>NC_000075.6:119532976-119878809 GCF_000001635.26 Mus musculus | reverse complement strand
GCTCAATAACAGCAAAAACAATGCTAAGCATATTTTTAACCTTTTTAATTGTGTAAACCTCTAAAATTTTAAGTTTAAAATCTCTCAATTGTGTTTTTGTAATATTAAAATACAGTACCTTTTTAAAAGTAAAGAGACAGAACATGAGCATAATTTTCAGAAGGCAAAACCAGGTTCTGACAGTATAAAAAGTTTAGCGTTTCTAAAATTAATACCAAGTGGGTTATTTTCATGTTACAAAGTTTGGTCGCCAGCAAGAAAAGTTCTTGTGTACAGTGCATGGAGATGCAGCTTTAACACCTCACGGAAGGAACATTGCTTTAATTCTACCTTTTCTAAGTCTGGTTTTTAAGACAGGACAGGAGTTACATAAAATTATTATCCCACTTTAAAAGTATCTTTGGAGACATGTGTCCTTGGTCCCCTCATGCCCTGCATTGTGCAGAGTGGCTTCAACCCTGAGTTACTCATTTTACACTAACTTCTTGATACAGATGTTACGGATTTTTAACCATATATAACTTATAAGCCAATTATCTATAACCAAGTCACGTAGACATAAGCAGCTTAGATTGAAGACTAGTCAGACATAAGAATGTAGTGGTGTAGTGGCCACATACGTTTAAGACAGACAGAACTTCCCTTCTTCCTGTTGTCATATCAAGAGAGGGGCACCTTGCCAATGTTGGATCCACCTGAACCAGGCAGGGAGGAAAAGGGTTGATTTGACTCATCTTTACAGCACTGTTCATCACCAAGGAGGTCGGGACAGGAACTCAAAACGGCAGGATCCTTGAAGGAGGAGCTGATGCAGAGGCCATGAAAGGGTGCTGCTTACTGGTTTGCTCTTCATGGCTTGCTCAATCTGCTTTTTTTTAGAGAACCCAGGACCACCAGCCCAAGAATGGTACCACCCACAATCGGCTGGGCCCTCCCCCATTGGTGACTAGTTAAGAAAATGCATTCCAGCTGGACCTTATGGAGGCATTCTCTCAGTTGTGGTTCAGAGAACTCCAGCTGTGTCAAATCGACTCAAGAGTAGCACAGATGCTCCAGGCTCCATTCTGGAGCCCAGGAAGTACAAGTGGTTTTGTGGCTCTCCCAGGAGCTCTAAGGGGTATGCACGCAAGCGTGGATGACAGGATATGGTTACAAATAGGAAGACAGCAACATTGAAGAACATTTTCAAAATTCTAAAGTACATGGAAGGCATAAAGGAAGTCTTACCAGAGAGAAACCCTATGAATATATGAATATTCTCAATGTGGTTAAAGCCTCTACATGTTACAGTGTTCTTCAACACCATGAAGGAATTCATACTGGAAAGAAACCCTATGATTGTAATCAATGTGGTAAAGCCTTTTCACAAGAGAGCAGTCTCCAAATGCATGAAAGAACACATACTGGAGAGAAACCTTAGAAATGTAATCAATGTGATAAAGCCTTCTCGCAACCCAGTAGTCTCCAAATGCATAAAAGAATACTGGAAAGAAACCCTGTAAATACAATCAATGTGGTGAAACCTTTGCAGTTCACAAGTATTGTTAAAACCATCGAGAACACATACTGGCGCAAACCCCTATGAATCTAACAATGAAGTAAAGCTTTTATCACAACAGGTCCTCTCTGAAGTCATAAAAGAATACACGCTGGAGAGACAGTGACATGTTTTTCCAGTAGGGGTGGCATTTACTAAATCTTTCCGAATACCACCACAAATTGAGAAGGTTGGTTTTCTGAGTTCAAGCCCACATTTTTTTTTTTTTTTTTTTTTGGAAGTGAGCCAATTCATGAGAAAGAAAAGCCCTGTGAGTCAGCCTTTAGATGCCTCATCATTTAGGCGACACAAATGAAGGCTTACATGAGAAAAGCAGTGATGAGTGCAAATTGTTTATTTATTGAATTAAATTTAATTATGTGCCGTTAGTGTTTCTATCTGTTGATGTATGTGCTGGTTTCCAAGAAGGTCAGACTCTTGGTATTCTTGTAGCAGGGATTAAAGGAAGTTGTCAAAAACTTGACCTTGGACCCGGGAGTGAAGTGTCTTAACTTCTGAGCCATGACCCTCATCCTCTAAACATTATAAAGCCTCTCTTTACCCACTATCTTTACGTCATGAAATAGGAAAGCGCTCATACAAGGCAAAGCTCTGTACATGTGAAAAGGTTGCTGAAGATGTTAGACAGCAAAGTCTTCAAGATAAAGATCTCGTTCCATCTCTTTAACCTTGAAGGAAGTAAATTACTTACCACGTTTACTCAGAGTGGTGTAGGAGGTCAACGTTGCCTTTTGCATTTTGAACCTCTTGGATTAAGTATTGACGTTTACTGTGTGTGTGATAAATCCATTACTGAAGCTTATTTGGTGGTTCTCATATTCTTTCGTTGGATTCTGTTCATTTATTGCCATTTCATTTGCCGATACAAAGTTTTCTACTAAAATGTATGGAATGGGAGTCCCATCATCTAAGTGGTCTATTGTTCATTTCAGTAAAGAGCCTTTTGTGGAAAAAAGCAAAACAAAAGGAGTAGCTAGCACAATTGACCCCTTGTCAACACACAAAACCATCACTATCAAGCCTCAACCCTTCCTTCCTTTTTTTCATTACTTATTCACTTTACATCTCGACTGCTACCCCCCTCACACAGTCCCTCCCCCATCCTCTTCTCCAGAGAGGGAATCAACCCACCGTGGCACATGAAATCCCTGAAGGACTAGCACATCTTTTCCCACTAAAGTCAGACAAGGAAGCCCAGTTTTGGGAATGGGGTCCACAGGCAGGCAACAACTTTAGCAACAGCCCCCGCTTCAATTGTTGGGGGGAACCTTTCCTGTCTTCAAGATTCATCTCCAAGATCTTACATTAAGAACATAAATAACTTTAGGGGCTCCCAGAGACTGAAACACTAACCAAACAGCATACAAGGGCTTCCTGCACCTATGTAGCAGATGTACAGCTTGGTCTTCATGTAGACTCCCTAACAACTGGAGTGGGGGCTTACCCTGACTGTTGCCTGCCTATAGATACTGTTTTCCTCCTTCTCAGAGGTGAATGGGAAGGGGGGATGGGGAAAGGGGCCATGTGAGGGGGGATGCAATCTTAATAGCGTTCTCACGCCCGGCCAGGAAGAACACAACAGACCAGAATCTTCTGCGGCAAAACTTTATTGCTTACATCTTCAGGAGCTAGGAGCGCAAAACCCCCAGCCCCAAAAGCGAAAGCCCCTTCTATATTGAAACCGAAACCCCTTCCCTATTTAGGAGAGTTATATTTCGCCTAGGACGCATCACTCCCTGATTGGCTGCAGCCCATGGCCGAGCTGACGTTCACGGGAAAGGCAGAGTACAAGTAGTCGTAAAATACCCTTGGCACATGCGCAGATTATTTGTTTACCACTTAGAACACAGGATGTCAGCGCCATCTTGTGACGGCGAATGTGGGGGCGGCTCCCAACATCTCCCCCTTTTCTTTTAATAAGAGCAAATAGGCCACCCATATTAATGAGAGTGGAGATAGAGGTCAAATCCCCAGTGTGTAGGTAAAGGAGCCGTACACATAACCTCCTCCCAGGCTCATCACCCAGAGGGGTCCTGGTCTGGTCCCGTGTTGTTTTTCCTGGGGGAAGGACACTTGAACACTCAACCTTCTTGAAAGATGACATGTCTCCCTAGAATAGGCTCATTTTATGCCGCAGAGCCCTTCTATTGCAGTGCTTAGCCGTGCAACTCTCTCGGGCTGCTGAAGCACACTCACTCTATCCCGTGCAATGAGACTAGCCTCATGGGATATAAGAGCTGAGTGGCCAGCGACCTATTGCCTAAGCATAGATATATCAGGGGAAGCTCCATGTTCTAGACCTGCAAGCGCCTGGGCAATAACCACCTTGTCTCTCCTAGTTTGGGCCTTAAGCTTACAGACCAACCAGAGAAGCAACACTAATCCACAGCAAAGTGTATCTCCAAATAATATCAATCCCACCCATTCTTTAAAGAAGGAAAATGCTGAGGAGATCCAATTGGGTAATCCTTTGGTCAGGGACAGGTCCAAGCGCGTGGAGTTGACCTGAAGTCTCAATTCCCGAAGGATCTGTTCAAATTCAGCCGTCCAATTCTGTAACATATACTGAAAAAGACTTTTTGACAAATTAGCTGCCCTAGTAAATTTCTCATACTGAATGGAAGTAACACACAATCCCGGAAACTTTTGTTTACACCCCAGCTGAGCTATTTGCCATAATACATCTAGTTGTTCCTAGACAAGATCTATGAGTTGATTAACCAGCATGAGACCTCCCTGTATCTTGACATTAGCTGAGGCCTGTTTATCTATGACTGTAGTCACTGAGGCTGACAAAGTGTTAATGGTGTCAGTCGTCTGGACCTGTCCAGACAGAGCCAAGGCTGTCTGAATCAAGGCTAAACCCAGTTCCTAGTTAGTGGTAAAAAAGCAGGGGAATACTTGAGCATTATACATCACCGTCATTGGGAGTGGAAATGTCGACATTATCCCCCAACGCTGCTCTCTCTTTATTATTGACGCCCTGGACATCACCAAGACGAGGGACATCAGTATTCCCTTGGTCAGTCTGGATTTTTCGGGTGAGTCTTTCTGGTATCCAAAATGGGTTGTCTTCATTCTGTGGGAAAACACAGATAGCTCCCCTGGATCTTATCAAAATAGGATCCGGGCCATACCATTTATTATCAAGGACATTTTTCCATTTAACCATCTCATTGGGCCTATCTGGCTCTGTACAATGACGTTCAGCCGCAGTATGGCCATGAGCATCAATATTTAAAAAATTGAGTGTAAAGAGTGCCATAGACACAGACACTCTTGGTGCTCGGGGTAAAATCTCTTCAATTCCCCTCTTTTGTTTTATAAGATAGGCTTTGAGGGTGCGATGCGCACGCTCAACAATACCCTGTCCTTGAGGGTTGTATGGAAGTCCAGTCAGGTGGGTTACGTCCATCTGACGGCAGAACTGCTGGAATTTTTGAGATGTATAAGCTGATCCATTATCAGTCTTAAGGAGTTTGGGTTTCCCCCAAGCACTCCATGCCTCAAGACAATGTTGAATCACATGTGAGGCTTTTTCTCCGGTTAACGGAGAAGCAAACATGATGCCAGAACATGTGTCAATGGACACATGGAGATATTGAAGTTTTCCAAAGGAAGAAACATGTGTAACATCCATTTGCCAGACCTGTAGAGGTCGAATACCGCGTGGGTTAATTCCCACATGAGGAACTGGCAAGAACTCACAGCAGCTTTGACATTGAGTAACAATGTCACGGGCTTCTTTTCTTGTCAAGGAGAAACGACTGCGTAATGTTTCAGCCGTCACATGAAAATTGTTATGAAAATTTCTTGCAGCCTCTACCGGGGATGATAGGGCAGCAGCCACCACTTTAGTGGCCTTATCTGCCAAATCATTTCCCAGAGCCATGGGGCCAGGTAGGCCTGAATGGGCTCTAACATGAGTAATATAAACAGGAAATCTTCTAGATAACAAAACTAATTGTATCTGCTGAAAAATATTGGCAACTCTACTGGAAGGCTTAATCACTCCAGCCACTTCTAAAAGATTTACTGCATTAACCACATAACAGGAATCTGACACAATATTAAGGGGTTCTAAAAAGGTTTTTAAAACTTCTAAAACCACTAAACATTCTACCACTTGAGGTGAATTTTCATTATATTGTTTGGATACCACTTTACCATTAGCCACATAGGCACCTATGCCAGTTTTTGATCCATCAGTATATACCACAATCCCATTTTCAAGTGGGTTTCTTACTGTTATTTGTGGAAAAACAACAGATTGATTTTGGGCAAACTGTAAAATTGGATGTTTTGGATAATGGTTATCTATTTGTCCTGAAAAGGAGGTAACTAAAACTGCCCAATCATTAGATGTGGCTGCCAAGGTTTGAACCTGTGCAGCGGTATAAGGTACAATGAAAAGATATGGACTTCGCCCAAAGTGGGTGATTGCTGCTTTTAGGCCTTTAAGGGCAAGCTGTGCAATTGCATCAGGATACCAATCTATTATTTTAGCTGGGGATACGTTTGGATGGATCCACAACAATGGCCCATTCTGCCACAAAACTGCGGTTGGCAATTGTGCTGTCTTAAAGACACACAAACTGAAAGGCTGCGAATCCTCAATACGTTGTAATTGTGCATTCTGTAAGGCTTTTTCCACCTTTTGTAAGGCCTGGTTAGCAGCTAGAGTAAGAGTCCTAGGGGAGGAGATATGAGGATCTCCTTCTAAAATACCAAACAAAGGCCTTAACTCAGCGGAAGGAATCTTTAAAAAAGGTCTGAGCCAATTAATATCTCCCAACAGCTTTTGAAAATCATTTAAGGTATGGAGGTGATCTCTTCTTATCTCTACCTTTTGGGGCACAATCTTATCTGGGGACACCACAGAGCCCAAGAATTGTCCTGTATCAGAAATTTGGACCTTTTCTGTGGCTATCTGTAAACCCCACTGACTTAAAGTTTTAAGTAGAAAAGGATATGCCTTTTGTAGCATGGTAAGGTCTTTATGGCACAGGAGGATGTCATCCATGTAAAGGAGCAAAATTAAAGAGGGGAATTGTTCCCTCACTGGCAAAAGAGCTTCTTGCACGTAAAGTTGACACATAGTAGGACTATTGGACATTCCCTGTGGTAAGACCTTCCATTGATACCTCTTATCAGGTTCCATGTGATTAATAGAGGGGATGGTAAAGGCAAATCTGGGCCTATCTCTTGGACACAAAGGTATAGAAAAGAAACAATCTTTAATATCTATAATAATTAAATTCCAGCCACGTGGTAAGGCGGAAAGTACAGGGAGACCCCTCTGTACTGGGCCAAATAAGTTCATTTGCTCATTAATGGCTCTGAGGTCATGGAGCAGTCTCCACTTTCCTGACTTTTTCTTAATTACAAAAATTGGAGTATTCCAAGGTGAGGTAGAGGGTTCAATATGGCCTAGTTTTAATTGTTCCTCTACCAGTTGAATCACAGCTTCTAGTTTTTCAGAGGATAGGGGCCATTGAGGAACCCACACTGGGTCCCCTGTTTTCCATGGTATGGGTCGTGCTGCCCCAATGGCCACTAAGGAAAACCCAGACCCTGTCTGTCTTGGTTTCCATTAGGTGAGATGGGCTCTATCCTTCCCTGTTCTTGATGTCCTAACCCTTTTCCTTCTTTATAACCCATCTTTGCCATGATATTTTTTGCTTTAGCTGAATACCCTCCCGATGGGGCGTTTTCATTGGACAAAATAAGGCCCAAATGCTGCATAATATCCCTTCCCCAGAGGTTAACCGGGAGTGGGAGCACATAAGGTATGAATTTCCCTTGCTGCCCTTCAGAGGATTCCCACGTCAAGGCAATGGAGCTTATAGTGGGACATGATTGATAACCTAGGCCCTGTAATGAATGAGATGACTCTGTGGTGGGCCATGCTTTGGGCCACCAATGTGTAGAAATTATACTTTTATCTGCTCCGGTATCAAGGATGCCTTCAAACTCTTTTCCGTTGATCTTAAGGCGGAGCTTAGGTCTATCATTCAAAGATACAACCAAATAGGCAGAATCATTTCCTGAGGAGCCCATTTTCTTTATCTCAGGTCCTGCAAATTTCTCCCTGGTATTATCAGGGAGGAGCAGCAGCTGAGCTATCCTATCTCCTTTACTAATAGAAAAAACGCCTTTAGGGCTTGAGCACAGGACCTGTATTTCAGGGGAATGTTGACAATCCATAACTCCAGGGTGGACTACTAAGCCCTGTAAGGTGAGTGAACCCCGGCCGAGAATAAGGCCCATGGTTCCCGGGGGCAAGGATGGTATAGGCTCCACTGGCACCGGCTGAATACTCATTTGAGGCATTAATAGGAAGTCGGAGGCGGCACGCAGGTCCACCCTTGTGGGTCTTCCTGGGTCGCCTCTCTGACTGCTTCCTGGGTCCTGACAAACCGGTTCCCATATCTTTGAGGGCCCTGGGACCGAGGGCCCGATGACCCGTTTTTTGGCACATAAGCTGATTGACTATCAGGTGGGGGAAGAATTCTGCCCTTTATATCCCTCACAGAGCGACACTGGTCGGCTCTATGATAACCCTTGCCACACTTAGAGCAAAGAGTGAGAGTCCCTCCCTGTTTATCTGGAGCTCTGCAATCTTTCTTAAAATGCCCAGGCTTTCCGCAGTTAAAACATGTCCTCTGATTATTTCTGCCCATGGAGCGGTTTTGGGATTGAAGGATGGCAGCCGCTAAACCTGCATTGCTGAGAGGTCCCCCAAGCTCTCGACAAACCCTGAGCCAGTCTTGTAAGCCTTTGTTCTTTCTTGGGGCTATGGCCGCTCGGCACTCCTTTGTGGCTTGCTCATAGATGAGCTGTTCTATCAGAGGCGCGGCTTGCTCTGACTCTCCAAAAATACGCTCTGCTGCCTCTGTCATTCTGGCCACAAAATCTGAGAAGGATTCCTGAGGTCCCTGGATTATCTTTGTTAATTGCCCAGTGGCTTCCCCTGCTCGGGAGAGCGCCTTCCAGGCCCTAATAGCCGTGGAGGAAATTTGGGCATAAGCTCCCCAATGGTAGTTTGTCTGATCAGCAGAATAAGCTCCCTGACCCGTCAACAAGTCAAAAGTCCAATCTCTCTGCTCTGGAGTCAAAGCAGCTGCGTTTGCTCGGGCCTGCGCTTGTGCAGCTTCGTGCCAAAGCGCTCTCCATTCCATATATTTGCCCATACTAGGGAGAGCGGCTTTTACAATCGTTTGCCAGTCAGCAGGAGTTAGTGCCATGCCGGCGAGCCTGTCTAACTGCACCAAGGTAAAATTAGCATTGGTTCCGTATTTACGGACCGACTCGGCAAGTTCTTTAATTTGTAAGTATTCTACCGGAGCGTGGACACGCCCACCCTCGGCTCCTTCAAAGACCGGAAATGCCTGTTGTATTTTCCTTTGTTCCTCTCTGGGAATGAATGAGTCTGCGCACTGCCTCTCTGCGCACTGCCTCTCTGCGCACTGCCTCTCTGCGCACTGCCTCTCTGCGCACTGCCTCTCTGCGCATTGCCTCTCTGCGCATTGTCTCTCTGCGCATTGCCTCTCTGCGCATTGTCTCTCTGCGCATTGCTGACGCACTACGCAGGGCGGGGGCTCCGCATAGTGTTGGGAGCCGCCCCCACATTCGCCGTCACAAGATGGCGCTGACATCCTGTGTTCTAAGTGGTAAACAAATAATCTGCGCATGTGCCAAGGGTATTTTATGACTACTTGTACTCTACCTTTCCCGTGAACGTCAGCTCGGCCATGGGCTGCAGCCAATCAGGGAGTGATGCGTCCTAGGCGAAATATAACTCTCCTAAATAGGGAAGGGGTTTCGGTTTCATTATTGAAGGGGCTTTCGTTTTTGGGGCTGGGCGCTGGGCGCTTGCCCTCCTGGCTCCCAAAGATGTAAGCAATAAAGTTTTGCCGCAGAAGATTTTGGTTTGTTGCGTCTTTCCTGGCCGGTCGCGTGAGAACGCTATTAAGAATTGGTGCTGAAATCCGGGACGAGAAAAAATCCGGGACGAAAAAATACAAGAAAACTCGGGACCGGCACAAGGAAGATCCCTCATTCCAGAACCAGAACTGCGGGTCGCGGTAATAAAGGTTCCCGTAAAGCAGACTGTTAAGAAGGATTCAACTGCATGAATTCAGAACTTTTCAGCTGGGGAACGAGAGTACCAGTGAGTACAGCTTTACGAGGTAAGCCTGGCCTTGAACTTTCTAAGGAAATTCAAGACAGTCTATCAGAAGTAAAGTGGAAAATGTTTGGCCTTGAATTTTTTCTAATGTTAGGAGCCCTTTTGTTCCTTTTCACATGTTATCAGGTGATTAAGATAGGGCTGAAAATTCTGGATGAAATTCAGGGCAATCTATCAGAAGTAAAGCGGGGAGAGAGAGTAGGAGCAAAGAGAAAATATGGTACACAAAATAAGTATACAGGCCTTTCCAAGGGTCTTGAACCCGAGGAAAAGTTTAGGTCAGGTAAGAATACCTGGGGAGAGATTAGAAGGAAGGAAAAGAAAAAAGAAAAGAAAAAAGATCGATTAGCGGAGGTCTCTAGGAGATACTCGTCACTAGATGAGCTCAGGAAGCCAGCTCTTAGTAGCTCTGAAGCAGATGAAGAATTCTCCTCTGAGGAAACAGACTGGGAGGAAGAAGCAGCCCATTACCAGCCAGCTAATTGGTCAAGAAAAAAGCCAAAAGCGGCTGGCGAAAGCCAGCGTACTGTTCAACCTCCCGGCAGTCGGTTTCAAGGTCCGCCCTATGCGGAGCCCCCGCCCTGCGTAGTGCGTCAGCAATGCGCAGAGAGGCAATGCGCAGAGAGATGCGCAGAGAGGCAATGCGCAGAGAGATGCGCAGAGAGGCAATGCGCAGAGAGATACGCAGAGAGACAATGCGCAGAGAGATGCGCAGAAAGGCAATGCGCAGAGAGATGCGCAGAGAGGCAGTGCGCAGAGAGGCAGTGCGCAGAGAGGCAGTGCGCAGAGAGGCAGTGCGCAGACTCATTCATTCCCAGAGAGGAACAAAGGAAAATACAACAGGCATTTCCAGTCTTTGAAGGAGCCGAGGGTGGGCGTGTCCACGCTCCGGTAGAATACTTACAAATTAAAGAACTCGCCGAGTCGGTCCGTAAATACGGAACCAATGCTAATTTTACCTTGGTGCAGTTAGACAGGCTCGCCGGCATGGCACTAACTCCTGCTGACTGGCAAACGATTGTAAAAGCCGCTCTCCCTAGTATGGGCAAATATATGGAATGGAGAGCGCTTTGGCACGAAGCTGCACAAGCGCAGGCCCGAGCAAACGCAGCTGCTTTGACTCCAGAGCAGAGAGATTGGACTTTTGACTTGTTGACGGGTCAGGGAGCTTATTCTGCTGATCAGACAAACTACCATTGGGGAGCTTATGCCCAGATTTCTTCCACGGCTATTAGGGCCTAGAAGGCGCTCTCCCGAGCAGGTGAAACCACTGGGCAGTTAACAAAGATAATCCAGGGACCTCAGGAATCCTTCTCAGATTTTGTGGCCAGAATGACAGAGGCAGCAGAGCGTATTTTTGGAGAGTCAGAGCAAGCCGCGCCTCTGGTAGAACAGCTCATCTATGAGCAAGCCACAAAGGAGTGCCGAGCGGCCATAGCCCCAAGAAAGAACAAAGGCTTACAAGACTGGCTCAGGGTCTGTCGAGAGCTTGGGGGACCTCTCAGCAATGCAGGTTTAGCGGCTGCCATCCTTCAATCCCAAAACCGCTCCATGGGCAGAAATAATCAGAGGACATGTTTTAACTGCGGAAAGCCTGGGCATTTTAAGAAAGATTGCAGAGCTCCAGATAAACAGGGAGGGACTCTCACTCTTTGCTCTAAGTGTGGCAAGGGTTATCATAGAGCTGACCAGTGTCGCTCTGTGAGGGATATAAAGGGCAGAGTCCTTCCCCCACCTGATAGTCAATCAGCTTATGTGCCAAAAAACGGGTCATCGGGCCCTCGGTCCCAGGGCCCTCAAAGATATGGGAACCGGTTTGTCAGGACCCAGGAAGCAGTCAGAGAGGCGACCCAGGAAGACCCACAAGGGTGGACCTGCGTGCCGCCTCCGACTTCCTATTAATGCCTCAAATGAGTATTCAGCCGGTGCCAGTGGAGCCTATACCATCCTTGCCCCCGGGAACCATGGGCCTTATTCTCGGCCGGGGTTCACTCACCTTACAGGGCTTAGTAGTCCACCCTGGAGTTATGGATTGTCAACATTCCCCTAAAATACAGGTCCTGTGCTCAAGCCCTAAAGGCGTTTTTTCTATTAGTAAAGGAGATAGGATAGCTCAGCTGCTGCTCCTCCCTGATAATACCAGGGAGAAATTTGCAGGACCTGAGATAAAGAAAATGGGCTCCTCAGGAAATGATTCTGCCTATTTGGTTGTATCTTTAAATGATAGACCTAAGCTCCGCCTTAAGATCAACGGAAAAGAGTTTGAAGGCATCCTTGATACCGGAGCAGATAAAAGTATAATTTCTACACATTGGTGGCCCAAAGCATGGCCCACCACAGAGTCATCTCATTCATTACAGGGCCTAGGTTATCAATCATGTCCCACTATAAGCTCCATTGCCTTGACGTGGGAATCCTCTGAAGGGCAGCAAGGGAAATTCATACCTTATGTGCTCCCACTCCCGGTTAACCTCTGGGGAAGGGATATTATGCAGCATTTGGGCCTTATTTTGTCCAATGAAAACACCCCATCAGGAGGGTATTCAGCTAAAGCAAAAAATATCATGGCAAAGATGGGTTATAAAGAAGGAAAAGGGTTAGGACATCAAGAACAGGGAAGGATAGAGCCCATCTCACCTAATGGAAACCAAGACAGACAGGGTCTGGGTTTTCCTTAGTGGCCATTGGGACAGCACGACCCATAACATGGAAAACAGGGGACCCAGTGTGGGTTCCTCAATGGCCCCTATCCTCTGAAAAACTAGAAGCTGTGATTCAACTGGTAGAGGAACAATTAAAACTAGGCCATATTGAACCCTCTACCTCACCTTGGAATACTCCAATTTTTGTAATTAAGAAAAAGTCAGGAAAGTGGAGACTGCTCCATGACCTCAGAGCCATTAATGAGCAAATAAACTTATTTGGCCCAGTACAGAGGGGTCTCCCTGTACTTTCCGCCTTACCACGTGGCTGGAATTTAATTATTATAGATATTAAAGATTGTTTCTTTTCTATACCTTTGTGTCCAAGAGATAGGCCCAGATTTGCCTTTACCATCCCCTCTATTAATCACATGGAACCTGATAAGAGGTATCAATGGAAGGTCTTACCACAGGGAATGTCCAATAGTCCTACTATGTGTCAACTTTATGTACAAGAAGCTCTTTTGCCAGTGAGGGAACAATTCCCCTCTTTAATTTTGCTCCTTTACATGGATGACATCCTCCTGTGCCATAAAGACCTTACCATGCTACAAAAGGCATATCCTTTTCTACTTAAAACTTTAAGTCAGTGGGGTTTACAGATAGCCACAGAAAAGGTCCAAATTTCTGATACAGGACAATTCTTGGGCTCTGTGGTGTCCCCAGATAAGATTGTGCCCCAAAAGGTAGAGATAAGAAGAGATCACCTCCATACCTTAAATGATTTTCAAAAGCTGTTGGGAGATATTAATTGGCTCAGACCTTTTTTAAAGATTCCTTCTGCTGAGTTAAGGCCTTTGTTTAGTATTTTAGAAGGAGATCCTCATATCTCCTCCCCTAGGGCTATTACTCTAGCTGCTAACCAGGCCTTACAAAAGGTGGAAAAAGCCTTACAGAATGCACAATTACAACGTATTGAGGATTCGCAGCCTTTCAGTTTGTGTGTCTTTAAGACAGCACAATTGCCAACCGCAGTTTTGTGGCAGAATGGGCCATTGTTGTGGATCCATCCAAACGTATCCCCAGCTAAAATAATAGATTGGTATCCTGATGCAATTGCACAGCTTGCCCTTAAAGGCCTAAAAGCAGCAATCACCCACTTTGGGCAAAGTCCATATCTTTTAATTGTACCTTATACCGCTGCACAGGTTCAAACCTTGGCAGCCACATCTAATGATTGGGCAGTTTTAGTTACCTCCTTTTCAGGACAAATAGATAACCATTATCCAAAACATCCAATTTTACAGTTTGCCCAAAATCAATCTGTTGTTTTTCCACAAATAACAGTAAGAAACCCACTTAAAAATGGGATTGTGGTATATACTGATGGATCAAAAACTGGCATAGGTGCCTATGTGGCTAATGGTAAAGTGGTATCCAAACAATATAATGAAAATTCACCTCAAGTGGTAGAATGTTTAGTGGTTTTAGAAGTTTTAAAAACCTTTTTAGAACCCCTTAATATTGTGTCAGATTCCTGTTATGTGGTTAATGCAGTAAATCTTTTAGAAGTGGCTGGAGTGATTAAGCCTTCCAGTAGAGTTGCCAATATTTTTCAGCAAATACAATTAGTTTTGTTATCTAGAAGATTTCCTGTTTATATTACTCATGTTAGAGCCCATTCAGGCCTACCTGGCCCCATGGCTCTGGGAAATGATTTGGCAGATAAGGCCACTAAAGTGATGGCTGCTGCCCTATCATCCCCGGTAGAGGCTGCAAGAAATTTTCATAACAATTTTCATGTGACGGCTGAAACATTACGCAGTCGTTTCTCCTTGACAAGAAAAGAAGCCCGTGACATTGTTACTCAATGTCAAAGCTGCTGTGAGTTCTTGCCAGTTCCTCATGTGGGAATTAACCCACGCGGTATTCGACCTCTACAGGTCTGGCAAATGGATGTTACACATGTTTCTTCCTTTGGAAAACTTCAATATCTCCATGTGTCCATTGACACATGTTCTGGCATCATGTTTGCTTCTCCGTTAACCGGAGAAAAAGCCTCACATGTGATTCAACATTGTCTTGAGGCATGGAGTGCTTGGGGGAAACCCAGACTCCTTAAGACTGATAATGGACCAGCTTATACGTCTCAAAAATTCCAACAGTTCTGCCGTCAGATGGACGTGACCCACCTGACTGGACTTCCATACAACCCTCAAGGACAGGGTATTGTTGAGCGTGCGCATCGCACCCTCAAAACCTATCTTATAAAACAGAAGAGGGGAATTGAAGAGATTTTACCCCGAGCACCAAGAGTGTCTGTGTCTTTGGCACTCTTTACACTCAATTTTTTAAATATTGATGCTCATGGCCATACTGCGGCTGAACGTCATTGTACAGAGCCAGATAGGCCCAATGAGATGGTTAAATGGAAAAATGTCCTTGATAATAAATGGTATGGCCCGGATCCTATTTTGATAAGATCCAGGGGAGCTATCTGTGTTTTCCCACAGAATGAAGACAACCCATTTTGGATACCAGAAAGACTCACCCGAAAAATCCAGACTGACCAAGGGAATACTAATGTCCCTCGTCTTGGTGATGTCCAGGGCGTCAATAATAAAAAGAGAGCAGCGTTGGGGGATAATGTCGACATTTCCACTCCCAATGACGGTGATGTATAATGCTCAAGTATTCTCCTGCTTTTTTACCACTAACTGGGAACTGGGTTTGGCCTTAATTCAGACAGCCTTGGCTCTGTCTGGACAGGTCCAGACGACTGACACCATTAACACTTTGTCAGCCTCAGTGACTACAGTCATAGATGAACAGGCCTCAGCTAATGTCAAGATACAGAGAGGTCTCATGCTGGTTAATCAACTCATAGATCTTGTCCAGATACAACTAGATGTATTATGACAAATAACTCAGCAGGGATGTGAACAAAAGTTTCCGGGATTGTGTGTTATTTCCATTCAGTATGTTAAATTTTCTAGGACAGCTAATTTGTCAAAAAGTCTTTTTCAGTATATGTTACAGAATTGGACGGCTGAATTTGAACAGATCCTTCGGGAATTGAGACTTCAGGTCAACTCCACGCGCTTGGACCTGTCCCTGACCAAAGGATTACCCAATTGGATCTCCTCAGCATTTTCTTTCTTTAAAGAATGGGTGGGATTGATATTATTTGGAGATACACTTTGCTGTGGATTAGTGTTGCTTCTTTGATTGGTCTGTAAGCTTAAGGCCCAAACTAGGAGAGACAAGGTGGTTATTTTCCAGGCGCTTGCAGGACTAGAACATGAAGCTTCCCCTGATATATCTATGCTTAGGCAATAGGTCGCTGGCCACTCAGCTCTTACATCTCACGAGGCTAGTCTCATTGCACGGGATAGAGTGAGTGTGCTTCAGCAGCCCGAGAGAGTTGCACGGCTAAGCACTGCAGTAGAAAGGCTCTGCGGCATATATGAGCCTATTCTAGGGAGACACGTCATCTTTCATGAAGGTTCAGTGTCCTAGTTCCCTTCCCCCAGGAAAAACGACACGGGAGCAGGTCAGGGTTGCTCTGGGTAAAAGCCTGTGAGCCTAAGAGCTAATCCTGTATATGGCTCCTTTACCTACACACTGGGGATTTGACCTCTATCTCCACTCTCATTAGTTGGGTGGCCTATTTGCTCTTATTAAAAGGAAAGGGGGAGATGTTGGGAGCCGCCCCCACATTCGCCGTCACAAGATGGCGCTGACATCCTGTGTTCTAAGTGGTAAACAAATAATCTGCGCATGTGCCAAGGGTATTTTATGACTACTTGTACTCTACCTTTCCCGTGAACGTCACCTCGGCCATGGGCTGCAGCCAATCAGGGAGTGATGCGTCCTAGGCGAAATATAACTCTCCTAAATAGGGAAGGGGTTTCGGTTTCATTATTGAAGGGGCTTTCGTTTTTGGGGCTGGGCGCTGGGCGCTTGCCCTCCTGGCTCCCAAAGATGTAAGCAATAAAGTTTTGCCGCAGAAGATTTTGGTTTGTTGCGTCTTTCCTGGCCGGTCGCGTGAGAACGCTATTAAGAGCATAGGGCGGACCTTGAAACCGACTGCCGGGAGGTTGAACAGTACGCTGGCTTTCGCCAGCCGCTTTTGGCTTTTTTCTTGACCAATTAGCTGGCTGGTAATGGGCTGCTTCTTCCTCCCAGTCTGTTTCCTCAGAGGAGAATTCTTCATCTGCTTCAGAGCTACTAAGAGCTGGCTTCCTGAGCTCATCTAGTGACGAGTATCTCCTAGAGACCTCCGCTAATCGATCTTTTTTCTTTTCTTTTTTCTTTTCCTTCCTTCTAATCTCTCCCCAGGTATTCTTACCTGACCTAAACTTTTCCTCGGGTTCAAGACCCTTGGAAAGGCCTGTATACTTATTTTGTGTACCATATTTTCTCTTTGCTCCTACTCTCTCTCCCCGCTTTACTTCTGATAGATTGCCCTGAATTTCATCCAGAATTTTCAGCCCTATCTTAATCACCTGATAACATGTGAAAAGGAACAAAAGGGCTCCTAACACTAGAAAAAATTCAAGGCCAAACATTTTCCACTTTACTTCTGATAGACTGTCTTGAATTTCCTTAGAAAGTTCAAGGCCAGGCTTACCTCGTAAAGCTGTACTCACTGGTACTCTCGTTCCCCAGCTGAAAAGTTCTGAATTCATGCAGTTGAATCCTTCTTAACAGTCTGCTTTACGGGAACCTTTATTACCGCGACCCGCAGTTCTGGTTCTGGAATGAGGGATCTTCCTTGCGCCGGTCCCGAGTTTTCTTGTATTTTTTCGTCCCGGATTTTTTCTCGTCCCGGATTTCAGCACCAATTCTTAATAGCGTTCTCACGCCCGGCCAGGAAGAACACAACAGACCAGAATCTTCTGCGGCAAAACTTTATTGCTTACATCTTCAGGAGCTAGGAGCGCAAAACCCCCAGCCCCAAAAGCGAAAGCCCCTTCTATATTGAAACCGAAACCCCTTCCCTATTTAGGAGAGTTATATTTCGCCTAGGACGCATCACTCCCTGATTGGCTGCAGCCCATGGCCGAGCTGACGTTCACGGGAAAGGCAGAGTACAAGTAGTCGTAAAATACCCTTGGCACATGCGCAGATTATTTGTTTACCACTTAGAACACAGGATGTCAGCGCCATCTTGTGATGGCGAATGTGGGGGCGGCTCCCAACAATGCAATCAGAAAATGAATAAGTTAATAGAAAAACAAAAATAGGTAAGTTTAAGAGTCGCACAATATTTACAAATTTAAACACACTAAAATTTCAGTTCCTTTAAAATAGCCAATTTCTTTCTATATACAAAGTCTTTTAAAACTCAGTCTCAACTGTGGGCTCCAGAATAAGCAAAATTAAATACTTATTTCAAGAGGGAATAACTTGGGCATAGTCACAGTCTGAACAAAGCAAAACCAAACTCCAAGAGGGTCAATAACTCAGTGTCCAATACCTGGGATTCACTCACCATCTTCTGAGCCCCTCCAGAGGGGTTGGGTCACTTTGCCTTCTGCAGCACACACAACTCATCTTCTAGCTTCTGGCTGGCTCCATTCCCCACCGTTTCTCTTCTCAGTGGTCATCCATGGTTCTAGTAGCTCCAAAATGCTGGGTCTTCTACAACCAATAGCCTCTCACAGGGTGCCAAGCCTCTACTTTTTTGCATGACTCCTTCAGTCCTGGAACCGTCAACTGCCACAGAGGCTGCGCCTTCAGCAATGACCTCTCCTGACCTCTCACAGTGCCCAACCTTAGCTGTTGTCCATCACTCCTTCATGCCTTCAAAATCAGTACCACCTGGGTGAGTCTTAAACTACCAAGTTGTTCAGGTGCCGGCATGAGGTACAATCTTGGCCACCTCTGCAACCTGTGTGCTGAAATCTCAAACATTTTCTGGATCCCACCTCCACAGCATTCTCCAGGTGCGGCTGACCAGCATGGAGTATCTCAGCAACACAAAGGTTTCACTTCAGTACATCTAGTATCTTGTTAATTATAACTGATTCTTCAACCTCGGCCAACCAGAAGCAGAGAATCTTAAGCTAACCAATGTCCTAGACTTTCAACTTCCCTCTGAAACGCCACAAGCCAGGCCTCCGTCATCCATGCTGCTCTCAACAGTCTCATCTTCCAAGTTTCCACAGAACAGTGCTCTGAGTTCTTTGAGCCAATGCCTTTTCTAGGCCAATGCCCCAAAGTCTTTACACAGTCCTCCCCCAAACACGGTCAGGTCTACCGCAGCAGTGCTCCCCTTCTGGTGCCAACTTGCCTTTGTCGGGGCTTCTATTGCTGTGAGGAAACACCGTGACCAAAAAGCAGGCTGAGGAGGAAAGGGTCTGTTAGGCTTACACTTCCATAGCACTGTTCATCATCAAAGGGAGTCTTGGCAGGAACGCAAACAGGGCAGGAACTTTGAGGCAGGAACTGAGTGAAGCAGAGGCCACAGAAGACCGCTGCTTACCGGCCCACTCCTCAATTCTTGCTCAGTCTGCTTTCTTATAGAACCCAGGACTGCCAGCCAAGGAATGGCCCCACCCACAGTGGTCCTCCCCATCAACCACTAATGAAGGTGTAATGCCTTGCACCTGAATCTCGTGGAGGCATTTCCTCAATTCAGGTTCCCTCCTTTCAGATGACTCTGGTTTATGTCAAATTGACATAAAACTAGCCGGCCCACCTATCTTTAACTTTCTGGGGGACTTCTAGGGGATAATATCTCATTTGAGTTTTTATTTACATTTGCTTGGTGGCAAGGGATGTGAACATATTTTCAAGTGCTCATTGTCCACTTCTTAGGAGAGATGGCTATTTGGACAGTTTCTTTTTGTTGTAAGAGATATTTCCATATTCTAGGTGTGTGTGTGTGTACGTGCCCATCTGTGCCACGGCATGCATGTGGAGACCAGAGGACAACTTGGAGGACTCAGTTCTCTTTCTACCATGTGAAACCCTAGTCTCAAGACCAGGTTGTCAGGCTTGGCACCAAGTGTTTCTAACCACTTGGCCATCTTGCCAGTCCTGCTTTTGTGTATGGGTGTTTGGCCTGTGGGTATCTATGTATACAGACCACATGCATGCATCTTGCCTGCAGATGTCAGAAGGGGGCGTTAGATCCTCTAGACCTATCGTTACTGATGGTTGTGAGTCACCATGGGCTGTTAGGAACCAAACTTGAGTCCTCTGCAAGAACTAGTGCTCTTAGCCACTGAGCCATCTCTACAGCCTCCTGCTTTTGCTTTTGAGACAGGATCGTTATGTAGCCCCGGCTGGCAGCTATTCACCATGATCTGAATTAGCCTCCCAAGAGCTGACCACTCACCAGACACATAGGATACTCAAGGGATTTTTTTTTCCCCTAACACTTGTCTAGGATTGTTGAAGATGATTTGTTTAGCCTGTTTACTATTTTCTGTAAAGAAAAGAACATGTTAGGAGGTAGTTTCCAGAGTTCTCAGCCATATCAGGAACAGGTTCCACCTTGCTGTCAGGGTCAAAACACACTTCCTGTTCTCAGACCCCAAACCTCACTCCTCTCCTGCTTCCTCAGATGGTTCATGTTTGTTAGCCAGCCAGGGGTGTAAGAGAAGATGCTGTTATCCCGTTATCTAACCTAAGGCACACAAGCCATCAATGTGCTGCCTGTCGTGACTTCATTGACTGTGTGCAGCTTGCCCTCTTCTCTGTTCCCTTATCGTTCCCCAATTCCAGACCAGAGTCCAGGAGGGATGTGGCTGCACAACCTGACTTGAGGACCCTGAAACCTCGTGACCTGGATGAGGCCCAGTCACCAACATTAATTGGTCAATGCAACAGCCTATCTGCTTCCTTTGCTCTGTGTTCCCATCCCATAAATGTTGTACAATCTCTCTCTGGGGATGGGGTTCAGTTCTGGAATTGGCCACCTTCCTAAGTGCTAAGAAAATAAAGCTTTCATTTTAAGCCTCTGTACCTGAACAGTGACTGAGTTTTCTAGACTCCACCCCAAGCCCAACATTTGGTGCATTGATCTGTAAGCCAAGCACTGACACCTGAACCTGTTCTTGGGATCCCTGCTGGTAAACCTGTGAACCTGACTCTGATCTGTGCTATGCACCAACCTGAGACCCAGAGGAGGAGGGGCTGGATGCAACGGAGGCGCGCAGGTGCCACACCCACTCCAGCGGAAACCGAGTGACAGGCCCAAAAGCTTGGACACAGTTCTGAGGCAAAAAGTTTCACGGAAACTTAGTCTCCTGGAACCTTGGCATCCTGTAGAACAAATGCTCCAAACCTGTCCTTGCATTACATGGTGAATGGATCTGCGTGCTTTCTTTCGTATTGTTTTATTATGGGTGCCTCCAAGAAATGATTTTACAGATACCTAAATCAGGTTGAACTTTATTCCCTGGCCTTCACCCATGTCCTAGGCAGTCCTTGAGCTGACCCTGTGGCTAGGAATTTCGTAAGAATGTTACTCATTCAGACAAAATGCCCCAGTGTTGACAGTAACCAGGCATCTCACAGTTTGCTGGATAGGAGCTAGTTCAAAATAGTAAACTTAGAATTCTCACTACAGACATGAATGGCAGCCTACATTACATAATAGTAGGAAGAAGTTGGCTTGTGGTTTAAGGAGGAACTGCAGTATTGTATTATTCATGAAAGGGTTAGCAGAATGGAATTCCCCTGGTGCATGTTTTTCACTAGGCCCAGAGGAACAGCATAATCAGGTATTTACTAAGGGACCCGTGGTGGTGGGTTTAACAATAGACTAGCATTGCATCAGACCATTCACCTGGCTCCTATCAATAGCTGATTTTAGATAGGGCTCTTCATATCTTAGTTGTAAACACTGCCTGGCTCCTGTCAGCTTTTTATGTATGCATTTTTCTCTGTTTTGTGTAAAGAACCATTATGCATCTTGATGAGCCTTGGTTGATGCATCGCCTAACTTTCTTGTTTTTCTTCTGTATTATACGTCTCTTTGAGGAATTGCATTCAGATACAACACTCTCTCTGGTGTCCCTGTCTATCATCTGCCAACTCCTTGCTCAGCTGAATACCAGGACCCTGGTTCCCCTCAGGTTGAGGGACCCACTGAGTCCAGTCTGCGGCACGTAGGGTCAGAGGAGGTTGGAAGAAATCCTGTTTCTTTTCTGATTCCAACTAGGAGAACGCCTGGTTCTGGGTCCCTCTGGTGGGACACCTGTGTCCCTCTGATGGGACATATGGTTTTCTTCTTCCTCCTCTCCAACTCGATTGGTTGTCCTTGGCATGCTACATGCTAGCCCGTCTGTGTCTGTTAGTTTATGATTATAGCTTCATTTAGTTGTTTATTGCTCTGTGTTTCATATTTGGAAAAATGGGCCAAACTTCATTTGCTGGCTGTTCACCCTTCGACTTAGAAAAAAAAAAAAAACAACATTAAATAACTGGCTGAATCTAGACAGCAGAAGCTGATAAACCTGTGTTGCTCTTGGGTCCTGCACCTGCAGCCAGGAGCTAACACTGTCTGGGGTGGGGGTAGGGGACTCCACCTCCTGCCTGCATCCACTGGATTCAGCAAGATAGCAAGGGGCTTGCTCTTCCCTTGAGATGACAACAGGGAAAAGCAAGGAAGGTTCTGTCTGTCTATCTTAAATGTATAACCTTACTAAGTTCTGCATGTCTTGGTTATAGATGATTGGTTTACATTATTATGTATAGTTAAAAGTCTGTAACAGGACTGGAGAGTTGGCTCAGTGGTTAAGAGCACTGACTGCTCTTCCAGAGGTTCTGAGTTCAATTCCCAGCAAACACATGGTGGCTCACAACCATCTGTAATGGGATCTCATGCCCTCTTCTGGTGTATCTGAAGACAGCTATAGTGTACTCACATACATGAAATAAATAAATAAATCTTTTTTAAAAATCTGTCACAAAACATTGGCTTAAATTAAGTAACTCAGGGTCAGAGCCATTCTGGACAACAAAACAGGGCACGAGGGGACCAAGGACACAGATCTCCAAAGGTACTTTCAAAGTGGGATAATATTTTTATGTAACTCCTGTCCTGTCTTAAAACACAGACTTAGAAAAGGTAGGATTTAAAGCAATGTTCTGTCTGTGAGGTGTTAAAGCTGCATCTCCACGCATTGTACACAAGAACTTTTCTTGCTGGCGACCAAACTTTGTAACATGAAAATAACCCACTTGGTATTAATTTTAGAAACGCTAAACTTTTTATACTGTCAGAACCTGGTTTTGCCTTCTGAAAATTATGCTTATGTTCTGTCTCTTTTCTTTTAAAAAGGTATTTTATTTTAATATTACAAAAACACAATTGAGAGATTTTTAAACTTCTTTTTAAAAATTTGGAGGCTTGCAAAATTAAAAAGGCTAAAAATCACTGCTCTAAAAAATATATCTAGACTTGTTTTTGCTGTTATTAATCCATAATATTACTCTAGATATTTATAAGCTATAGATTTTTTATTAATTAGATCATGTGGGAAACTATTATGTTTTTAATGATACACACATGTAAATGTCAGAATAGTTCCCAATCTCTTTATTAATAATGTTTGTAGATTAAAAAATTATTTTGATATTATAAAAAACTATGGAACCTAAAGTCCTGGTCTCAAAAAGCCACTATAATTAAAAAAAATACAAGTTGGTAGTCAGTAACCTTAAAAATGATCAAACCTTTAATATGTTCAGAAATATATTTGAAATCATGCTACATAATGTAATAATTAATTACAAATTAACCTTTATTTGGTCTCCCGTTTTATGCTTGCAATGTACAGTTTAGATCAGATAACCATGACAAACATAGATTGTTTAACTCGGATATTCTTGGTAGGAAGCAGCCCTCAAACCTGTCAGATCTGCTGAATATGGCATTCATATGTTTAAACTTACCGTGACGGACAGAGATACCCAAACCCTAACAGTGACTCTCCAAGGTCTCCAAGAAGAGATGGGCACAGCCACAAAGCTCACCACCTGGATTGTGGTATGATAACCACTGGGCATAACTGGCCTAGTGCCTTGCCTGCTGCCAGGGCCTGGCCTGAGCTGTGGACAGAGGACACTGGAGAGTAAATTGCCAAAGATATAGATTTCAATACAAGGTAATACAAATACACATCCTACTGTAAACTAAAATTCACATAAACTTCAGTGAATCAAAAAACCGTAAGGCTTGGATCTACCAGTCACGTATCGAGTGGACTCCAGATGAATTATGCCTGCCTGTTCCTGAAAATGGGATTCCCCCTTGGTCTTGTGATCCCACACCTTCCCCAGTTCCTGGACAATCTTAACTTCTGTCCCTAGTCTATATTATCTCTGCAGATTGTCACCTGGCTGACAGACTCCACCCAGGCATCACCTGTGGACTGCAGCTGCTGAGCTGTGTCTGGACTTGCTGAAAGCTGCTGTGAACCAGTCCAGCCAAGGTGATTGCTCCCTGTCTTCCAGCTGGATCAACCAATCAGCTGCTTCTGATAAATGCCCCATTGCAGCCTTCGACTAGCCCTTCAGCCTCCCTGGGTTCCGAGGACCAATGTCCTAATGTCAGCTGGGAGTAGTTACAGAAGAGAGTACTTTGTCCCTTGTCCCACCTAACAGGCTGAAATTCTAAGTCAAAAGGAACCCTGCAGGGGGCAAGACATCAAACATTTGGTTCAGGTACATAAAGATGGGGGCGGGGTGTTAGGGCGGAGTTCTCAGCCATCTCAGAACAGGTTCCACCTTCTGTCAGGGTCAAAACTGACTTCCTGTTCCCAGACTCCACTCCTCTCCTGCTTCCTCGGATGGCTCATGTTTGTTAACCAGGCAGGGGTGTAAGAGAAGATGCTGTTATCCCGTTATCTAACCTAAGGCACACAAGCCATCAATGTGCTGCCTGTCGTAACTTCATTGACTGTGTGCAGCTTGCCCTCTCCTTTGTTCCCTTATCGTTCCCCAATTCCAGACCAGAGTCCAGGAGGGATGTGGCTGCAAAAGCTGACTGAGGGCCCTGATACTGGGTGACCTGGATGAGGCCCAGTCACCAACATTAATTGGTCAATGCCACAGCCTATCTGCTCCCTTTGCTTTGTGTCCCCGCCCTATAGAAATGTACAATCTCCCTTCCGGATCCCGGTTCAGAGTCCCCTTGGCCCCCTCTGAATTCTCAGGAAGTAAAGCCTCTGGGTCTGAAGGGCGTGAGGTTTCTCAGCTTCCACCCTGAGCCCTACGGAGGCACACAAAATGCGGCAGAGCCTCGAGGGAATTGAGAATGTCCTCAATAGGACATTTGACCTCTATCTTTTTTTTTTTTTTTTCCCTTTTGGACAAAGGGCTTCATTGTGTTATAGCCTTGGCTGGCTTGGAACTTACTGTGTAGACCAGGCTGACCTTGAATTCAGAGATCCAACTGACTCTGCGTCCTTAGTACTGATGTTAGAGGCATATGCAGCCTTCTCTGGATCAGCTTGGTCTTACAGGGTTTGGGAAGTGGGAGCGAAGAGAAAAGGCCCTGAGCTCGGAGACTTGCTTCTGGCTGAGCCTTTGGAGCACTTCTGTGTGACCTGGGTTCAGTTTACAGCATGCAAGTGGCAGTTCATATCTACTTAGCCCCATTTCCAGGGTGTCCAGTACTCTCTCCAGGCTTCCTACTGGAGTAAGGCTCACACAGGCTTCAGAAACATACAGGCAGGCCGACAAACCTCCATACAAATAAAATAAGGTAAACAAAACTGGAAGTTGGACTACAGACACAGTTCAGTGGGTAGTGTGCTTGCTCAGCATGTACAAAGCCCTGGACTTGACCCCAGCACTGTGTAAAACAGGCTCAGTAGCACACATCTGTGTTCTCATTGCTCAGGGAGGTGAAAGAAGGATTAAATTTAAGGTTATCTTCAGGACAAGCTTGGGTTATGGAAGACCTTGCCTCAATACTAAATAAATAAATAAAATTTTAAAAAAGGAAGGGACTTTAAGCCTTCTTGGCTTTTACAAATCTCCTCCCCCTATATACAGCTGAGTTAGACTACCTGTCACATGTATGCAACCTCTCTCTCCCCCTGGTCACATACATGCAACCTGTCTCTCCCACTGGTCACATGCATAAATCTGTCTCTCCCTAGAGTGTGTCACAGTAATGACAGAACGGGTAGAGAATGCTATATTCAGTAGATGGCAGTAGCACAAAGAAGATTTTTGCATTGTTTTACATTCTCAGTGTTGTAGCTTTAGGTGTGGGACACAGGTACAGGGTTTGAGCCTCCAGGCTCTGCCTGAGGGCAGCATTACACCTGTCTAGAGCCCAATGCCTTCCTGCAGTGATCCCATCTTCAAAATTCTCCCATGGAGCTGTTTCACCTAGAACTCACACCGCTAACTCCTATTTCTGAGTACAGGGAAACCTCATTACTGAACATTCATTACTGGACACGCACAATTGCAAATCAGGAAGCAGAGGTCAGTACCCGTGAGCATTCACCGGAACAGATCTTTGCACAGCTGGCTCCACTCACGGCTTGCTGTAGCTCCTCACTGGTGCTCTCACCCAAGCTGTGATCACTATGCCAACCAACTGCAAAGTGAAATCGCCTGCACGACAACAGATGCAGGGCTTCCCCAAGGGAGGTGGAAATGATGGCTCAGGGATGCAGTAATTATTAGAAAGTCTCCAAGGAAATGAGGGTCTGGCAGAATGTCTGCTTACAGCCGAAGGAAGGAAAGGCAGCGACAGAAGGAAGTTCAGGGAGGGTCCCGGAGAAGCCCTAGACCATTTTTCAGAGTTTGGCTGTAGGAAGCTGGGGGAGATGCTCAATGTGGTTCCCAGCACCCATATGGCAGCTCACAACCATCTGTCACTCCAGTCCAGGGGAAATACAGCGCCTCTTCTGGTTCCTATAGGTACTGCATGCACAAGGACCATTTGTGCACATACCATAAAAATAGATAACTCTCTTAAAAAACAAACAAACAAAAAGCCTAGCTCTAAAGGCCAAATAAGAAGCAAAGGTATCAGAGTTAGCTATCTTTTTAAAATGTATTTTATTTTTACTTTTAATATTTGTATGTGTGCGGGTATATATGCATGTGGGTGCAGACACCAGCGCAGGCTGGAAGTGGGCATCAGATCGCTTAGAGCTGGAGTTACAGGTGAGCCACCTCACAGGGGCATTGGGAAACAGGCTCCAATGCTTGGGTTCTAACTGTTGCACCATCTTCCTGCCCAGTAGTCAGCTATGTTACATTTGTCTTCTGAAAAAAGCGAACCACAAACAGGTCTTGATTTATTTTTCTATCCTCTCAAACTGTCCCTAGATGTAATTATAATAAAAATATGGCTAAATGTATAATAATTCAAAGATATTAAGCTTCTTTTTTTTAATTAAGCCTCCATCTGCCCCCCTTATTCTCACTGCTTATTATAAAATGTCACTTGCCATTTAAGTCGATTTGCCTTAAGTGATCTTTTCCCCAGGACCTATTTTATCATCAAATAGATTTTCTCTAAGCCTTAAATCTTCCCCATCAAAGTTTTAGGACCCACAAGGCATGAACGTGCCCTGGACGTGTTGTGTGCTTAGTGGAGATTATAAATTTGGCTTTGAAATTGCTAGCCCCACTCCCCTGTGGAACAGAGTGGAGTCTGGAGGAGATGAGATTTCCCTTCTCTCTTCTCCCTGTGACACAGAGGCACCAATTCCCCAGGACTTGCTCAGACCAGTGCAGCAATGGCCACAGCTGCTGAGAGTCAGGGATGGAGCTGGCTCAGGACCACAGAGCTGATGAGCAGGGCAGGAGAAAGGTTCAGGAAACCCTCAGGGGTGGCACGGCCAAGGCCAAGCATGGGCATAGTGAGACCAGAACAGTTGCCAGTGGAACCCTACCTGTCCGTGAAGTACTGAGAGAAAAAGACCAGGTTAGATTCGGGCTCCAGCTGGGAGATGGGATGTTCTGTAAGTTACCCACTCTATAGGGAACGGAGTAACCATACCACTCTCAGGGGGATGCTGTCAGGTTTGAGATTGGGCTGGGGTTCGAGAGTCATGCATGTATGTACGTGTGTGTGTGTGTGTGTGTGTGTGTGTGTGTAGTCGATGCCTGTTACTGCAGCACTCGGAGGCAGGAGGATCAGGAGTTCAAAGTCATCCTCAGCCATGTAATGAGTCCTGTGGGGGAGGGGGGGATGAGACTCTGGCTCAACAAACAAAGAACTCCAAGCAAAACAAAACAAGACAAAGATTAAGGGGGCTCGGGACATAAAGGTGTCCTTTACCATGGCTGGTGACCTAAGTTATATCCCTAGGACCCATGGGGTAGAAAGAGAGAATCAGTTCCTGCAGGTTGTCCTGTGAGCTCCACATGTGTGTTGTGTCAAATGCATGACCGCCATAACATACATACACACACACACACACACACACACACGCACAACACACATATGTACACATAAACAACATACAGCAATACACACATACATATACAACACACACATATGCACACATAAACACACAAATACACATATAACACATGCATACACAACACACATACAACATGCACATACATACACAGACATAGACACATATACACAATACACAACACACAATACATACATACATACACACACAAACACAACACACACATACATACAACACACATACAAAACATACACAAACATAACACACACATATAACACACATGTATATAACACACACATACACAACACACATGTAAAACTCAACACTCTCATATTCACATACACACCACACACACACATACAGAATAGGTCACTCTAATGAAATGGTTTAAAGGTTTGAGATTGGGCTGGTGAGGTGCTTTCGTGGGTAAGGGCATTTGCCACCAAGCCTGAAGACTTGGGTTCAAACCCCAGTAGTACACGGTAGAAGACAACAAATTCCTACAAACTGTCCCCTGACCTCCACAGGTACATGCATGTATGCACACGTGTGTATATGCACAAACTCACACTAGATAAAAATGGTTGAGATTAAAGGTACAAAACCACTTCAATAGGCTATGGCAGCCACGAGGATCATTTTGCTATTTAGAAGGAATCAGGTTATCAGGCTGTCGCTGGGTAAGTAGCGTGATGCAGACTACATGGTTAGGATGAGGTCCTGGACTTAATCTCTGTGGTGTGTGTGTGTGTGTGTGTGTGTGAGAGAGACAGAGACAGAGACGAACTTGTACAGAAACCTGTGAACAATAGAACACCAAAAATGTATCTTCAGCTCTTTTTCTGATCGCTTCAGACACAAGGTGTGAGGTGCAAAGCAAAGCTCTGAGAGAGTAAGGGGGGGGGGAGGGGAGCGAGGAGGGAGGGATGAGCCTGGTTTCCCAAGCCGGTAGCATGGTTGGCTGAGCTAGCAAGCTGGATCCCCAGCTTCAGTATGGAACCATCCAGAGCTCGTCTCCCTGCATGCGCCTGCAGCCCTCGGCCTGTACTGACTCCTGGTGGTTTCAGGGGACTTTTGTATTTCGATGCTTCCTCAGGGTCAGACACGGGGCCCCTCATTGCATCCCAACAGGCTTCCAGTCAACCAGGAAATCAGGGAGGGCCACCATGGCTCTGTCCCAACAACACAGGTTAGTGAGATACAATGGGGACCCAAGACCCAAGAGGCCCTCTGTTCTAGTGCTTAGGGCAGGAGAGAAGAAACCCTTGCCTTACTTTGAGCTGCTCTGTGGGCTCCCTTAGAAAGTGCTCTTCCAAAATGTAGGTCCCTGGCTTTGGAAGTGCTCTGCAGGCACCAGGGCCCCATGGGCAGCAAGGCTGCTTGGCAACACCCCTGCTCCCCAGGGTGCACCTCTGAGATCATCTCAGTAAAACTTTAATGCCTGGAAGTCGATTAGGGTGGAGCATTCTTCTGTAATCAAGAGGCGATGCTTTTATTGGAAAGGTGCAAACTGCAGGGGAGGGAGGCAGCCGTGTGCGGGAGGCTCTGGAGAGCTAATGGCTCAGGCTGGAGAATCCTTTTTTTTTTTTTTTTTTTTTTTTTTTTTTTGACAGGGTGGATTTGCCAAGGCGAGGCGGGCAGGGAGCAGATGGTGGGTAGGGGCTTCACAACTATCCTGAATACATTTGCTTTCCTGGGTTCTCCCAGCAGTGCCATTGAGTAGAAATCCCTCCCTAACGCTTAAGAGAGGAAGGGCAGAGGTTGGTAAATTAAATCCGGAAGTAGACTTCAGCCCCTGGTATACCCACTTACAGTAACCAGCCCTGGAGGGAGGCGTGGAGGGAAAGCCCTCCTCCACAAGCCTGCTTTCTCAGAGCGTGGTCCATCCCAACAACTTTTCATCAGCTACTAAGGGAACCCCCAGCAAGTGCAAAAGCAAGTGCATGCGCGCGTTACTGCTGCTGGGTAACAAATCATTTGATCACACTTCTGTGCGTGGGGCAGGGGCTCAGGCAGAACTGGGGTGGAGAGAGCTGAATTGTCCTCCAGAGCTGCTTCTGGAAGCTTTAGCTAGGGAAAAACCGGGTAGGCAAGGACTGCAGATTAAACCCATCTGGCTGGATGCTCAAGACAGCTCATGGCAGGGGGTCTCAGCCTGATCTTTTGTAGCCACTGGCCAGGGCACCCAGATGTGGCCTCTTTAGCAGGACAGGATTAGGATACTCTGTCTGATACCCAGCCATGTTTCCCTTCCAGTGAGCTCCCGAGAGGACCAGGCAGGCCTCTGAACCAGGGTTGTGCTCACCTCGGTCTCCTCTGGACTCAGTGACAGCTCAGGGGAAGGGACTCAAGCATTCACCTCTCCACGGTGCTAAAGAACATGCACTCAAGTTTTGTGTGTGTGTGTGTGTGGGGGGGGTAGATGTGGTGGGTGTGGGAGGGGACATGGTCTCACATACGTCAGGCTGCCCCAGAACTCACTAAGCTGTTGCACTCTGATCCTCCTTGCTTTTCCTCCTGAATGTGGAATTACAGGCGTGTGCTGTCTGTCACACACAGTGGCATGGTGTTGGGACTTGAATAGGCAACCCTGTTCACTGAGCTACACCCAAGCTCCCAGTGATGTTTTGAAAAAAGCCACCATATTGTCTTATTTCTTATTGTCCCCATGACTCTCAGTCTCTGGGTACCTTGGGAATTATAATAGGAGTTACTAAAAGCTACAGTCTCAACATTGGCTTTGCCACTAACTAACCGTGTAGCCTTGGGCCAGCCAGTTGGTCTGTTTGTATCCATATTTTCTCATTTTATAAAATCACAGTTGCAATTTAAAAAAAATTAGCTGTGTCTCATCATTTACCAATCGTCTTGAAAGTATAGTCAATGCATAAACCTCCAAGCAGGATTTGCTGAGAGTCAAGGACCGCTGAGATGCAGGCTGGACTCTGCTGAACAGCCGTTTGGGGCCGCAAACGGAGCAACGGTGAGGGTGGACTGAGAGGTGGACAGAGGGGAGACACCCATCTGAAACCTGAAGGGAGGAGGACCTTCTGAGAAGCACACGTGAGCTGCTGGGTGCCACTATTGTCAGAGTGGAAGCATGGGCTAGACCACCAATGTGAGTGAGACCACAGGCTATGTGACTGGCCCAGGCACATAGAGAAGACAGGCATGAGTAGGCCTAGAAAGTGAGAGAAACTGACTAGAGATCATAGACTTGTGTGGTCCAGGCCAGGGCTGGAGCGGGGCATGGCTGGAACTAACCCAAAGAGTGGTGTAAGACTGTGAACTCAAGGGAAGTCGCAGGCAGGCAGGCAGGGCTAGTGTGTGTGTGTGTGTGTGTATGTACATGCATGTGTGTGCATGTGTACATTTGTGTGTATGTGTGCTTTTGTGTGAATGTGTGCAAGTCTGTGTGTGTGCATGCGTATGTGTGCATGCACATGCACATGCGCATGTGTGTTGTGACTCACACAGGGCACACACTTAGAGGAGCCCTGTCCTTGATTTAACACTGTGCTCCTCTGGTTTTGAAAGTCTTAATTATATATGAAAAGCAGGCCTTGACGTCATTCCCATTTGCATGGGGCATCTGGAGGAATGGATGCAGCAGGCTTGCAGGCCAGACAGTCTGTCGTCTTCAGGCTTACTCCCAAGGCTCAGTTGGAGATCTGGTACCCAGTCCACCACGGAAATGGAACAGCAAGGCTGAGTAGTATATCAGTTCCATGGATGTGGACTATGGGCAGGGGTAGGGTGGGATGGGGAGATATTCTGACACTTGTGAAGCCAGACGGGTGCAGGGTTTGGTCACAGCTTAAGGACAAGACTGGGAAAGATTGTGCTTCGGGTTCCTGGGGGAGCAGACAGGCAGCTCCCAGCATGCCCCTCTCCAGGCACACCTGTCTCATTGGAAGGCTCAAAGCTGAAGGAGGAGCACCCAAAGCGCGGGGAAGTCAGTCTAAGAAAGATCGTAGTGAAAAGTGAACTGGATCTGCTGGCCAGGGGCAGGACCAGGATCCCTCCCCGCTGTAAGAAGAGAATGTCCCAGCTGCTGCCCAGGCCCGGCCCCCTCTGAAAGCCTCTTCCCCACTCACAGATAGCACAGGCTCCTACTGAGAGGCTGCCTGTCAGCCCCTAGCTAAAGGACTCACAGGTGCCAGGCCCTCTCACCTGGGGAGGCGAGCTGGCATCAAAGGGCACAGGTGGCCACATGTCCTGCCTCCAGTCCTCTTCCCACCCACTTGCTTGGCTGCAGGCTCCTGCTGCCAAACCTCCCCCATCCTCAAGACGGGACAGGAGCGATCCCACTTCTGTAACAGGGGCTTTGATTTCCTTTCCTCACAGCCATGCTGTCTGTCTGTCTGTCTGTGGCATCAATAACTCCTCTGACAAACTCAGAAGGTGGCTACAGTGGAGCCCTTCCCAAAGCAACGGGATAAAAAAGAGGTGACCAGCAGGATCTCACTTTAGCGGGTTCTCTTGGGAACAATCGATGAACCAATCCTTCCTATCAGCAGAGGCCGGTTTAGAATAGAATGCGTGGGAAAGCACAGAACTGAGCCTTCATGATGCCGGACTTTGTCTTCTGACTCCTTGTGACCAGCTCAGACAGGAAAGGTTTTGTCTTCTCATCACAGGATGGCAACACTGTCACCAGGGACAAAGGATTAGGACCAGAAACCCGGCATAGAAATCTCTTTTCTGCCCCCTCACAACCTCCCCACAAGGCAGGAGCAATTATTAACTTCAGATGAGGGGCACCAGGTGCTGTGATGCAGTCTGAAATCCCAGCACTTGGAAGGTGGAGGCAGGAGTTCAAGGTCATTGTTGGCTACATAACAAGTTGGAGGGCAGCCTGGGCTATCTAAGACACTATCTCCAAACAAACAAACATTTTGATGAGGAAGCAGGCACAGAGACATTAAGTAACTTGCTTCTAAGACACAGCTCGGGAGGGGCAGGCTGTCGAGAGTCCAGTGTCCTCTGCGACTCCATTCCAAAACTCTCCCTCAGCCCCCAGTGTCCTGCTTCATCTGAGTCCTTGGTTGGAGGATCCAGAGGCCCAGTACCCTTGCCTCAGTGATCTGATCAGATCACTTTTGGGAAAGGTGGAATAAAGAAATAAAGAATGCTAACCCCCTGGGGTGGGGGAGAAATCACCAAGATCATCTGATGGAGGCGTCACAGAGCCACACTCTCAGCTACTGTAAATGAAATGAGCCATGCAACGAAGTGCTGGGGTTCGTGCCCACGAGCTCGTGGCTTGTGGCCTCATCTGCAACAGTCCACCTCATTTGGGTTTGCCTTTTGTCTGCTGATGTGTTTCACTGATGTCCACCACAGATTGATTTTCTCACGTCCCAAGAGAAGCCAGATCTTATTTTTCCCCCTGTGAGATTATCATGAGAACTAATGAAGTAAGTCACCATTGATGCCTAGAGCGGGGGTGAGTGGGTAGCTCACATAGACCCCGGTTCTATCTTTAGCACCGTATAAAGTGACAAAGTTGAAGGCCATCCTTGGCTCAGAGAGACAGAGACAGTCAGACAGACAGACACACATACAAACACACACACACACACAGAGAGAGAGAGAGAGAGAGAGAGAGAGAGAGAGAGCGCACAAAAAGCAGAGGGAGAAGTGTGTGTGCCATATGTTAGCACCTCTGACTAGGTGCCGGTGACTATCTAGCCCATACAGATTCTCCTAAGACCAAATAGCTGGTGCTCAAGGAAGTGGGGCTGCCTGGCTCCAAACCCTGGGCAGAGGGTGCTTCCCCACTGAATGCTTCCTGCAGACCCCAGCCTGTTTCTCAGCTGCTCCTACACTACCGTGTAGCCGCACACATTTGAGGCGACTCCACACTGCCTGGCTACAGATCTTCTCAGCATCATTTGCGCTGGTTCCTGACTCTCAGAGACATTTTCTTCCTTTAATAAACAAAGCCTTTCTTTAAGCCTGTTTCAATGGAACAGGCCGCAGGGTGCTCTCATCTCCCTGGGTTCCTGTGGAAGCAGACTTTACAGCAGCTCCCACCCCACCTTATTAGCCCTGCAGGGCTGTATTATACGAGCTCAGACTTCCCCATTTAAGTCAGGGGCTCACCTACTGTTTACTCAGGCCCATTAAACCATTAAGAAAAAAATGGTGCCTTCAGGAGGCAGGGAGGCTTGTGCACTTTGTTGGAGAGGAAGCCAATTTCCTTTGCTCCGTGCAAACACTCTGCACACCCATTAAAAGTTCCAGGAACTCTGTGCTGCGAGGAGGTCCAGGTGTGGAGATACAGAGCAGGAAGCAGGGGCTGCCACTTCATCCAGGCTGCTCAGCTTCAGCTTCAGAGCCATCACAACTTCAAACAGGGCTCAAAATGGCTTCAGGTGTGTGTATGTGTGTGTGTGTGTGTGTGTGTGTGTGTGTGTGTGTGTGTGAGTGAGAGAGAGAGAGAGAGAGAGAGAGAGAGAGAGAGAGAGAGAGAGTGAGCGAGCTCCACATGTATACAGTGCCTGCAGCCAGAAGGCGTCAGATCCCTGGGGTACTAGAACTGAACTTGAACTTGGGTCCTCTCGAAGAGCAGCAAGCTCTCTTAACCACTGAGCCATGCCTCTGGCCCCTGAAGACATTTTTGAATGTATCAGATGTCACAAATGTCTAGGGAGATGACATGAACTTTTCATTACAGAAATACCAACCATCACTGGCTCAATGTGGCACCTCACTTGCTCCACCCATCCTGTGCTGTGTACTCGAACCCAAGGCCTCTAATTCTTCCTGCCTGTAGGTCAAGCAACTCGCCTTTCTCCAGACACACTCATGCTGTGCATCCCCCCTCTCATGTGTGTATATATTCACAGTAACCAACTTTCTGGAAAACATCAGGATGATGTAATATTGCTCAGAGGATGAACTGCTGAAAGCTATGGTGTGACTAGGGTCTTAAAAGCAAACCTGTAGAGTGCCTTTCTCCATGGCCTGGCTGTGTGTGTTTGCCCGAGAGAAAAATATAAAGGAAGTCATGCTTGCGGAGGAGGCAGTGGTCACCCCAAGGTCTGGGAGATGGAACATCCGGCACATGACTTGCTGGTCAAGCGTTGGACAGTCTCTTCCCAGCATCTGGAGGTTAACTGAGTTGTTCAGACCAGATTCTGCTCTCAGTAGGCCAATTAAACGAAATGAGAGCAAAAGGCAAAGATTGGAGCTTTATTCTGTGTGGCTGTACTGAAAAGAGGAACTGCATAACTGAGCGGTCCTGGTCAAATTGTGGTCCCATCATCCCTCATGACTCAGCCCTGGTTCATCCTGCAAGGTACTGTCAGAACCCTCAGGCAGGTCCTAGGCATTTCCTCTTTCCACATCCAAGTTCTGGGAATTCTAATTCTTTGATGTCCATTGTCTCAGTAGCCTGATATCCAAGGGGCTGGGGCTGGGGATACAGTCTCTTTACAATATCTTTAACCAGGAGCTGGAGAGGCAGCATGGCTGTTAAGAGTGTTACTGATCTTTTACTAGAGACCTCAGGTTCAGTTTCCAGCACCCACAGTCTGGTGGCTCAGAGTCCCTTAACTCTAGCTCCAAGGCTCGCGTGAGCACATGCACATTGGGAGGCAGATCTCTTGCTGATATGAGCCCGTGTTGAGGACAGATACCAGGATAGCTTTCTCCATTTTCCTCTCCACCTTATTGTTTTTGAGATAGGTTCTCTCACTGAACATGAAGCTCACCAGGAAGATCCAGATAGCTGGCCAGTGAGCTCCAGGATTCTCCTGTCTTGGCCTTCCCAGGTCTGGGATTACAGGCGTGTGCTGCCACACCCAGCTTCTACATGAGCTCTGGGGAGCCAAACTCAGATTCCCAGGATTGCACAGCAAGCATGCTACCCACTGAGCTGTCTCTCTAGCATTAGACATAATTTTTAAACCAAAATATATCTGGGCTGGAGAGATAGCTCAGCAGTTAAGAGCACTGGCTGCTCTTCCAGAGGTGTTGAGTTTAATTCCTAGCAACCACATGGTGGCTCTCAACCATCTGTAATGGGATCAGATGTCCTTTTCTGGCATGCAGGCACACAGGCAATAGAGCACTCATATGACTACAATACATAAATAAATAAACACACACACACACACACACACACACACACACACACACACACACACACACACCTTAAAATTTCTAACACAGCGAGCAGTGGCCTGTCTCCTGGGATTTAGCACCTCCCTCTCTCAGTACTAACTGAACAGCTCTGCTTTTCTGTAATCCTCCCTCCTCCACCCTCAGGAAGATGCCCAGCAGTGGCCCGCATCCTTCACCAGGAACTCAGTTTCCAAGGTTACCGCTGATTTGACTGGTTTCTTCCTTTTCTTTTTTCATCTTCCTAATTCAGGAAGTCCTAATGTGAGCCTCCACGTGTTTACAGGCCTCCTCAGAGGGGAGCCTTCCCTCTGTTATGTTTTTCTCAAGGAATGTCACTTCCTGACCCAGTGAGCAAACTCTGAAAGTAACTGTCTCCCTTTGACCCCACGAAGTGGATCGGAAAGCTGGAAGTGGCTTAAAAGTCATCTCCAGTGTGACCTTAGCTCTGTGAGCTAGGAAAGGCTGAGTGCAGACACAGTGGTCAGTCCCGTGGCCAGCACAATAGGTCAGCAGTGGCCCATGGTCAGCACAGTCGGGCAGCACAGTGGCAGGGTGGTAGTTATACTGGCAGGAGTGGCTAGTCTGAAGAGGCTCTGTGCCCCTTCCGCCCTTTGGCCATCAGAGTATTGAAACAGATTGGACTTTGTCCTGGAATCCCATGCTGGGAGTGGGGTGGGGGGTTGTCCCCCAGAGAGAGATTTCACACAGTTCTGACAACTTTGCAAGACAGACAGGAGCTCAGGCAGTCGTGCCAGTGACTGAATGGGGTCATTCTGCTTAGCAATGCAACCTCTCTTTAAAATAAACGTGGTCTGCAGGATGTTGTGTGGGTCACCCCTAAGGAGCAGCCCTCGCAGAAACAGTGTGTGGATCTCCACGTTTCTAGGCTATTCTATTTTAACTGTCATGTGGCAAGTGTACAACTGGATTTTTATTTGTTATGACTTATTTATCTTGGGCCCTGAGTTTCAAACCCAGGACTCTGTGCATGACAACCGTCCCGCTGAGCTATGTCTACAACCTAAGGATTTAACAGTGCAGTTTGTAAACTGTTTGCCCTTGCCTAGTTTCTGCTCTCTTATTATATGGTGCTTGCTGTTGTTTTCTGTTTTCTAAACATATTTTACTTAAAACTGTTTTGTTTTGTTGTATGTATATGGGTGTGCTTACCTGTATGTATGCACATGTTTGGTACCATGTGCACACAGTCCTCACAGAGGAAGAAAAAGCCATTAAATCCCCAGAGACTGAAGCTACAGCCATGTGAGTGCAACCAGGTCTTCTGGGAGAGCAGTCAGTGCTCTTAACTGCTGAGCCATTATTTTGCCTCTAAACCACACGTTAAAATTGTGGTTAAATACATATAACAGGAAACTTACCATCTACATTAGTTACTTTTCTTGTTGCTCTGAGGGATACAGTTGTCTTGATGGGAAGGCGCAGAGGCAGGGTGACTGCCAACACTGTGTCCTGGATGAGAAAGCAGAGAGACAGTATAGGAGCTTGACTCATTTTCTCCTTTTAGATTTAGTCTGGGACTCTAGTCCACGAGATGGGGCCACCTGCAGTCAGTGTGGGTCTCCCCGCCTCAGTTAAACCTCTCTGGAAACACAACACAGAGGAACTCACCAGTGTGTCTCCCAGGGGACCCCAAATGCAGTCGAGAAAAGTATGTCACATCGTTTTAACCATTTTCAAGTATGAGGGTCTATGAGTGTTGACTGTACAGATCCGGGTTGTGAGAGTAGTCAGCAGGCTTGCCTATTCCAGTGTGGAAACTTTGTATCCATTCAATCACCTCCCATGTTCCCCTCTGCTCTCCCTGTGCAGTTACCTCCATTCCATTTTCTATTTAGTGGAATCACAGTTTTTTGTCTCCCTGCCCTCTACACACACACATACACACACACATACACACACACACACACACACACACACACACACACACACACACACTCACACACACCCCAGGGTCTCATTATAGGTCAGATAAACTTGCAGAGTAGCTGAGGCTAGCCTTAAACTTATGATCGTCCTGCCTCCCGAGTGCTGGGACTGCCAGGATGCACCACTACATCCTGGGTGTTAGGTAATAGTTTTGTTGTTGTTGAAGATGTGTGTGTGTGTGTGTGTGTGTGTGTGTGTGTGTGCTCTCTCGTGCACCTATACATGTACTCAGAGCTTGGAGGAGGGCATTGAGTGTCTTCTATCAGTCTTTCTTTGTCTAGTCCTTTGAGGTAGGTCTCTCCCTGAACCTGGAGCTCAAGCTTTCTTGGCCAGACTGGAAGGCAGGAAGCCTCAGTGACATTCCCATCTCTGTCCCTTCTCCTATTTGGAGCTACAGTGCCTGCCTGTCTGGTTAAGTGGGTGCTAAGACGGCACAGCAAATTCTCCTAGCCCCTGAGTTGTCTCACAGACCCCGGCATTTGGCATTTTGTGATGGAGTCGTGGCTCATCTCACTTTGCATAATGCCCAACAATGCCCATGCCTGATATATTTTCTTATTATTATGATTTCCCTCTCAACATGCTTGGGAAAAGCTATACAATCTACGTCGATTTCTTTAGCAACTTATTTTAGCATGCTAAAGTCTGTCAGCTTGTTAATCCTCCTGCCTAATTAGACTACACAAAGGGTTCCGAATGCTTCAATGCCATTAATCTTTCGCAGCTAAAATGTTTTTATCATCCTGCATTGAACTTGTAGCTACTTTCTCCCGCCTCAGATCAGATATGATTGTGGCTTTGGGGACTGTCCACAGTGTGTTTTCAGCTTCTTCTGTGTATTAGCATGTTTTCCATCACCATCCCTCTGCCTCCCAGACTTACCATGTACGACAGTTCTGCTTGACGCATTCGTTTGATTATTCTCTTCAGTGGGAATCTTTTGGTGACTCAACTTTTCTTAGTGCCTGTTTGAAACTGTCTCTGCTTCACTATTGTTCTTGAAGGATGGATTTATCGGTACAGAATTCCAGGTTGACAGTTTTGAGTGTCTCTCCCGTTTTCTCAGTACATTAGCCATTCTACCCTATTGTTTGATGGACTTGGCTGTTGCTGCTGAGATGCCAGTCACCAATTAAACTGCCACTCATTGGCACTCAATCTGTCTTTTCTCCAGGGGGTTTCAGACTTTGCTTTCAAAGTTCCGAGATTTCACGCTCATGTGCATTGTCACTAATTTTTTAAACTATCCGTTTTGTTTAGGATTTATTGAGCGTCTTGGATTTGTAAGGTGTGCTTTTTCTGTCAGTTCTGGAATGTTCTCCATTGTTATTACAATGCTTTCCATACTCTGTTTTCTTCCTTTCTTTCCTTTTCCTTCATCCCCTCGACTCTTCTTTAAATCTTTTCTTCAAGAGCTAGAGAGATGGATCAATGATTAATAGAGCATACTCCACTTGCAGAGGACCAGAGCTTCCCGCTTCCCAGAATTCACATCTGGTGGACCACAGCTTCCTGTAACTCTAACTATAATAGGGAGTCCAGTGACCTCTTCTGGCTTCCATGGGTGCACTCATGTGTACACATACACACACACACACACAGGGGTGGGGAGAGAGAGAGAGAGAGAATTAAAATGCCATCTTAAACATTTTTTCGTGTCATTTTGCATTTCTGTGTGGTATTTTCATTTAATTTACTTTTGGCAGCCTTCCAGATGAATGATCTTCTCATCACGTGTGTCTAATCTGCTATTTAATGGTGGTGTGTGTGTATCTTGGTTTCATTTCCAGTTGCTATGAGAAAATACCCCCAACAAAAGCAACTTAAGGAACGAAAGGGTCTATTTGGTTCTCAGTTCCGGGAGACAGTGCATCCTTGCAGGGAAGTCATATTGACACTGACCTCGGTAAAACCAACCTTTAAAGTGTCTTGTACTTCGTCTTTAAGATTTTCATTGTTTTAAGGTTTTCTATCTACAGCTCTAACACACAATCATCAAGAGAGGGCTGTGTTGGCTCCCGCGGGCCTCCCTGAGTCTGCTGGGTGTTGGGTTTACCTTCCACTCCAGGTGCAGCTCTTGGTGCCACACCTTGATATTGGCCTCCTCTTGAGCGTATGACTTTACAGAGCCCTGGGGTTTTGCCATCCTCATTCTGTGTAGTCACCAGAAAGGGAGCACCAAGTCTCCAGGGCTCTGCAGGGACCCATGAGTGAAAACTGCTTCCCACACACTCTTCCAGCCAGAGATGGCCAGTTCCAAGTGTGAACCTGACACAATGTAGACCGGCCTGGGAAGGATGTCTTAATGAGAATTTGTCTGGATCAGATTAGCCTATGGATGTTGGACCAGTCTGCACAGATGGGCTTGCTTGTTGATTGAGCCAGCCCACTGTGGGCAGCACAATTCCCTAGGCAAGGGATCCTGACTTGTGTATGAGGAGATGAGAACAATCATTCATGTGCTAATTCATTGCTCTATGTCACTGACTGTGGATGTCTTGTGACCAGCTACGACAAGTTCCTACCACCCTGACTTTCCTGCAGCGGTCGGTGGCCTGTCCCCTGGCATTGTGCGCTCAATGAACTCCTTGCCCCTTAAGTTTGTTTTGTTGGATCCTTTAATCACATCAGCATGAAAGAGAACTAAGAGCAAAAGGTGCCTGCTTCTTTCACACATTGCTCTTTAAATCACCACAGCTTTTAAAACGTTTTAATGTTCATCTTTCACTGGCTTATCCCTTGTGGTGGTGCTTTGATGGCGGGAATGATCCAAGGTACCTGATTTCCCATTTTGATGGAAATATTATTCCAGGCTCCTTAAGCACTGTGGTTTTTAAATATAAAAGTATTTTCTTACACACATGTCTTTGTTAGCAATTTGATTTTCCTTCATACACCACACACACACACACACACCCCAACATCATACACATCTGGTATTGGTGTTGACTTCTGATTTTTCAAGGAGAATCTGTGAGCCTCTAATTAACAAGCTTGTGAGAAAGCTTTTTCTCCTGAAATAAAAGCTTTACTCAAAGGCTTACAGTTAATGGAAATGTTTTTTAATGTTCTCTGGTGATAAAACTGAAGGTACGGAATATTCTTTAAACATGAGATTAAATACAAAATGTAAGTGAAAATTCAGATCTTTAACCTTCCCCCTGTACTGCGTCTCAGAACCCTCCGTTTCTACTTCAGCAATCACGAAACTGCCTCTCCACCGTGTTTGTTAAATGTCTTGCAGACACGCGGATCTCAACATTTTGATGTTGGCTTCTAGACGGTGTCCCTCAAACTCTTCAAGTGTTGTCAAGCAAACATTGTGCGCAAGATTTTCTTTCTGTCACACAGCTCTGTGTGTTCTTGAATCTCTCTCTTTGCTGATGATATTATCAGACTCACTCTGTCTGCCTCTTCTCCCACCCACCACATGGTTATTAATAAAATCTGAGACTGGCAGGTTATTATCAGAAATCCCCTCCCTCTCTCCTCCCTTCCTCCCTCTCACCTCTCTTCCTCTCTCTTCTTTCCTTCCTCTCTCCCTTATCTTCACTCCTTCTCCCTCCCTCTTTCCATCCCTCCCTCTCTCCTTCCCTCTTTTTCTCCCTCCCTCTCTTCTTCCTTTCCTCCCTCCTTCTTTCTTTCCTTTGTTAGTGTACAATTCAAGAATGTTGACAGGGACTGGAGAGATGGTTCAACAATTAAGAGTGCTTGCTGTCAGAGAACCCAGGCGTCCCGGCACCCACATTAGGCAGATCACAGTCCCCTGAAGCTCTAGCTCCAGGGATCTTACATACCCTCTTCTGGCCTCTGTGGGCACCCGCACTCTCATGCAAATACCCACACACAGATATATACATAACTTAAAAAAAATAAGAGAAGGAAGGAGAGATGGCTCAGTGATTGAGAATGCCTCCTGTTCCAACAGAGGACCTGGGTTTGGTTCCCAGAATCCACATTAGGCAGATGGAAATCACATGTAACTGTAATCTGAAGTCTCAGACTTCCAGGACACCTGCATTCAAGTGCACATACCTGTCCACCTTCACATAATTAGAAAACAGCTTTGATTGCATGACCATCTTGTATATGGGTAAGTATATGGATGGGTATGTGTGCAGAGGTGTGCATATGTGTGTGGAGGACTGAGGTCAACCTTAAATGTCCTTTCTTGACACACAACTATTTGATTGTTCTTTATGCATCTGTATGAGTGTGTGCACAGGTGTCTATCCCCATCTGCCTGTGTCCGCATGTGGAGGCTGCAGGAGGCGCTCTGCTACTTTTCTGCCCATTTCTTTGAGACAGGGTCTCTCTGAACCTTGGGCTTGTGCTTTCTTGGTTAGACTGGAAGCCAGAAAGTCCCAGAGATCCTCTGGCCTCTCTCTGTCTCTCTTGGAGCTGGTGTTATAGGCACATACAGGATACCTGGCTTGTGTGGGTGTAGGGATCTGAACTCTGTGGTTGGAATGTCACCAGGTGCTTCAAGCTCCCGCCACTGTGACTTCTCTGCAGACTACAGCCTGGAGCTGTGAGCAAGCACTCTTAACTGCAGGCTCAATTCTCTAGCACCCACTTTATTCTTGAGTCTGGGTCTCTTACTGTCCCATGTCTCACCTAAAGGTGGCCAGTGAGCCCTGGGGATGTGCCTGTCTCCGGGACCCTGGTACCGGGATATGAGCATGCCAACACAGCCTGTTTTTAATGTGGGCTCTGTGGACTGACCTCACGTGTTCATGCCTTCATGGTGAGCATTTTATCAACGGAACTGTCTCCCAGCCCAGCACTTAGCTTTTTCTTTATGGTGAAATGTGGAATGGGGCCCAGCCAGGGAAGGGAGGGTGCTCCAAGCCAAGAGCATTATACCGTCCTTTCCAGTCCTCTTTTCTTTGGGCCTCTGTTAGGGGACCAGAGCATGCATCACTGGGTCCTGGCTCCCGAGGGAGGCTGCGAACTCAGCCGTTGTCTCCTGCTTAGCAGTGCTACAAGGTGGCTGTGTGGTCCCAGAGAAGCCAGCGCCAGCGCTGCAGGGCAGGAGGCTTTCCTCTCATTCCCACCCCTACCGAGGCAGGCCCAGCTCCAGGCTTTTCTCCCAAGCATTTTCTTCCCTCCAATTAACTGCTCGTAACAACAAAGAGCGAAACCAAGTGATTTAAGTAATAATTTATCATATTCAGTTCACCATTAACAGCCATCTAGTGTTTCCTTTGCCCTTTTAAATGAGTTTTTGTTCTGAGGTTCAGCTCTTCCATGTATTACACAAGCTTTTAGTGAGTGCCTCCTCCCCCTCCTCTCTCTCCTTCCCTTCTTCCCTGCCCCTCCTTCTTTCTTTCTTTCTTTCTTTCTTTCTTTCTTTCTTTCTTTCCTTCCTGCCTGGGTCTCCCGAGTGCTTGGATTACAGGTATGGCCCACCACGCCTGGTTTTATGCAGCACTAGGGATGAACCCTGGGCCTTCGTACATGCTGGGCAAACTAGCAAGCAAGCCTCATCTTTAGTTCCTTTGTGTTTATTTAGTGTGAACTCCAGGCTGGGTATTGAAAGATTTGGGGAGAAGACACAGTCTTTGCCCTGGACTGGCTTTCAGCCTATGTTATTTATGACATAGACAGACGGGGCATGTTGCTTATCAGGGTTCATGATGTAGTACAGGCTTGGAGCCTAACAGTAGACAGAGCTGAAAAGAGGTGGTTTGAACTAGTGACACATGTTCCTGTGAATGTGGGGCGGGGGAGAAGAGGGTAGAAAGGGGAGGGAGGAGGGGAGAGGGAAGGAGAAGGGGAAGAGGAGGAGGAGGAGGGAGGAGGGGATGGGAGGGGGAGGGAGAAGGGCAGGGGAGGGGAGTAGGTATTTGGCAGAATTGCAGCAGTGGGTTTGTGGCATAAAGGCAGAAGAGATGAGGACGGAGCCCATCCTCCTGTGGAAATCAGGTAGTGTGAGGGTTAGTGTTGATTGTCAGCTGGACAGAACTTGAAGTCACTTAGCAGCCAGCCTCCAGCCAGCCTCTGAGGGGTTATCTAGATTTAGGTCACCCTCTGTGAACACCTGAGATGCACCAGCTGAAGCAGGAAGACCCGCCCACTGTGAGTGGCACCATCCCCTTAGCTGGGGATGGTATGCATGCACAAAAGCAGCAGAGAAGCAGGCGTTTGCCTTTCATTTCCCCTCATTGTGGGCGCGCCACGTGACAGTTGCTTCCAGCTCCTGCTGCCTTGACCTTCCCACCATAACCAACAAACCCATTTGACAAAATGCTTTTGTGAGAGCATCTATCTCAGCAACAGGAAAAGGGAAATAAGACAGGCAGTGTCCACTCAGGTTTCAGGTTGCACGTGTTGGTTTCTTCCAAGTCTGTACTGTTGGGCCGTGTGTGTGTGTGTGTGTGTGTGTGTGTGTGTGTGACTGAGGGATCCCCATTAGACACAGGGATCAGCCCTTGTGGCAAGGGCTGCATCTGTGTGTCACAGAGGCTTTGAAACCATGGTTCCTCCACAGGGGCCCTGGTTGCTGCCCTTTTCTGTGTCTCTAGGCCTGTCAGTTCCCTGATGGTTGGCAATGGGCCCATGGAGGGCAAGCTAGGAGGTCTGGGCCTTTGGAGTGGATCTCAGAGGGGGTTCACTGACTCTTCAGTGGTCAGATGTGCACATAGCCCTCCGGCTTCTCAGGAGGCACCAACAGGCTGGGGTTGCAGGAGGCTTTGTTGACCTCCCAAGGAGCCACAGGCTGGATTAGCTAGTGCACGGATCACAAAAGCAGCAGTTCCAGAGATGCTAGGCTTCGGAAGATCCTGCAGCAGGAAACAGCTGTGGTCTCATTTTCTAGGTACCTAGGAACATGCGATCGCACGCTCACTTCAAGGTGTCTGAGTAAGCTATATTACAGGCTAAGCCCGATTAGAAAACTCACTAAAAATTCTACTATATGTTTTGTTTGTTTTGAGACAAGGTCTCAGGTAGCCTAGGCTAGTCTGAAACTCTCTATGTAGCTCAGGCTGGCCTTGAATGGATCTTCCTGTTTCCATCCCTCAAGTGCTAGGATTGCAAGATTGCGCCACCAGGCGTGGCTCGAGAATCCTTTTCATTTCTAAACTGAATAGAAAGTGACAACAGACTAAATAAAAACAATTCTACAGCTGATTCCAAATGACGGAGGTCCAGTGAGTTGAAGACGATGGATTTCTCAACACTTTGGTTGTGAGGCGAGCCTCTTTTAATGGCTGAACTATCTCTCCTTTATTACAACTTCTTCTGAGAAAGCATCTTATTTGTTTGAAAGAAATGGATAGCCTGCTTGTGGTGCAGATGAAGAACCAGGGCACTAAGCTTGTGAAAAGTAGCGAGAGTAGCTCTGTCCTTTGTGTGTGTGTGCATGTGTGCATCTGTATACATGCTGTGTGTGTGTGCCTGTGAGCATATGTGTACATGTGTATGCAGTGTCTACAGAAGCCAGAGCTGGACTTACAAGCAGTTGCAGTTGTGAGCTGAGAATGGAACTTCAGTCCCACACAAGAGTATCCAGTGCCCTTAATTGCCGAGCCATCTCTCCAGCCCCCTTTTTTATTTACTTTTTTGTTGTTGTTAGGTAGGGACTCATGAAGCTGTCTTTTAATCTGTGATCCTCCTGAGTCTATCTTCCAAGCTCTGGGATTACAGGCATGAGACATTGTACTCAGCTTGAGAGGGACAGCTTCAAAAATGTTATGTTCAGGGGCCTACAATATGGCTCAGTGGGTAAAGGCAAGCCTCACAGTCCGAGTTCGATTCCTGGAACTCATGAGAGAACTAGCTCCACAAAATTATCATCTGGCTTCCACATATGCACTGTGGAAAGTGCATACGCACATATTACACACACACACACACACACACACACACACAAACACAAACACACACACACGTTCACACACACACACACACTCATACACACACACTCACACACACACATTCACACACACACTCACATACACACACACACACACACACACACACACACACATACACACAGCATATAATAAACTTAATTTTTTGAAATATGATACTCAACAATGATGATATAGCTCATTTGGCAGGGTGTTTGCCCAACATGCGTGAAGTCCTGGGGTAGAGCCTGGTGTTACATCACATTGAATGTGGTGGTACACGTCTGCAGTCCCAGCAGTCCCTCGGGTCCATATCAAGTTAAAGGCCAACCTGGGTCTTTGTCTTAAACCTGGACCTTGGTCTAAAAAAAGGAAAGCTATGCTGGAGACGGTGAAAGCTGTGCTTCATAGCTGAGCAGGAGGAGGATGGGAGAGAGCAGGAAAGACTTCGATACTTATAACTTGTGCTTGTTCATACACTTGTAAAGTGCATTGGGTTATTCTACTTGCTATGCCCCTCCCGAGTCCTCCTTGACCCCCTCCGACTGACCCCCATTTCATTCCTCCCCCAAGTCCTCCCTGGCCCCCTCTTACCCTCCATTTCATTCCCCCTTGCCTTTTCCTTTCTTTCTCCTGCTTCCGTCCCTCCTCCTCCTCTTCCTGTCATCTTTTTTACAATGCACTGAGTCTTACCTACCAATAATGCACAGGGGTTTAGGACCAACTTTGGGAGCATGGGTAACCTAGCAGGTGGTCACCCCTCTGAAAAAAACTAGTTCTACCTCCTCCAGCAGCCTCCAACTGCCAATGGTTAAAAGAAAATAGAATTTTAACAATATCACATGGCCACAGGGCCAAGCTTCCTGGAAGTTTTGGGGGTGGGGCCACTTTATTGGCCAAAGACATTTGTGGCAGGTGTTGTGTTCCCAGTGTCAGAATGGACACAACAGATTCACAATTGGTTTGGGCATTAACCAATGAACTCCAGGCTGAGAGGATGGGAGAAAGGGCTCCGGGTCTGTTCTGAGACCCTAATTTGTCTGCTGTTGACCTTGTACCTCAGCTATTGGCCATCTCTGCTCCCGACAGGATTCACTGCCAGATGTCTTTAAAATTTCCCCAAGAGTTCTAACAGTCATGAGTGTGTCTTCCTGTCATAGCAGCTCAGCTTTACTATGCTAAGAGTTCTCCCCAAGAATGCTCCCCAGGAGTGCTCCCCAAAGGAGTGCTGATGCAGATGTGTGATTTCATGATGGATGGGACGTTGAAAAAAAATTGGTGTGTAGGTGCTGTGTGTTTGTGTGTCCCACAAGTGCCTGTGCATGTGCACACGCATGCATGCTCACATGAGTGCATGCTTGTGTGTGTGTCTGTGAGAGCACATGTGCTTAGGTCCACAGGTTGCATGCCAGAGGCCCACTTTGAGTGTCTTCCTCTATTGCTACCCACCCTATTTCTTCAGTCTGTCACTGTGCTCAGAACTCACCTTTGTGGCTAGGCGGGTTGGCTAGCCAGCTCCCGGGAGACTTTTATCTCGGCTCTGGCTTTGATGTGTTTTGGAGGGGTCTGAGCTCAGGTCCTTCAATGGAGCTTTAGCCACCAAGCCATCACCCCAGCTCTGCACTGAGATTTTGTCTGAAGGGTGGACCTCTTCCTTTCTCCCTTTATAAATCTGGTGGTACTGCCCTTTAAGGCTCTACCTCCCCCACTTCTTCAGTTAGGGCCTACCAAGAGGAATAAAGCCAGAGTAAATGGAAATATTTAAAGGCTATTTAGCATGGCAACAAGTTTATTGTGACTCCTAAGCTGATTATATCCTTTTTGACTTCTAGCCAGTCCCTTCACTGGGCTTCCATATAGACTTGGCCACCTATCCCAGCCCCAGGCTGGCAGCGTGCCTGTCTGCCAATGCAGTCCTCGCCTCTCTTCCAACAATCTCTTCCCTGCCTGGCTTCTGCTCTGGTAAGCCAGTGGGCCATTGCAGCAACTGCTCATTAGGGGTTGGTGTGATAGGCATGAAGAGTGTTGAATGTGTACAGGAGAGATGGCTCTGTAGGTAAGAGAGCTTGCTGTGTAAGCATAAGAACCTGAGTTCAAATCCCTGGCACCCACATAATAATAGCAATAATAATAATAATAATAATAATAATAATAATAAAGCTTGCTATATAAGTATAAGAACCCGAGTTAAAATTCCTGGCATCACTATTATAAAACAGTAGTAGCAGCAGCAGCAGCAGCAGCAGCAACAACAACAACAGCAACAACAACAACAACAACAATAAATGTGGTGGTTGAATATGCTTGGTTGAGGTAGTGGCACTATCAGGAGGTGTGGCCTTGCTGGAGTCGGTGTGGCCTTGTTAGAGGAAGTGTGTCACTGTGGGGATGGGCTTTGAGATCCTTCTCCTAGCCACATGGAAGCCAGCTTTCTTCTGTTTGCCTTCAGAACAAGACATAGAACTCTCAGCTCCTCCTGCACCATGCCTGCTTGGATGCTGCCATGCTCCTGCCTTGAAGATAATGGACTGAGCCTCTAAACCTATAAGCCAGCTCCAATTAAATGTTGTCCCTTATAAGAGTTGCCTTGGTGTCTCTTCACAGCAATGAAACCCTAACTAAGACAGTGTGTGGTCACACACACACCTGTAATCTCAGCACCAAAGTCAAGATTGCTGGGGCTTGCTGGGCGCCAGCCTAGCTCCACATTCAGTGAGAGACTGTTTATAATATACACACAGGCATGCATACCCTCCCACCACACATACCCTCACACATGCAAACACACATGCCCATATACACATGCACACCAAAAGTGTGGAAGGCATATAGAACATTTGCCTCTGTGGAGGGTGGGGATGTGGATCATACATCCTTTTTTTCCTGTGCACACTGTGAGCCTGTGGAGGGCGGTGGCAGCCACACTCAGGTCCTCTGCAAGTGCTCTTAACCGCTGAACCAGCTCTCTAGCCCCACTGAGACAGAGTCTCCCACTGAACCCAGAGTGCATGCATTTGGCTTGACTGGCTGGCCAGCCAACTTCAGGGATCCTTCTGTCTCTGTCCTTCCCAGCACTGACCTTACAGGCGGGCAGTGCTTGCACCTGGATTTTTAAATGTGGATTCTGGGCTTTGAATTCAGGCAAGCACCACACTGATCCAGCTCAGCCCTTGAACAGTTTGGAAGAGGAAGGAGACCGAGCCCTAGCTGACAACGGAGAATTGCGTCCAAGGTGACTCTCTCGTGTAGATTTTAAGTTGGTTCTGGCTGTTGTCACAAGGCCCCCATTCCTCCAGCCATGGACCCTGTAAAGGGCTAGGTGTCGTCACAGTCTTGTGGCTAGCTTCCCACAGAGTGGTCAACCCAAGGGAGTGGCACAGAGAAGACAATGCTTGCTGCACCTAAGCTTCAGGGACCTTACACGGTCATGTCTTCAGTAGCCTGTCTGTGTCACAGGGCAGTCTGTCTGGTTTGACAGGAGACTACATAGGAAGACGATTATCTGGATATTAGGACTATTGAAACCACCTTGGAGCCTGGGGACCATCATTGTGCTACCACTAGGGGATGTGAATCAGATGATAAATGTCCCAGACTCCTGATATTCAAGTACATTCTCCATGACTACTTAGTCCCCAGAGAGACGGACACATAATAACCTCAGACACATCTTTATCGGCTTCCCCTCCTTCTCTGACTGTCTCCTCTCTCTCCTGTGGTTCTATTTTGTGTATTCACCTTCTGGATGAACTCCTGTGTGCCGAAATGTCTGCCTAATGCCTTGAGAGGAACACAGCCCCGAATCCAGAGACAGAATGTCTCAAAGGGTTTTGACATGGAATGGAACCGACCATTGCAATGCAGGACACACTGACTGAATGTGGGCGGCTCCCAGGTTGTCTGGGTTACTTTCTCACTGCTCCGATGAAACACCCTGGCCAAAACAGCTTAAGGGAGAAAAAGTTCATTCTGGCTCACAGCATCACAGTCCAACACGGTGGGGAATTCATAGCGGCAGGAGCTTGAGACGGCTGGTCGCCTCGTATCCATAGCCAAGAGGCAGAGTGTGGTGAACGCATGCTCAGTTTGCTTTTCCCATATTAAACAGTCTAGGGTCTCCGGCCAGGGAATGGCGTCACCCATATAAGGCAGATCATCCCACCACAACCAATGTCGTCAAGTTAGTCCACCACTAGTGTGCGCAGACACCTCTGTCTCCAGTGATTCTAGATCCTGTCAGCTGACAGTACCAATCACAATGCAGGTCAAAAAAGCTTCATGGATGTAGCAGGGACTGAGAGGCAATGAGGTTGGGAAAGCCAATGAGGGGAAGGTAAGAGGAGAGGCGGCAGCATTAGCAGGGCTTGGAGCAGACTGGGCATGCTCAGAGAAGGGAGCAGCGCAGAGTGAGGTGTGGCGGGTTACGTAAGGCGTAGGATGTGTGCAGAAGGTGGAGCAGACTGTTCCGGAAGTCTGTCGTGACGGCCTATCCCTGTGAGAGGCAAGAAGGGCTCGTTCAGGGGAAGCTGGCTGGAGAGGAAGGATGACGGTTGAGGAGGAAGACCCTACGAAGGTGGACCTGGCAGAGTGGCCTCCCCAGAACCAGGCTCACAGGACCCAGGAGTCTGGGGAGAAGGCGAAACACAGTCTCCTTGCTCAGGTGGCCTGTGTTTGTATCTTTCTTTCTGTCACTAAGCCCGTTACTTAAAATTGTTTGCATTTATTTCAAGATGGAAGCTACAAGGATTCTCCGAAACTTCTGGAATCCCAAATAAAACTTAATGGTTTGGATAAAATGCTTGAAATGAGTTGATATTAAAAAATATTAAAACCCACAGGTGTCTTTTAAGATCATGGGCTTAGAGGCTCCTGCCTCTTCCAAGGTTCCTGCTTCCACTCACATAAAAACGCGTTCAGAGGCTCAGTGCTTCTCTTCTTTGCCATTCTCTTATTCTGAGAGCTATCCAGTCATCCTACGAAGTCTTAGAGTTACGATTCATTCCTTTTTTTAAAAAAAATGGTTTTCGAGACAGGGTTTCTCTGTATAGCTCTGGCTGTCCTGGAACTCACTTTGTAGACCAGGCTGGCCTCGAACTCAGAAATCCGCCTGCCTCTGCCTCCCGAGTGCTGGGATTAAAGGCGTGCGCCACCACACCCGGCTACGATTCATTCTTAAATGAGTGGCTGGGCGCTTTCTCCCTTAAGATCCATCAGGCAGTAGGCTGGAGAGATGGCTCAGTGGTAAAGAGCCTTGCTGTTCTCGTAAGGAACCCACGTTCAGTTCCCAGCACCCACACGGTGGCTCACGGTTGTGTGCAACTGCACTCCAAGAGATCGAATTCTCCTGGCCTCAGCAGGGGCACTCCTGTGCACATCTCCACGTGCAGACACAAATACCTATGCATGATTACCGGGCATGGAGGCACATGCCTTTAACCTGGCAGAGGCAGAGACATGTGGAGCTCTGTGAGTTTGGAGCCAGCCTGAGCTACATAGCGAGACCCTGTCTAAAAAACACAACAAAACAAAATGTTAAAAAAACAGAGCAGTCAGAGCCAGATATGGTGGCATGTGTTTTAATCCTAGCACTGGGGCAGCAGAGACAGGCAGCTCCACGGTGCTCGATGGCTCCAGGGATCATAAATACTTACAGAGATCCAGGTCAGGGAGAGATCATCTCAAAAGAAAAAAAGGAAGGTGGGCAGTGCCTATGGAATGACATGAGATGTTGTCCTCTGACCTCTACACACAACAATACATATATGCATACACATGCACTCACACATTCATACATGTACACACACATGCACATGCACACATATACACACACACACACACACACACACGCACACTCACACACATACATATACATACACATGCATACACACATGCACACTCATACATATGTACATATACACACACATGCACACTCACACATATACACACCCCAACAGGTATTATGACTAGAGTTTGTTGTGTGTTTGGTCACATTCCCTCCTAACAGTAAGAAGACTGGGAAGGTTATCCCATTTCTATAGGGACAAGGCTAAGGCCTGGGAACTTCAATCTGTGTCCAGCACCTCAGCTTATCAATGGGGGGCAGAAAGTTGTCTTCAGGATTGCTGGGGCAGGTCTGATATTTGCTCAGTTCCCACTTTCCCCTCTTTCAGACACCAGCTACTCCTTCAGACACCTACTCTGTGTAGTGTCTGCTGATAAAAGCCAGTCGTGCCTCTGCTGGTCTCATGACTCAGCAGTGCCTGAGAATGGTCCACAGAGTGACACTCTCCACATAGATGTTCTTCATACATGAGTACAATCTACTTGCTCATTTCCCCAACTCCTCCCCCGATTCATTCCAGATCAATACTCAGCCTTCACAACTTTACATCATTTTTAAAAATCTTAATATTTGTTGTTATTCTTTGAGACAGGCTTTCTCTACATAGTCTCAGCTGTCTTGGAACTTGCTCTGTAGACCAGGCTGGCCTGGAACATAGAGAGGTGCCTGGAAATTTTCCTTCTATTTAATAACTCACTAAGTGCAGTTTGTGTTACCCCCATGCTCATGGATGTGTGGCCCATCACTGGAGCATGGTTGATCTATCAGAGGCCACACCCTTAAAGAAAACTCCCTCTCTCTCAGCAGCCATCAACCACCAATAGCTCCAGTGGTTCATGAGCCCCTCCCACCTCCAGCCTGGAATGGTGATTGGCTTGATCCTGTGCTGATCACCAACCATAGCTGCTCTGAGTACACGAGACCACCAATCCTGTCACATCTAGAAGACCCCTGTTCCCTGTGGTCCTCTTCTTTGGTGGCCCCTGAGTCTTGGGGTTGGGGGTTGAGATAGATGACCATTTGTGGCTGAGCACAGCACTGCACACATTCCCTGCAGTGTGACCAGTCGTGAGCTTCAGCATTAACTACCGCCTCCCGCACCAAGAACCATCTCCTATGGGGTCTCAGAGCTGCACTGATCTAAATCCTTGTAGATTTAAGTTTCTCCAGAAATTAAAACAACAACAAGAACAACAACAACAACAACAACAACAACAACAACAACAACAACAACAAAATAACCCAGCGGCTCACATGGAAGAGACTGAGGTTTGGTGAAAGACCTCTGCAGAATTGGTTTGGTGGCCAAGACAATCATCTTGTCATTCCTGTGGCTTCCATATAAGCAAACATACAGCACAAGGAAAAGAAGCAGGGTGGGGAGGATACTGAGTGGATCCCTCGCAAGGGACAGCATGCCATGTGGGGCTCAACAACCAGGCTCAGGTGGCCGGCAGAGCCCAGTGTAGCTTTTCTGAGAGGATTTTCTGTCTTCCCTCACACTCTTGGATGAGGCTAAGGAGAAAAACCAACCTGTTTCTTTATTAATGATGCTTTTTGCAGAGTTAGATTAAGCACTGATTAAAGAAAGGCAAGATGTAAGTACCCTCTCAGTCACTTCTCTGGTTACAAGGCTTCCTTCACGACTCTTTAAAATCACTTTGGCTCTCTTCCCGCTTGCTGCCCTCCCAGAGCTCCACCCAGCTTCCCAGCTGCCCCTCCCAGAGCTCTAGCCCACTGCCAAGAGCGAGAATCTCCTGGAGCCATATGGTGCCCTGAGCCTCCCTAGCAGGAAGACAGGTAAGCCATCCAGGCTGGGGCTACCCCATCCTCTGTCGTTTCAGGCTGGGGCTTGTTATTTAGAGAGCTTTGTGTCTTTGTGTCAGGCTGAGATCAAGCCCCTTTGTAACCATATTCCATTGAAATCAGAGGTGGAGACCAGGTGGGAGATGCACAGTCAGGTGTCAGAGCCCATCGGTCGGTTCTCACAGAGCATGGGCGGGAGTTGGCAGGAGGGGCTGGCTGCCCTGCTCACACAAGTGCTTGTCACCCTGGGGGCTTGATGGCACAGCAGCTGGTGTTTTCTAGACAAGGTATGAAATTAAATCTCATCTAAACCTGACGTCCTGGTACAAATCTAAATATTTTCTGGGTCCCCGGTGGACACTTAATCAGAAATTATTGTGCGGTTTCTTGGTTGGAGAGCGAATCTTGTGGTTGGCTTTGGGCAGGGGTCCTTGTGTGGAGGGGTCCTTGTCTGCTCATGCTCCCTTGCTTTCTGGTTTTCTTATGGAATCTATTGATGGGGAGGTGATGTTCTTTCCATTGGAATCTACGTTAATAAACACAACTTAGGGGTAACCAAGGCTAAGAACTTGGTCAGCCCACCATATGGAGGTACCATGGAGCCTACCTTCCTTGGTGGGTAGGGGTGACTCAGTAGGGGGCAGTGGGATGCCTGTGACAAAGATGGGAGGCATGTCACACACACTGAAGGAGCCCTACTGGAGGCTGGGTGGCTTTCTACTCCTGACTATGTGTTCCTGTCTTCCTTGGGGATGACCATCTGGTTGGCATTCCAGGGCAGCTGAGAGCTTGAGGCCTGGAAAGTGCTTGATTGGGCCTGAAGGTCTCTAGGACTTGCATAGAGGACCATAGGCAAGGCTTTTGACTTCTCTATGCCTTGGTGCCTTCTCTTGTCAAGTTGTCATGTTGTGATACCTTTTAGATTTTCACAAGCAATACATGGAGAGCTTAGCTTCCAGCCATTATTAACTCGTGGATGTCCATGCGACTCTTGGCATTCTACTATATGGACAGGACTCCCTCCTAAGTGACTTTGGTGGGCAGTTGCAAACCTTCATGATTTCTCAGGCATTTCTCCTTACTGGTCAGGGTAAAGTATGAGGGTCTGACCAGACAGCTGCCTAGAGAGAAAATGAAAGCAATCCACTGGTTGGGAGCTCTCCTCTCAGAGCACAGAAGGACATTTAGCTCATGAGACTGTTCCCAGGCCAATATGAGATGCTGCAGGTTACACACCCACCGTTTTAAACACTGTTAGACGGTAGCTTAATTCATTAAAGTGTTTGTAATGCAGGGTTCAGAGAGCAGATGACCACGTATGATCGCGTGCAAGTGACAATGACAGCCATGTAAAACATAATCATGAGAAGGGGACTGAGGAGAGATATGCCAACACATTAACCCTGCATGTGTTCGGCGTCTGTGGTTTGTGGTTGATCATTTCCTGTTTGTGTTTTCTTAGTGTTATTGAATGAATGGCTTTACTGGCTGCAGCAGGAAACAGATGGCTCTTCCAGATTGGGCATTTTGAGATTGTTTTATTAAAGGGACCTTGTAAGAAGGTGCAGCCAGATCTCAGCGACAGAAATGAGCAGTGCCGTAGTTCGTCTGGTGAGGGTGGGGGCTATAACACCCCATATAAGAAGAGGTAAGTGAAGGCAGGCGGGACAGGAGAGAGACACATGCAGATGGCAACCTGCCAGTACAGCTGATGGCCAGGACCAGAAAGTGAGGTAGGAGGGTCCTGCTGACCCCTCTCCAATTCTCTCAGGGTTATTTGTGAGCACGCTCACTGTCTAGACACAACCCGAGTCCAAGGGATCCCAACCATGAGATAGATGGGGGTCACCTCAGGGCACGGAGCAGTGTGAGAGGATGAAGGTCGGGCTGGTGCTGCACCCGAGGTGGCCAGCACGGTGGGTCATGTGACTCTGAGAGACTTTAAATTAGAGCCCAGGGTCTGTCTGCGTGCAGACACCAATGCCTCCATGCTGGGACTCCCACTGCCTAGGACACAGACCTCTCCCCTCCTCACCAAATAATGTCAGAGTCACTTTTACCCCTGAGAGCAGCCTCACTGTTACCAGTTCACTGTTTACTTCCGGTCATTGACAACTGAACTCCCAATTTCTTCACTTGCCAAGCTTATGTAGAAGTCGCTGAAGTCTCTGTCGGCGAGAGGAAGAACGGAGTTTACTGTCAGTTACTCCTCCTCCTGCTCTAATGTCTCCTGTTTGGTCATTTATATTTCTTTTATTTATTCTTTAATATCGTTTGTTACTGCGTGTTGACTAGCCAGGGCTGAGGGCATCATTGTGGTGATTTCATATGTGCGCACACTACCCTTTCACCCTGTTCGTGACTCTCTCTTACCTCTCTTACCCTTCGCCACATTTTGTCCCTCTTCCCCAGGAATTCTCTTTTCACATCTTTAATACCCACCCCGCCGGGCCAGATCTACACCGGAGAGTAGGAATGTAAAACTTGAGTCTGGTGGATGTCTCAGAACATGGCTGTTTCCAGGCCAGCCTGCCTTGCTGCAGGCAACGCGTTCTCATCCTTATTTGTCATTGAGCAGCATGCATGCATTTCAGTTAAAGCCACTCTTATCTGCTGCTGAGCTTTGAGGTATATCCCCAAAGCTGGATACCATGAGGGACAGCCCAGTAACTGCGGGTGTGTAGGTATCTCCGCTGGATGCTGTCCTCGAGTTGTTAGGGTGTGAAGTTAGGCATGTTGTATCTGGTCTGTGCAGTAGCTCTATTCCCATTGGAGCCTCCGCCCTGATTTCACAGGGACTTAAGTCATTTCCGTTCCCACCAGCAGTGTGTGGGGTTCGCTTTCCAGGTGTCCAAGCATGCTTTGCTTTGCTTTAAATGGTAGGCAGTCTGACTGTTCTCCTCCCTCCCCCTCTCCCTCTTGGTCCCTCTCCCCCTCCCTCCCCTCCCCCTCTCCCTCTTGGTCCCCCTCTTCTCCCCCTCCCCCGCCACTCTTGTATGGGGATTAAATTAGGGGCCCAATCTTGCTAGGCAAACATTTCACCACTGAAGTGTATATCCAGCCTTAAATGGAATCTCAGTGCATCTTCGATTGGCGTTTCCTCGGTGGTTAAAGATGATGGCCATTCTTCCAATGTATCAGTCGTAGACTCTTGAGAGCCCACTGCCGTCTTTTGCTCACTTCCTGATTGTCTCCTTTGCTCCCTTGGTGTTCACCTTCTTTATACACGCTAATCCCGTGCTGGACGAATGGCCAGGAAAGATTTTCTCCCATTCTGTAGGCTATCTGCTCACATCGTTCATTGTTTACATTGCAATACAGATACTTTTTACATTGACGTAGTCCCAGTTGTCAGTTCTTCCTATCTCTGTCTGAGTTGTGGGAGTCCTCTTCCGAGAGGCAGTTGTTTCTCCTTCAGTTCTTCATTGTGCATAGCTGTAATATGGCATGGGGAAGCTCTTACGTGGTTATGTATAAATGCCTCCTAACCTGCATGCCCTTATCGTTCCCAAGTCTTGGGAGGGAATATATTTTGGCTAACATTTCCCTAAATAGTGTTCTGTGTCTTTTGTCTATTTCTTCGTGTCTTCAGCACAGAAATATGTATCTTTTGGTCTTTGATTTTTGGTACTGAATCTCATGTAGCCCAGGCTGGCCTCAAACTCATGTAGCCAAGGATGACCTTGAACTCCTGGTCCTCCTGCCTCCACACTCTAGAGTTCTCAAATGTTCTGTTCATAATTTCTTAGTTTTTCTCTTTATTGCTGATTTCTCTAATTCATCACTGTGTTCAAGCCCCGAAACCCCCTCTTTGGCTTGAGCTAGACCCTACGTGGGGCTCTCTACTCAGATATTTCTATTGGCTCAACAAGCATCATTTCCAAGACTTCCTTTTGCTTCTTAAAATATCCATCTTTGTATCGAGTTCTCATTCATCTCCTATTTTGTCTTTCTTGATTGTTCCACTATTTTCTGCAATTTGTTCATCTTTCAGAAACAAATTGTTTTGAATTCTTTATATGGGATGTTATCCATTGTGATCTCTTGGGTTGATTGCTGGTGACTCTCTGACCTCTGGAGCAGCCTGCTGCCTTCTTTCACCATTTTCATTATATCACAGTATTGGGATCAACTGCTGTGCTGAGATGGACATACGTTCTACTTTCAAACATCTTAATTTTATTGAAAACAACTGTTTTATATGTATCAGCATTTTGCCTACATGTATGTCTGTACACTACATGCATGAAACGCCCAAGACCAGAAGAGGGTGTTGGATCCTTGGAGCTGGATTTATGAATCACTATCAGCCACTGTGTGGGTGCTGGGAATTGAACCCAGGTCCTCTGGAAGAACAGAGCCCTTACCACCGTGCCATCTCTACAGCCCCATATTTTCTGCTTTCATGTGAGAGTCTTTCTAGGAACAGTTTTTCTCTTAAAGATGCACCTTGAGGTTTGGGCTATTTCAAATGGCATTTTGTAGTAGTTTCCTTGTTACATCTTTAACAAAATTTTACTACATTCCGCCCCCACCCCTCCTCATTCCACAGCATGGTGTGGAAATTAGAAGACAACTTATTGGTTTCCTTCTCCTCTTCCACCACATGGGTCTAGGGCAATGAACTTAGATTATCACCGTAGTGGCAAACACCTTGACCCACTGAGCTGTCTCTCCAACCTCCTTGTTACTTCTTTTGATAAATGCATTTTGAATCAATACAAGCTATGTTAGATCCCAAGGGTATTTCTTTTGCCATGGGTCTCACAAGAGTATGGTATTAGGACAGGTCCAACAGATATACCATGGACAGTGTGTTTCACTGTCTGTAACTACAGCTCTGGTCTCAGCAACAATGTATATTCCAAAGGACTATTGTAGCAACCTTTGCTGTGGACTCTGGCAGGTGCCAGGCTCGTGTTTTTTTTTTTTTGTTTTTTTTTTTTGTTTTTTTTTTTTTGTTGTTGTTCTTCCTTGGCTGTTGCTGCAGGAGTAGGTCTGGCCCTCATATACACTCGGAGTCTGGTGATCAGTATTGATTGAAGGTGACTGTGTGTCTAGATGCTAACTCTTGGGGCTAGAGAGATAGATAAGTGGCTAAGCTCACTTGTTTTCCAGAGGACCTGCTTGCAATATATACACACAGGGCCCTTTCTACACCATGAGAAGCATACAGAGTATAAAGTCTGTCTGTTCCTCCTGTCCCTTGCCAAGTCTGTGCCCCAAGGTTCTGCTGCACCAGTGTGGTATCCCTTTCTAGTCTACCTCACAGACAGTTGACACCTAAACCCTGTCACCTCAGCATCCGTTTCTGCAGACTTCCAGGACACTATCCCTTGAGAGTGAGCCCCAGGACAAGCTGAGTTCCATCCTCATTCTGAGAGCTGTGTTTCTGCCACACAGTGTCTGAGCCAAGGGTGAAGATGGAGGAGAGGTACTATCCAGTGATCTTCCCAGACGAGAGGAATTTCCGCCCCTTCACTTTCGACTCTTTGGCTGCAATAGAGAAGCGGATCACCATCCAAAAGGAGAAGAAGAAATCCAAAGACAAGGCAGCAACTGAGCCCCAGCCTCGGCCTCAGCTCGACCTAAAGGCCTCCAGGAAGTTACCTAAGCTCTATGGCGACGTTCCCCCTGACCTTATAGCGAAGCCCCTGGAAGATCTGGACCCATTTTACAAAGACCATAAGGTACATTCTCATGCAGGTGGGGAGTCCCCTCCCCGACTCCCCATGTTCACATGTGCACTACTGGTTCTCTGAATCCAGTCTTGGGGTCAGTAGGAAACAGGCACACCTCTTTTCCTTTTCTACCACCCCATCTCTGTAGCTCTTACCTGCTTCCTTTAATTCATGTGTTGGGGAAAGAAAATGAGGCTGACTCTGAAAGGTTAAAAGGTCACCACTGGAAACAGCCATGTCCAAAAAGAGCGTGTGGTCAGTCAGGACAGGAGGTCAGGCCACTGCTTGAGCGTGACTCCAGACAAATGGCTACCCAGATCCTCAATTCCTGTATCTAGAGTGGGGACAAGTGTCTGATCTCCCCACTCCAAGGCAAGACATGGGAGCACTTTTTAAGTTGTAAATCCAACTGACATCAACAATTAACGGTACTGGGAAGGGAAGGGCTGCCCTTTTCAGCAAGAGCATTACCTCACAAAACATTTGGACCGTGTGTAGGCCTTCTAGGCTGTTAAGTGAGATTAATGAAGGTCAAGCTATTCATTGATATAGAGTTGGTGCTCGGCCATTGAAGGCTAAATCTGAGTTAGTCAAGTGCGTGAATGTGATTCTACGCAACCCCCCACATCCACATATGAAAGCCTTCATGGTTTACCTATGACCTCTAATTCTGTTTTTACGTTCCTTTACATTTATTTATTTATTTATTTTGTGTGTGTACGTGTGTATGCACATACCATGGACATGTGTGTAGAGGTCAGAGGACAATGTTTTCGGAGTTGGATCTCTCCAGCCATATGCTCCTCGGGATCCACCTCAGGCTGCCTGGCTTGGCAAGTGTTTTCTGCCACTGAGCCATCTCACCATCCCTATATGGAATTCTTCTTTTTCCAAATTAGTTTTTATCTGTGTGCACGGGTGATTTGTCTGTGTGTGTGTCTATGCACCTACCATGTATGTGCAGTGCCCACGGAGGCTGGAAGAGGGGGTAAGATACCCTGGACCTGGGGTTATAGATGGTTGTGAGATGTCATGTAGGTGCTGGCAATTGAACCCAAGTCGTCTGGAATAGCAGCCAATGTTCTTAACCACTGAGCCCTCTCAGATGTAATTCTTGCTGGAAATTCTAGAATGACTTCAGAATGAGGAAGTCTGATTTCTGGCTCTACTTGGCTCCTTGAAAGCCTGGGGTGTGAGCTCCCCTTGCCCCGAGAGGATTCCCTCTTTTAAAAGACCCAGAGGACCTTGCTGTGTCACCATGATCCAGCAGAGGTTGGAAAGTCTACCTCATCAAACCAAGGCTGGGAGCCTGGGGAAAATTTTAGCATAATGACCGTGATGCTAAGAGCATCTTTTGCTGACACCGTGACCTCTCGTGACCTCTCAAAGAGTCATTGCCTGGGTGCATGGTCTATAAGTGGTAATACCAGAGTTTCCAGACCAAATGGGGATGGGCCATTTAGAGGAAATTGGGCATATATATGGAAGGGACAGAGTGGAGAAGAAGGAGACAAAAAACAAAACAAAACAAAACAAAAAACCCACTTCCTCATTTCTTCTTTCATGATGCCCCAGAAATCAAGGAGCCTCTTAGAGGCATGGTTGTCAGAGGAGAGTTAGTTGAGAGAATTCTCTTTGCCTTGGAACTGGGTAGGAAGCCCACAGGACAGGCAATAGCTTGTGAGCTGCAGACTCCTGGAGGGCAAGCTCTGGTTTTAGGTCCACCATTTTCTAACCTGGGCTTGTCCTTTGACCTGGAAGGCAAGTTTTGAACCCTACACACCTGTGATCTCATGTGGTATGTGGGCTTAACAGTGAGATGAGAGCACTCTACCCTACAGAGGAGGAACCCAAGGTTTGTGAGGTCAGACAACTGGAAACTAATGTCAAGAGTTCTCTAGTTCTTGGCAACCTAGCCTCCTCACCCTCCTCCCCCGCCCCCATCCTTTAGAGGCTCCTACAGAGAAAAGAGGTGGAGCTGTGTCAGCCAGCAGGTAGGAGGAGCTGGTCCCTATCCTTCTAGTCATTAAAGCCCTGGCAAGTGTTGTTAAATGCACCATTAGCTGAAATATTTAAAGCAATGAGAGGAAGCTCCAGGAGAGCCAAAGTACACAGGAGGAGAACTGTACTGTCCCCCTTGTCGTTGGGGGTGATTGTCCTCAAAGAGAAGGTCATTCTCTGCTCCCCCCCAATGGTCTTTTTACTCAAAGGAAGGTCACAGAGCCATTCTAACAAGTCTTGGGCTCATAAAGTCCCAGCACCAAAGGAACCCCGAGGCCCATTTCATATTGCTATGGAGGTTAAGACAGACGGACACTCTGGCGGTGCCTTCCCAGACAACGTTATACATTATACATCACACCGCATCACACCTGGTGACCTTTTCCCTGGAACACTCTGCATTTATTATATAATCAGTCAGTTAATTAATTTGTGTGTGTGTGTGTGTTATATGATGTCTTAGCCCATGTGTGAAGGTCACAGGACAACTTGCTAGAGCCAATTCTCTCCTACCATCACACGGGTCCCCAGGATTGAACTCAGATCTTCAGACTCGGAGGCAGAGCACCCTCACGTGCTGAGCCCTCTCACCAGCCCCTGTAGTCGTTTGAAGGTTAGAAGCAGATTGGTTATTTCATTAGAACTGCTCAGACCTGCTGCTCAACCATATAGTCTCTTTGTATCTTAAGACAAATTTCAAAAATTTCTTTGAGAATGGTAGTATTTTTAAGAGGCCTACTATGTGGGGCTGTTCAAGCTCAGTTTCTGTGTAAGCCTCCTTCTGCTGCTGACTCCACACATACATACAGTGAACTTCAACATCAAAGATTTGCTTGCCCAGATATGGCGCCATACCCTGCTTTCTAGGGCCTCAAAGCTGGGCTCTCCAGTGTGTACTGTAATGTTAACAGCCCACAGCACGGTGCTGATCTTGAAGCCAATGGGAGCAGTTGGCCTTAGGAGTCTCAAGGTAACTAACTGGTCAATAATTCTGCCACCAGAGACTGCCATAATTAGTCAGGGCTCCAGACATGGTTCCCTGGAACTTTCTCTAACAGGTCTCGGAGGAATGTCGTTTTGCTGGTGTGTTAATTTTTGTGCTGTGATTTCTTCACAGACATTCATGGTATTGAACAAGAAGAGAACAATCTATCGCTTCAGCGCCAAGAGGGCCTTGTTCATTCTGGGGCCTTTTAATCCCATCAGAAGCTTCATGATTCGCATCTCTGTCCATTCATATCCTTTCTCTAAGTCCAGCCTGGGAAACCTGTGCAAGCCCCAGGGGTCCATGTGTGCTCTGTTGCCGTTACTACTGTTAACTTGAGTCAGGGTCTCATAGCTCAGGCTATCCTTGAAATCGCTATGTAGCAGAAGATAACCTCAAACTTTTGACTTTCCCACCTCTACCTCCCCAGTTCTGGGATTATAGGAACATGCCTCCACACACAGTTTACGCAATGCTGGGGGTTGAACACGGGGCTTCAAGATGCTAGGCAAGCACCCAACCAGTTCCAGTTTAGTGGAAGCAAATAGTCTTTGTTCCCGGAGCCCTCCTGGGGTGTTGTGTCTGGCACTGTGTGGGACTGTGAGTGTCTGAGCAGCTGTAGCCCCAGGAGCCTCAGCTTCAGGAGACATGCCCAGAGGCATTTGAGTCTAAGTGAGCACAGAAGAGGCTAGGCCTTTTTAGGGGGAAGGCCAGTGTGGGTCCTTACACATAGTTCCTGGAAACAGTGTCTGTGGTAGGGACTCTTATTTAAGTGGTAGAGTAGAGAAGAACTCTCTGGAGAAGGAGGAAAGGCAAAGAGGAAGGGCCCAGCAGTGGTGCCCAGGGGTGCACGCCTGCTTGGCATGCAGCATGATCTGGGCTTTGCCCTCTCCCACTGCCTGGGTCGGGGGGATGGGATGAGGATGAACCAGATACGGCTGCAGTTTCAACTAAGTCAGCCTGAGCCTGACTCTGCGGGGAGTTCCTAGATCACATGGCGCCTGGGTCTCATGTAGCCCAGGCTAGCTCAGACTCTCTGTGACCTGGGGATGATGTAGAACTATGGATACTTACCGCGCTCAGCTCCTTGGTGCTGGGATCGCATGTGTGAGCTGCCATGCCTTGCTCATGCAGTGCTGGGGTCTGAGGCCAGGGCTTTGTGCATGCTGGGTAAACACTCTTCCAACTGAGCTGTAACATCCCCAACCTAGGGCCAGTTAAATCTATATCAACAAGTTCTGCGGAAGGGTCAGTAGCTCTCCCTAGGAGGAGGCTGCTGTCTGGTAGGGAACCCTCTCTGGAGGTGGGGACAGCACTGACTTGTCCAGAGCTGGCTCTCACAGGGAAGAGATACATGCAGCACGGAAGCAGCTCAGAGAGAGATCCCCACCACAGTGGTAGTGTGTCACTCCTGCAGTGTCTGTGCCTTAATCCGCCCTGGCCACAGTCTTCAGCATGTTCATTATCTGCACAGTGATCATCAACTGTATGTTCATGGCTAATAATTCTTCTGTGGACAGTCGTCCTAGCAGTAACATTCCCGAGTGAGTATTGTCCCTGCATCTGCAAACCCTGAACTCTTCCTTTTTACAAAGCTAGCTAAGGGGCTCTGGATGTGGGTCCCTTGGTAGGATGCTTGCTTGAAACCCTTGGTTCCATTCCCAGCACTACAGAAATGTAGCACAGAGGTGCACGCTGTGGTCTCAGTACTTTGAGGTAAGTCTGGAGGGTCAGAAGGCTCAAGGGCGTCCTCAGATAGATATCGAACTTAAGGTCAGCCTGGGCTATAGTAAAACCCCTCTCCAAAAACAAAACCAAAAACCCCCATACCCCAAAATACCACCCCTCGAGCCCCAAAAGTATTAAAGAATGACTGTCTTAAATTGGAGTTGAGTGGAGAGTAGGGGTGGATCTCACCCCCCAACATAAATGCTGGCAGAGCCAATTTAATTTTGTATATAAAAATAAAATGTCTTTAGAAGAATTAAAAATACTTGTAGCAAACAGCACACAGGAACTTGTCATTATTTATTCTTTGGTAATTTCATACCTGAATTATATAGATCCTATGCCTTCCCTCTGGACACATACTTTTTTTTTTTTTTTCCGAGATAGGGTTTCTCTGTGTAGCCCTGGCTGTCCTGGAACTCACTTTGTAGACCAGGCTGTCCTCGAACTCAGAAATCTGCCTGCCTCTGCCTCCGGAGTGCTGGGATTAAAGGTGTGCGCCACCATGCCGGGCGACACATACATTTTTGTGTCTGGATTTTAAATGGTTTTCTTTGTGTCCACATTTGCTCTATGAGAATCTATTTTGATCAATATATGATAGTTTACTTGGTAAACTGTAATTACTCAAAGCCTCTAGTACTTTACCCTTAGTTTCCTCATTGCCATCTTTTTGTATAAAGCTACTTTTAGATTATTATTTTTCTCAGGATAGATGATTGGAAATGGCTTTCCTGGATCAAATATATATCATAATGCTTTTAAGTACATATTCTTATTTTCTGTTTTGCTTATATAGTTAACATGTTTACATTTTATATTTTAAGTACATGTTCATATACCAAATACTTTCTGAGAGGTCTGTGTCTGCTTATTCTGTCACCATAAGCATAGGAACCAATCAAATCACATTTTACATTCAAAATGTTTCCCTTCTTAGCCAGGCACAGCGGCAGAAGTTTGCAATCCTGGCAGTCAGAGGGTGGAGCAGGATGTTCAGAAGTTTGAAGGAAGCCTGGACTACTTAGTGAGACTTGGTCTAAAAAAATTGTTTTAAAAATACATATATTTCATGGTGGCTGGAGACAAGGCTGAACGGACAGATTGTTTGATGCTTCTGAAGAAGAGCCTGGCTTAGGTCACAGCACCCACCTCAGTTAGATCGCAACTGCATATAGCTCCAGCTTTTGGGGATCTGGCGCCCTCTTCTGGCCTCTGAGTAACCTGCGTGCATGTGCACATGTCCACACATACACGTACACATATATACATAAATAAAAGTAAATCTTTAAAAATAATATTTTATATGGGTCATGACAGCACTTATTGTCCCAGAACTTTAACAGCAGATGCAGAAAGATTATGAGTTCAAGGCCAGTCTTGCTTACATAATGAGATTATGTGAAAAAACTTTTAAAAAATATTTCTTTACACTGGGAATTGGTGTGGTACATCACTTTCTGTCTTTTACATTTAACTCTTATTTTTCTACACTTAGAGTATTTATTTATTTTATTTTTAATTAGTGTTATAGACAGCTGTCAGACTCCATGTGGCTTCTGGGAACTGAACTCTGGTCTTCTGGAAGAACAAGCAGTTTCCTTAGCCACTTTGCCGTCTCTCCAGCCCCTCTGACCCTCCTATTTCGATTCCATCTCCCTAGCACTAAGACTACAGGCATGCACCACGAAGCTTGGTTTATGTGGCACTGGGCTTGAACTCAGGGCCTCATGCATGCTATGCCAACACCCACCTCCGAGGCCCATCCCTTGGTAGCTCCTTTCTTTCCCAGTCATTTATCATACCCATTCTTTTTTATGAATGGTTTGCTTTGTAGATACGTCTTCATTGGGATTTATGTTTTAGAAGCTGTGATTAAAATATTGGCAAGAGGCTTCATTGTGGATGAGTTTTCCTACCTCCGAGATCCTTGGAACTGGCTGGACTTCATTGTCATCGGAACAGCGTAAGACTGTTAAAAGATTTTTGTGAGAGGCACTTGGCGGGGGTGGGGGAGACTCGCTTTGCGTCTTTTGGGGCTCCGTGTGGATCTACAAGAACAACAGTGTGGCCTGAAGTTGTGTGGATCTCTGAGAGTAGAAATGGTTGATCCAGAGGAAGCCACTGGCGGAACCTCCAGGCCCCCACCCTCCCTTGCGTTGCGTTCTCACCCATTCCGCGACCAGCTGTGGCTCTGACATGCCAGGCTCTGTAAGCACGAGGTTGTAAAAACAAAACGCAGAGCAACAGAAAAGCCTCATGAGGCTCACAATTCAGGGGTAAAGAGAGGATTAATGCTAGTCACAGTATGGTTGGTGGGTCACCAGGATAGGTATGTGTCAGAGCACGTGGGGAGAGCCAAGAACTCTGGCCAGTATCTCTGGCTACAATGAGATCACAAAAAGTTTCGTTTCAGGTTTTTGTGTTTTGTTTCTAAAGTTTAGGCTTCTAAGTTTAATGTTGAGTGAATTGTGGTGGTGATTTCCCACTTGAGGCCTTTGTGTTAAAGCCCAATGTGTGTGTGTGTGTGTGTGTGTGTGTGTGTGTGTGTGTGTGTGTGTGTGGTTGGGGGGTGGTGGCAGAGTCTGTATTGGTAAGGTGGGAGCAATCCCAGAACGTCCACCTGCTCTTCCATTTTATTAATCAGGCAGGCCTCTCAATCAAACCCAGAGCTCACTGATATGGCTACTCTGAGTGACCAGCTTGCTCTGGGGATCCTTTGCCTCTGCTTTCTGAGGCTGGAATTACAGGTGGGAGGCCATAAGGAACTCCCACCCAACACTTATGTGAGTTCTGGGGATCCAAACTTTGTACCGTGTGCTTTCAGGCAAAGTACTTTAACCAAGAGCCACCTCCCCAGACCTCCCACCCCACCCAACTTTTCTTCCTATGAATGTGCGCGGAGGTCGGAGGACAGCTTCCGGGAGTCTGTTCTCGCCTTCTGTCTTGTTGAGATGGGGCATCTTTTGCTTCTATTGTACCACATATTCCAGGCTAGCTGGTCTGTGAGCTTCCGGGTGATCCTCCTGTCTCTGCTTCCTGTAGGACCATAGGACTGCCGGGATTACAGATGTGTGCCACTGCGTCTGGCTTTTTATGTGGGTTCTGGGCATCGGACTCAGGTTGTCAGGCTCGGATGGCGTGCACCGTTACTCGCTGAGCCACATCCCCAGCCTCCGAGATCCATTTTGAATTAGTTATAGATGACTCAGGCTGAGTATTGAGACTATTCCGTACGGAAACAAACAGTTTCCACACCTGAGTGATGGAATAAATAAAATAAATCAAGCCAGTGCGACCGTGGTACATCTGTTGAAGGTATTTGTGCCAGACATTGTGGTTAGTGCTTGGCTTGGGTTTTACTCATTTCGGTCACAGATGGCGCTAGAGGCGCTATTCATCTCAGAGTTTTACATTTGAAGATCACTGCTTGCATGCTCCTGGCTATTGAAGATGCCCTGATTTAGAGATTAAGGGCATAGGCTCCAGGCTCGGTTGGTAAAGTCCTTGCTGTGCACATATAAGGTTCCTGGGACTGAGCCCACCACCCACATAAAAGCAGCTGTTTGTGGTGCCTTGTGCTTATAATGCCAGCTCTAGTGAGGCAGAGACAGAAAGATCCCCTGCTTGCCCACAAGCTAGCTCAGCCCAACCGGAAAGCTCTGAGTTCAGTGAGAGACCCTGTCTCAAAAAAAAGTAAGGTGTGTAGCAACTCAAGAAGCCACCTGCTGCCAGTCTCTGTCCTCCGTGGAGATGTGTGATGTAACCACACTGAGCCGCCCTGGGCTCTCCCTGTGTTTTGTCTTCCAGGATAGCGCCTTGTTTTCTCGGTAACAAAGTCAATAATCTTTCCACTCTACGTACCTTCCGAGTGTTGAGAGCTCTGAAAGCCATTTCTGTAATCTCAGGTAAGCCACTGGCTCTTAACTAAAATGCTCGTTGGCATTAGAACATTTCTGAGCTGGGGTGGTGGTGGTGGTGGTGGTGGTGGTGGTGGTGGTGGTGGTGGTGGTGGTGGTGATGGTGGTGGTGGAGGTGGAGGTGGAGGTGGTGGCTGTGGTGGTGGTGGTGGTGGTGGTGGTGGAGGTGGAGGTGGTGGCTGTGGTGGTGGTGGTGGTGGTGGAGGTGGTGGCTGTGGTGGTGGTGGTGGTGGTGGTGGTGGTGGTGATGGTGGTGGTGGAGGTGGAGGTGGTGGCTGTGGTGGTGGTGGTGGTGGTGGTGGAGGTGGTGGTGGTGGTGGAGGTGGTGGTGGTGGCTGTGGTGGTGGTGGTGGTGGTGGTGGTGGTGGTGGAGGTGGTGGCTGTGGTGGTGGTGGAGGTGGTGGTGGTGGTGGTGGAGGTGGAGGTGGTGGCTGTGGTGGTGGTGGTGGTGGTGGTGGTGGTGGTGGTGGAGGTGGTGGTGGTGGTGGTGGTGGTGGTGGTGATGGTGGTGGTGGAGGTGGAGGTGGTGGCTGTGGTGGTGGTGGTGGTGGTGGTGGTGGTGGTGGTGGTGGTGGAGGTGGTGGTGGTGGTGGTGGTGGTAGTGGTGGTGGTGGTGATGGCGGCGGCGGTGGTGGTGGTGGTGGCTGTGGTGGTGGCGGTGGTGGTGGTGGTGCTGCTGCTGCAGAGATGGCCCCACAGGTAAGAGCTCTAACTGCTTTCCCAGAGGAACTGGGTTTGGTTCCAAGTATCCCAGCTGGGCAGTTCACAGCCAGCTACCTAGTTTTGCTACTGTGGATGACACCACCATATAGGTGTCAGATATCTCTACTGTGTGTTGGCCTCAGGTATATATATACACACACACCTAGGAATGGTGTAGCAAGATTGTATGGTGGTTCTTTGTTTAGTTTTGAGTATCCTCCATATTGATCCCCACTAATAATATACAGGGATCCCTTCTCCCTCCACACGTGTTCTTATTAGCCCTCTCTTGACTCTTCTCATCTCTCCTTCTTTCCCTCAATTTTCAACCTCTCTTCCCTTCCGACTCCCTTTCCATTGCTTCTCTCCCTCCCTCCCTCCCCTCCCTCTTTCCCTCCCTCTCTCTTTCCCTCCTTCTCTCCCGTCCTCCCTCCCCTTCCTCCCCTCCCTCACACCATTCTTCCCCTCCAATCCCCTCCCTCCTCCCCTCCCTCTCTTCTTTCCTCTCTCCCTCCCAAGCCAACACTCCTACAGGGGTGTCCAGAATCAAACCTCCATGCACTGACACACTCATGTCCCCTCAAAAAGGTGTTTTTCTTTCAGTGAACTTTCAACTTGCTTTTCCCTTACAGCTAAGGGTTCTGAGCATTTTTCTCATACACAGACCGGCCATTTATTGTTCTTTTTGAAATAACAGGAGCCAGTCCCATCCAAAAGCATGTTACTCCTCTGAGGTGGCATTTGAGGCACTGGGATTTTTTTTTATTCCCTGGACCATTAGCACAACCAGAATTCATGGCCAGTCCCTGAATGCACTTCTCACATGGAAGGAAAAGTGATTTTAAAAAAAAAGTTTGATTTGAGAAAAAGGGCTTGATAACCTCAAAATTTCCCATTTCTTCTTCTGTTTAAGAGTATCAAATCACTCTATGACAGTATCATTTTTAAAGTATGATGTGAAAAATTAAATACATTGAACTTAATTTAAATATGTTTCTTATTTTAGGACAGTGGTTTCTATACAGGGAAACACCATCTCAAATAAACAATAAATGAGTGAAAAAAATAAGCAATTAAATATTTGTTTTTATTGAATTCATTTGTCTACTTAGTCATAGATGATTTTATTAGTGCTTAGCTTTCTGAGTTCTTCTTAGCTTCTCTGACCCATTCCCCTATCGGCTGTGCACTGACAACGGTCTGTCCTGTTCTGTCTGCTGCCTCCCCCCCTGCCTTGCTCCTGTGCATTGCTCTTGTTCCTAGACCTGTCTCCCGAGCCTTCGGCATCTTTTCCCCACCTACACCTGCACCGGGAATTGCTTTCCCCTGCTTTTTTTCTGATTTAGAGATTTGAGTCTTACAGGGAGGTCTCTAATCCATCTTGAATAGATTTTTGTTCAGATTTATGTTTGACATTCTGTGTGTGGACTTTCAGTTTCCCCAGCATTGTCTGTTGCAGAGATAAATATTCCTTATCTGATGTTTGTCTCTGACACATTGTCAAAATGAGGTGGCTGGACCTGGGTGGCGTTATTTTCCGGTCCTGCATTCTCTCTTGTTGGCGACCACTTGTCCTTTGGTTGCCTCATTACTATGGCCCTGTCGTGTATTTTGAAATCAAGTATGGTGATTCTGACATCATTGCTCCTCCGTGCAGGACCCATTGCTTTAGCTGTTTGGGGTTTTCAGTGCTTCTGTGGGAATCTGAGGCTGTTTAGTGGCATTGTGTGTATAACTTGAAGGGATGGGGGATTTAGGCTCCATACCAGACAGTTCATCGAGGAAGGGAACCTCTAAATGCTACAAATCAGGGCTTTTCCTACCCTTTGCTCGAAGACTCAGTCTAAAACATTTGCTAGTGCACCTCAAGATAATCTCATTTGTATCTTTGGTATCTTTGCCGTGGATGTAGCACGGGCTCACTAATATTTCTCCAGTGAGTTGGTGAATAGAGAGGAAAATGCCTTAACATCACTGTCAGTCTAAGCCACTCCTTGGGGACATTTCCACTATTTAGATGTAGTCATCCTCCCTGCCCTAGCATGCACCTCTGTTCCACAGTACAACTATACCTCCTGACCCTTCTTATACCTTGGCAGTTGTCAGTAATTACTAAATGTTACCTCCAAATCTGTGTCATTCTCTAGGGGGGCTTCCTGAGACCCCCAGCTGTGGAGGTGCCTTCGAAGCCAAGAGAGACTCCTGCATCTGTCTGACACGCCCCCCTCCAAGTTTTCTCACTGGCTCCTCAAGGCAGCCCCGAGGCAGGCAAAGGGCAGGGTTGAAGAATTTAGGGTTCAGTGCTTTGGTAATGGCATCTAAGCTAGGCACTCAGGGCTTTGGAATCGTTAGAAGGTCACTTCTCAATGCCCAGCCTGTAGCCGACAGCCTCCCAGGCCTTTGTTAAGCTCTCCTTGGCCCTTGCCCATGTCTGGTCAGGGGCTGAGGGATGTTTCTCCCCAAACATCTCATGTCCTCAGGTCTGAAGGTCATCGTGGGTGCCCTGCTGCGCTCCGTGAAGAAGCTAGTGGACGTGATGGTCCTCACTCTCTTTTGCCTCAGCATCTTTGCCCTGGTTGGTCAGCAGCTCTTCATGGGAATTCTGAGCCAGAAATGTATTAAGGACGACTGTGGCCCTAACGCTTTTTCCAACAGTAAGTTCCTGCTGTTTACCCTTTGTTTACCCTTTGTTTTTGTGCATGCTTGATTCCCAGCTCCTATGGTCTGATTACTCGGTCCTTAGGAGCAAGGCCAGACTGTCCACCCTGACACACACACACACACACACACACACACACACACACACACACACACACAGTGTAGAGAATTACCTCATTCTTGGAGTTTCTCTGGAAAAGGAATGTCTCAAAGCCAAGTTCACAGAGCAACAGCTGCTGCCTTCTCTGCCTTTCAGATCTCAGCTCACTGCCATGGTTCTCAGAGTGAGTTCAGAATACCTGGATTTGGCCAGAGGGAACCAGAAATTTCTAAGACCCTTCCCTCCTCTCAAGTGTTTATTTATTTATTTTGCAATGCTCTGTGCCTTGCTTCCTCTGCCCTGAGATCCAACTTACCCCCCTTTAATGAGTCCTGAACCTCATGTTGCTGTAGTCTGCTCACACCAGTCATAGCTGAGTCTTGTCCAGCTTTGCCCAGGGCTGGCAGCCTCTGGTCCATCTGGGGCGGGGGGCAGAAGGGTGAGGTGACGGTAGTGATGGTCCATTCTCCCATCTCTCCATCCTTCTTTCCTCTTCTCTCTCTGAGGCTCCATTCCTTGATGGATGCTCATGTTGATCACTTCAGAGAATTAAAATCCAGCGGCTTGAAGAGTAGTTTGACATATTTGCTATTCTTTTTCATATTAGCCTTTTTCTTTTTAAATCCAAATCTGTGGCTTTCTTCTCTTAGAGGATTGCTTTGTAAAAGAAAATGATAGCGAGGACTTCATAATGTGTGGCAACTGGCTCGGCAGAAGGTAAGAGGTCTAGACTGTGTCCCTCCAGGTCAACTATACCGCAAGTTTTTGGGATATGAGCACATAGTCTTCATGTGTTGACTAGTACAGCGATTGGAGTTCCTGTGTCTAAGCAGGTTTATTAGTTTCCTTAGTTTTCAATTATTATTTTTTAATTTTATTCATTTCATGTGTGTGGGTGTTTTGCTCATATGTCTGAGTACCATGTGCATGCAGTACCTGTAGATGCCAGAAGAGGGTGCCAGGTCCTCTGGGCCTGGAGTTACAGGTGGCTGTGTACCACCATGTAGGTGCTGGGAATGGAAGCTTGGGTCTCTGGAAGAGCAGCCAGTGATGGTAACTCCACCTTAGGCTCCTAACTTTTGCTTTTAAAGTCAAAGTCTCATTACATATTACATTACATCACTCATTATATTCCCCTCAAACTTAGGATCCTCCTGCCTCAGCCTCCCAAATAGCTGGGACTATAGGCATGTACATCCATGCCTGGCTTACACAAGCTTAGATTTGTGTTATTTAAATGAAAATTACTTTTTAGCTGCGCTGTGATGCCACATGAAAGGCAGTGGATTTTAGCACTTGGGAGGCAGAGGTAGGTGGATCTCTGAGTTCAAGGCCAGCCTGGTCTATAGACCAAGTTCCAGGACAGCCAGGGCTATGCAGAGAAACACTGTCTTAAAAAAAACCAAACACCCCTCCCCCCCACACACACACCAGACAACAGCAAATCATTTGCAAGCGTGGCTACTAGGGTTCTTTCCTTGGCGACCACTAACTGTCAGTCTTTGCTCATGGAGACGGTGGGACCTCTTGAGGGACTCCTGTTTCCATGATGGGATGTTGACAGGTCTGTGCTGGCTCCTACAGCTCCTGGGATGTGGGTCTTTATATTGCTATAGTGACTTGGACCTGCATTTAATCTTTCAATGAACACCTGGCTAATATGATTTCATCATTGATCCCTTAGGAGGGTCAGTGAGAGTCCTTGAGGGAATGTCAGGGAAACCGAGCAGGCAGAGGCCGGTGTGGGGAGGCGGCCATTCTCTATGTTTTCTTGAGGAAGTTGGGCTGGGGGTGGGGGTAGTGAATCTAATCTTTTCTTGATTCCTTTGTCTCCAATATCTAGATCCTGCCCCGATGGTTCCACGTGCAATAAAACCACATTTAACCCAGATTATAATTATACAAACTTTGACAGCTTTGGCTGGTCTTTTCTCGCCATGTTCCGGGTTATGACTCAAGACTCCTGGGAGAAGCTTTATCGACAGGTTCCTATTTATATTCTCTCTAACTCCCCCGATCCGTTCTGACTTCCCTCTGTCTAAACAACCCGTTTATCATTTATTTAAAACCTTTCCTCCCGCTCCTCCTTTGTCATCTCTTGCTTATCTGAGTTGGATGTACGATTGAATCCTGCTTCAGAGATTGTGTTAGAAACTCTAAGACAATGAAGCACCATGCTGGAAATAAGAGCACAAACTCTTTCTTCATGCATTACCCACTGCTTGTGCTTTCAGCCTTAGTGCTCGTGCTCTCTCTCTCTTTCTCTCTCTCTCTCTCTCTCTCTCTCTCTCTCTCTCTCTCTCTCTCTCTCTCTCTCGCCTTTTCTATTTTGAAAACTCACAAACATAACTGAGAGAGTGATGGACCGTCAGCTCAGGGAGATTGGCCTCTCTGTGAATGTACCGCAGTTCCACTGCAAGACAGCACCTTAGGAGTTGCTGTGTCATTGGGAGGCTGGACTCGGTGGCTGTCTTGCCTTTTGGCTTCTTTGGATCACAATGGATCAAGAGGAAGTACCGTGGGCCACAAGGGGGTGGGGGATGGGGTATTCACTTGCGCTTGCAGGTTTTGAGATCACACGTGTATTTCTTTTGCAAGACGGTGCACTAATACTCGGTCATTCACAAAGCTCACTCTTAACCGTGCATTCGGGGCTGGAGAGATGGCTCGGCTGTTAAGAGCACTTGATCCTCTTGGGTTTCTAGCAGCCTGGCATCATACAGCTCATGACTGCCTGTCACTCCAGCCCTAGGGGACCTGACACCTTTTTTCTGGCTACACACACACACACACACACACACACACACACACACACACACAGAGCAAACACTGTCGCAGTCATACATATAAAGATAAATACATCTTAAAAAAAGAACCATGTGATTGAGTTATAAAATATTCCAACTTATCTCATATTGTAAGTAAGTTTACGATTTTGTGTTCAGCTCATTCGTAGTTGCCCTGGGCTGTGGTTAGACACTTCTGCTGGGGACCCGAGCACGTGCAATCATGTCATCCTGTTGGACTGGGGAGGGTACGGCAGATATTATATGCCGTGTTCTGCCCCTTGCAGATCCTTCGCACCTCCGGGATCTACTTTGTCTTCTTCTTCGTGGTCGTCATCTTCCTGGGCTCTTTCTACCTGCTTAACTTAACCCTGGCTGTCGTCACCATGGCTTACGAGGAACAGAACAGAAATGTCGCTGCCGAGACAGAGGCCAAGGAGAAGATGTTTCAGGAAGCCCAGCAGCTGTTGAGGGAGGAAAAGGAGGTAGGGCTTAGACAGTAGGGGCTGCCCCAGGGGCCAGCGGGAACCCAGAGACACTGTGAGGGAGGCTGAAGGTGGCCTCTTTGGTGCTGGGTCTCAGCCCTTTAGTGTCCTGTGTTTTACTGAGGATTTGAGCCCTATGCAGGCCGGCTGTGTTGCTGCTGTTCTCAAATGGGTCTGGACGCAGGGTTCTGGAGAGTGTGGTCTCAGTGCTTATTGAATTCTGGGAACTGGTACCATCTAAGAACGCGTACCAAATTACTGGCTATAGACTGTAACTTATTTATGTGCACACATAGGCTCTGTGGCGAACCTTATTATGCAAAGCCGAAGGCATTCTCCTCTACTCGGGAGGGCTGGGGCTCTATCACCAGAGGAGGAGGTGTTCCTTCCTTCCCAGAATCCCAGCCTAGCTACACGCCATCCCAGGAAATTTCCCTGCCATCACATTCTCTCCTCCGGTCCTAAGCTTTTCTCGGTAGTTAACAGTAGTTCTACACTCTGCTGTCTTCTGCATGCCTCAGATTTGTCCCATGGAATCCCATGGCAAGTCCTCAGCATCCCCAGGTATAAATACACGCTGAGTCCCTAGCACATTCGAGGCGTTGTGCTAAGGATCAGTCATGGGGAAACATGAGAGAGCTAACCCTGCCTGGGACAATAGCAAGGCCTGTGTTAAAACCAAAAAAACCCTGAGCCACACACCAGATAAATGACAGCTCAGCTATGCATTCAAATGAGGCAGGGGGCCACCTAAAGGGTCCAGTGTGACAGAGACAGCAGAGTAGCTCCCTGAGGTTGAGGTCATCTGCGTTTTCACAGGGAGCTATAATCTGTTCACTAATTGCTTCTGCTCTCTCTCAAAGGCTCTGGTTGCCATGGGAATTGACAGAACTTCCCTTAATTCCCTCCAAGCTTCGTCCTTTTCCCCAAAGAAGAGGAAGTTTTTTGGCAGTAAGACAAGAAAGTCCTTCTTTATGAGAGGGTCCAAGACAGCCCGAGCCTCAGCGTCCGATTCAGAGGACGATGCCTCTAAAAACGTAAGTCTTCTCCTGGGACCTACAGTAAGACCATGCCTCCAGGCGAATGGCTCTGCAACAATTTGATGAAGAACTCCTCTCTTCTCCTCTCCGATCCTTTCTCCGTCGGTGTGCTTGTGCGCACACCCAGCCCTCTGTGTGGTGATTCCGGTATATGTGTGAGCAGTCAGTCACAGTGTGCGTGTGAGACTTATGTTCTCTGTCACCGTGACAAAATTCCCAGTGGAACAACTTCAGGGACTAAAGAGTTATTTTGGTCCAGGTTGAGGGACTTCCAGTGTGTACTGACAGGGAAGGTATAGCTTCATGATTGGCTCAGACTAAGTTAGCAGGAGAATGAGGCAGCATGGTGACCAGTCAGTCACATTGTGGCAAATGACCAAGAAGCAGAGAGGTGGAACAGGATGGTGGCCCGTGGTGGCCTATGTCAGTCAGCTAAGCACCATGCTCCAGAGGGTTCATAACCTCCCACAAGTAAGACCACCATCTGGGGACAAGGTCTTTAACTCACAAGCCTGTTGGTTATTAGATTTCTGAGGCAGCCTAGAGAGGTGGAAGATAGAAAGAGACCAGAGTCTGACCTTCAGACAGGGCTGTGTTTATTAGCACACACAGTGAGGGGCAGCATTTCTTCTGCAGGAAACTGAAGGGTCTGTCTGGAACAAAGCTGGCTACCACTCTTTATAGGGGCAGGAGTGAGTTGGGGGGCTTGGGAATAAGGAAATTGTTACAGCCATAGGGGTCAGTTGTGTATCTTTCCTGCACACTCTCTCCTTCCTAAAATAGTTTGCACAAGGTAAGGCAGATTATTTTGTGAGACATTTCTTTCTGTGCTCACTGACAAGCTGGGCAAAGTCATCTGTGATCTCACAGGAAGGAGGTGCGCTCTCATCTCAAATCCTTAAAAAAGGCATAGAAAGAGATAAAGAGAGAGGGAGTCAAAAGAAGTAGGGAACAGGATGTCAACTCTGTAACTGTTTTGAGGTGAGGTGGGTTACTGTTAAAGGGGCTTAGTTCTGGGACCTAAGGAGGGTGTCCTCTGGTCACTTAGCAGGAGTCTTAACTTGACTGACTGTCCTCGGATCATGTGATTGCTGTCATGCATTTCTGGAGAAACACTAAAGAAAAAAAATCCTTAGGGGATTGTAAACAGTTGATTTTGTTACAGAGAAAAACTGAGAGATTGCCCGGGAAGGTGGGCAGAGTGGGAGGAGTCGGGATGGGAGAACCAGAGTGAGCCGGTGAGATGAAATGGGTACAACATTGGCTCAGGGTGATGGTGACCAGTCAGTCCCTCTACCAGGACTTCTGGACCAAAGTGAGCAACAGAAGCACCAGGGAGCGGCAGGGCATCGAAGGAAGGGAGCCAGGGAGAACACTGGACTCCTCATAAGAATTGTATCTGGGCTGGGGTTTCTCCACAGCATCTGAAAGGTATTTTGCTACATGTATCAGGAACAGATGGAGCTGTGGTCCGGTGAGAGCCACTGGGAAATCTTATGTGAAACATTTTGTTTGGTGGGAGAGATCAGTGAGTAAAACATTTAAAAGGCAATGTAAAAAAGTCAAGTATGGGATGATAAGGAAAGACAAGATCAACGGGAGGAGACAGAGTGGGAGGGAGCCAGCGGCCCACGCAGAGGGAGGCTTGTGGCTGACTTCCTGTCTGGTTCCTGTGCCTCCCCTCAAGCATGTTTGGGTTTGCTGGTGTGGAAGCAGTTTATGGAGGACGGAGCACACCCTCAGCAGCAGTCAGGTCTCCTCTTGGCAGCAGCCAAAGAGCCCAGGTAGTTCTGGAGTGTGTTAGGCTGTGAGTGTGTGAGACGCCGGTTACATAAGGAGGGCTTCAGGCCAGTTTCAGTTCTGAGTCCTGCAAACAATGCCCACAGTGGCAAACAGAGGGAGGAGTTGATGTCCCATGTCCCATTAGAGCCTCTCGAGGGTCATTTTTGTGACCTGATTTCAGTGGGTCGTGGGCACTGATCTCTGCTTCTTTCTCGCTGACAGAAATCCCAGAACTTGGGAGGCAGATGCAGATGAGTCTCCCAGTTTGAGGCCAGCGTGGTCTATAGAGCGAGTTCCAGGACAACCAGGGCAACACAGGGAAACCTCAAAAAAACTGAAAAGAAAAAATATAAATACATAAGCTAATAATAGCAATCCTGACTGGGAATGGTTCTCCTCCTATCTGCACACAACGAAACGTCTTTGCCCTGGGCTGGCTGGTGGTTGGTGTCCTTCTTCCTGTCCCAGAGTCATGAAAGGAGGCTTTGGAGAAAACTCATAGACAACATGCTTGGATCTAAAGTGGATAGGCCAAATCCCATCTCCAGAGCTCACTTTTCAGTAAGGTAATAAGTGTCCATTTTCTAATGTTATCTATGCTCAAAAGACATCTGTAAGACTGAACACAGAGATCTACATTATCTGCAACTAGTGTGTGTGTGTATCTGTAGACGGAGGCAGACAACCTGAAAAGCTTAACAAGGATTTTTAACTCTCATGAAGACACCAAGTTATTAATAATACAATTACCTATAACACTGAGGCCAGCGAACAGAATAAAATACAAGCCTTAAAATACAAGCCAAAGTACCCAAGCTTGTCGAGGCAGAAGCAAAGATGGATCAAAAACACAGGCATGGGGCTGGAGAGATGGCTCAGTGGTTAAGAGCACTGGCTGCTCTTCCAGAGGTCCTGAGTTCAATTCCCAGGAACCACATGGTGGCTCACAACCAGCTATAATGAGATCTGGCACCCTCTTCTGGTGTCCAGGCATATATGCAGACAGAATATGGTGTACATAATAAATAAATAAATAAATACTCTTTTAAAAATGACTGTTATTCAGGGAAAAAAGACACAGGCAAAGGAATCTCAGGGACAGAAAGCCTCCATATCTCAGTTACAGGAAGCGGGCTCAGAGACCCAGCAGAAATGTCTGGCGTTCAAGCTGTGGCACAGTGGGAGTTAAGTGACCAGGATGAGAAGGCTTAAGATGAGCCGGGCATTATATGGGAGGAGAAGTCTTGAATTCCATTTTATTTTTTTATCACATATCTAAATCAGTTTAGATATTATAAAGGAGAATTCTGAATTTGGGCCACCAGTGGTGGTCATTCAATGCTTATTGAGGCCAGACTGGGCCAAGAACAAGTGAACCTGATCTGAGATCTGCCAAATGGAACATTTTTAGATTAGCTACAGGCAGGCAAGGGTGTGTCCTTTGGCACAGGCAATTTGGAAAGGACAACGTGGCTGTTGGCTCACTCTGAAGCAAAGCCAAAGGCAACAGAGGGCAGGTAGGCTACCGGAGCAGAGTGCAGGTTACCCCAGCAGAGTGCAGGTTACCCCAGCAGAGTGCAGGTTACCCCAGCAGAATGCAGGTTACCCCAGCAGAGTGCAGGTAGGCTACCCGAGCAGACGTTCCTGGGGGAGAGTCGAGTGTGCTATGTGGTCAGGAAGAAAGCACACGGTGGAGCTGCTGCCACCCAAGTTAGCTGGAGACTGAACCCCATGGAGTTAGGTTATTAGAGTCTATCTGTCTGTCTGTCTGTCTGTCTGTCTGTCTCTCTGTCTCTGCCTTATTTCTCTTTCTATATATAGATATATAAATTTTAGTCCATCATTGGTTACAGATTGCTAGGGACCAATGATCATAATTTTGCTGTGTTTTTGACTTGCCGGGTAACGGGACAGAGGGGCCTGGGGCTATAGAGGAAGTGCTTGAGGTGAGGGCCTGGGACATAGGGATAGGGCAACCAAACCAGCAGCATCTCTTTGGTACAAACCAACCTAGAAATGACCGGAGTTGGAGGAACAGCAGTGAGTTAGCAGCAAATCAGAAAAGATCCCCAGCAAAGTAGTGTCTAAGCCCAGTGGGATTCACCAGGCAAAAGGAAGAGCAGGTGTCGCCAGTGCAGAGAGCAACATGTGTTGCACAACCAGGGTCTGGAAGCAAAGATGGGCAGGAGAACATGGCCCATTAAAAAGTATGTGTGTGGATGTGTATGCACATGAGTGTGTGCGTGTGGATGCATGTGTGTATGTTCGTGCGTTTGTATGTGTGTGTTTGTGTGTATTTGTCTGTGTGTGCATGTATGTGCATGCATGTGTGCATGTGAATATGTGAGTGTGTTCATGTACATGTATGTGTGTGGTTGGGGGATGCTGGCAAGAGCCTATATTTGTAAGATGGGAGCAACCCCAAAAGGTCTTAAAGGCAAGCCGAGGAGTTCATTCAGTCTATGCGGAGGGGAGACCTGGGAAAATGTGAAGTGTTTGAAGCAAGAGATGTGTGGTTTAGTTTTTGTGTGTTTGAGACAGGATCTTATTATGGAGCTCTGGCTGTCCTAGAGTTTGCTATGTAGATCAGGCTAGCCTCAAACTCATAGAGATTTCCCTACCTCTGCCTCCAAAGTACTGGGATTAAAGGTGTGAACCACCACACCTATTTTTTTAAAAAAATATTTAATTTTTCTCTTTCTCTTCTTTCCTTCCTTCTTTCTTTCCTCCTCTTCCCTCCCCGACTTCCTTCTACACCTTCCCCTCCCTCCCTTTTCTCCCTTTCCCTTCCTTCTTCCCTCCCTCCCTCCCTCCCTCCCTCCCTCCCTCCCTCCCTCCCTCCTTCCCTCCCTCCCTCTCTTTCTTTCTCTGAGGTCACATGTGTGGCCCTGGCTGTCTTGGAGCTTGTTATGTAGACTAAGCTAGTGTCAAATTTACAGAGATCCATCTGACTTTGTCTCCTGAGTCCTGGGATTAAAGGCGTGAACCACCAGGCTCACCTGGTGCTGTGTGTTTTTAGAACCTTGGCTGTAGGTTGATACAAAAGTAACTGCGGTTTTACACTGTTGACCTTTATTGCTCGCTTTGCGATACGACCTTAACAAGCAAGATCTGCTTCGATGCCCGGCTTTAATGCTCATCTCCTGCCTTAGGTTTTCTTGCTAAATGTTTTTACTTGCTGTGTATTTTATATTTACCTTATGCCAGTGATATCTCAACCTGCCTAATGCTGCGACTCTTTAATACAGTTCCCCACGCTGTGGTGACCTCCAACCATAAAATCATTTCATTTCTACTTCATAACCGCAATTTTGCTACTGTTAGGAATCATAATGTAAATATCTGTGTTTTCTGGTGGTCTTAGGCGACCTTTGTGAAAGAATCATTAGACCCTCAAAGGGGTAGTGGCCCATAGGTTGAGAACCCCTGCCTTATACTATGGAAACAAAGTTAGGACAAATTTCTTATTTGATTTCAAAATGGGTCATAAAGCAGCAGAGATGACTCATAACATCAGTGACCGGCCCAGCACCCCCCCCCCCCCCCCCCCCGTGACTGTACAGTGGAGTGGCGGCTCAACAAGTCTTGTAAAGGAGGAGGCAAGACCTTGGAGACGGTGAGCTTAGTGGCCAGCCATGCGGAGTTAACTGTGGCTGATTGACAGCCACCATCACAGGCTGTCGATCATCAGAGCCCATCCTCTCCCAACTTGAGGAGAAGTGGTCAGTGGGCTCGAAATAAACACTCAAGGCCGTTTGAGATTTGGAGCACACCGGAGATCTGGAGCAGCTCGGCAGCGGGGGATGCGTGCGCTGGCTGAAAATCCGAAGAACACACTGTTTTGAACCCTTATGCTCCACAACAACGACGGGCCATTTCTCTATTGGATTGCGACATCCGAGGAGCAGTGGGTCTCATGCGACAGCCACTGATCGCAAATCACTTTTATAAGTCAAACCTACACCAGGAAAAGGTCCTGGGAGCTCCGTGGTGGTCTGCTGCCCGTCTGATCCTCTTTAGTTTCCTGAAGCGAAATCATTGCATCCGGGGAGCATGCTCAGTAGAGGAGGTGCATGTGGCCCAAACCATACCGCTTGCCCCTGGCATCGATCAACAGCAAGGGCCGGTTCTTCACAACTCCTGACCACATCACACAATCCACCCTTCAAAAGTTAAACGAGTAGGGCATCAAAACTTTGTCTCTTCTGCCTACATTCACCTGATCCTACCAGCCTACTATCAGGTCTTCAAGCATCTTGACATCCGTTTGCAGGGAAAAGGCTTCCACAACCCGCAGGACGCAGGGGAGGCTTTGCGAGAGTCCCTGGAACCCCGGAGCAGGGATTCGTGCACCATGGGGATAAACAAACTTAGCTCTTGTTGGCAAAAACATGTTGATTGTAATGGCTGCTATTTTGATTAATGAAGGTGTGTTTGAGCCTAGTTATAATGATTTAAAGCTCACGGTCTGAAGCTGAAAATTTCTTTTTCAACGAGCTAAACACATTGAAGAGAGGGAGTTGGAGGAGAGACTAGAGAAACCAATTAAGATGTTGCCACGGTAACCCAAATAAGAGGTGGCAGAGCTTGCATGAGGGCCCGGAACAATGTGTAACTTTTCCTGGGGAGAATAAAACATCTTTTCACCCAGGTAGGGCATCAATGACAGACCAAAGAAAGAATTTCACCCAAACCTAGCTTGGCAAGTCAGTAATTTTATTGGGGTTTCTTATAGGCACATGGGGGACTCTAAGACATCTGTATCATTGAAAATCCCTCCCCAGTGTGGGTGATGCCTCGAAGAAGCTGTATTCCAGAAGTCAGTGTACAACTGTAGTCAGCCAGTCCGCTCTCCCCAGCAACTGTCTACTAATTTTATAATCTCATGGAAGCAGCCTGGCGAAATGGCCCAGGGCTAAGGGAATGCACTCCCAAACCTGACCACCGTAATTTACCTCTTGAGATCCTTGTGGTGGGATAGAAGGAGAGGACCCATCCTTTCAAGTTGCCCTCTGACCTCTACTCCTGTGCTGGACCACATACAGATGCAAAATATGAAATATTTCTAACACTGCATGGCTGGGCCTTGTGGATAGTTTAGCTTTCCAAACCTCTTAAATCTTGGGGCTGTCCTTAGCTTTCTGAGTCTCAGAAGATGCCCTTCACCTCCTGGGAGGGAGTGTTTGAATCCATAGGAAACAGCCAAGAACAACAATGAAGAGAGGCAAACTTACCCACAGAAGGTGAAGCCTGGCAGTTGAGTTGAGTAGGGCTTGTGGCTTATTGAATAGGTGATTTGTAGAGACAAGAAAGGACATGCATTAGGGGTGGAAAAGATGGCCAGTTTCATTTTGGATGTATCAGTGTTGAGGTGCTTGTGAGGGCTCCCAGCAAAGATACTGAGTGGGACCATGAGTCTGTGGATAGACAGAAGTGAGGTATGGGGGATGCTTGCTAGTAAAGTTATCCTTATCACTAGGGTAGAGAGTATCTTGTTTGCCCTTTGTTGAAAGTGAATAAAATATAAAGTTTCTTTCTGTAGATCAGACTCGAGAAATGCTCATGTGTAGGAATAATGAATGATCAAACCCTACTTCTCTGGCCTATTCCACATGGGCAAGGAAACCCGAATGCCTGATCCGCCATTATGACGCTGCGGACCTCTCCGTATAAAGTGCTCCTCATCTTCATTTAAAGTCATATAAAATTCGGGGAGTGTCAAATCCCACCTTTAGAAGGTCCCCCATGCTTTTTCTCTTACAGCCACAACTCCTTGAGCAAACAAAACGACTATCCCAGAACTTGCCCGTAGAACTCTTTGATGAGCACGTGGACCCCCTCCATAGGCAGAGAGCGCTGAGTGCCGTCAGTATCTTAACCATCACCATGCAGGGTAAGTTCCACATTGCCGGGAAAGCTGACTCCTGTGGCTTCTTTATCTCTCTCATCTCCAGTCGTCCCCGTCCCCCCCCCCCCAAGCCCTCCATAGAGGAAGTTTCCTGGGACCACCCCACTGTGCTATCTTTCAAAGACAGACTCCCCATATCTCAGGAGCACGCAAGCAGAGTAGTTTGACTGAAATGGGCTTTCCTGAGAGGTGTACTCCCCTGAAGTGGGCCCCTGGGTGTGGGTTGGCTAGAGGTAGGAAGAGATTTCCGCCTGAGAACAGAGATAGCACCTCACAGCTGGCTGGCTAGCCTCAGGAGGTCTAATAACATAGCCAACAAGGTGACATAAAAGACCTTACCAGGAGGTGGCAGTTTTTCTCAAGGTTAGAGCCAGGAATCTGTCATGGGACAAAGAAGACCATATAGACCAGCCAGGACCCTCTGCTAGGCCTGGTTGACAGCAGTGAGCCCCAGGAAAGGTATAGACACTCAAGATCATGAAACACTGGAGGCAGATGGGGTCTTCTGCACATTTGAATTATTACATGGCCTCTCTTGGCCTGCAGGAGTCTCTGAAATGGTACCTAGCAAATCAGGGGTACAGGCACCCAAGGGTGTGAGCTCAAGTAACTGACAGAACACCCGGTGACAAAATAACTTGACAGGAGCAACTGAAGGAAGAAAGGGGGAAGGGTTTATCTGGGCTCACAATTTGAGGGTATACTTCATCATGATGGGGAAGGCATGGAAGCAGGGATGAGAGGCAGCTGGTCACACTGTGACTACAGTCAAGAAGGAGAGAGAGAGAGAGAGAGAGAGAGAGAGAGAGAGAGAGAGAGAGAGAGAGAGAGAATATGAGTTGATGGTGTTCCCACTTTTTGTCATTCAATTCAAGACTCCAGGCTGAGAAATGGTGCCTTCTATATTTAGAGTGGGTCTTACCACCCCCAGTAATCTAGGAATTCCCTCGCAGACATGCCCAGACATTTGTCCTCTTTTGTCCCCTGGTATTTTTAGATCCTGCCAAATTGAAAATCGACATTAACCCTCACAGTACCTTCAACTGTCCCTGCCTGTACCCGACCTTCTCTTTTTCTCCCAAGCCCTGGGATCCATTGGCCATGGCTACAGCCACCACCACGGGCTCTCTTAGAAAGCAGAGCTTACCTCCATCTCTTATGCTTACCTCTGTGGCTCTCATGGGTTCAGAGCCAATCAGTGTTGGCCTCTGGATCACATCTGATATACTTGACTTTGCCACATGCTAGCTACACGCAGAGGTCATTTCCTCTGCAGTGTGCTTGGCAGGAAAAACTTCCTGGCTATTCAAGTCAGTGCCCTGCTTGATCATCCATGTATCACACACACACAAAACAAACAAACAAACAAACAAAACCCTGGGGAAGAAGGAAGAGGTTAAGCACATAGGCAGAGAGCAGCCAGGCTGACTCAGAGCAAACACCTGATCATTCTTCCATTCTCTTCCAGAACAAGAAAAATCCCAGGAGCCTTGTTTCCCGTGTGGGAAAAACTTGGCATCCAAGTACCTGGTGTGGGAATGTAGCCCTCCGTGGCTGTGCATAAAGAAGGTCCTGCAGACTATCATGACAGACCCCTTCACTGAGCTGGCCATCACCATCTGCATCATCGTCAATACTGTCTTCTTGGCCATGGAACACCACAATATGGATAACTCTTTAAAAGACATACTGAAAATAGGAAACTGGGTAATCTTGGGCTCTTGTAAAGCATAAAAGAATTTCGAGACATAACTCTGTTGAAGTGCAAGCGTTTTCGGTCACCTAACCCAAACTGAAACCTTGGTTTCCTTAAATGGAATAAAGGCAAAAGATGAGTTGGGGTCTGAGTTCTGCACAGGTCACATCTATGGTTTCTCATGGGCCTTCTAAGGGTCTCTTTAGCCATCCATGTAGGAGATGCAATAGTAGAAAATCCTAAAGGTAACGTTCTGGATATTAGAGAAGATGCTAAACAGGAGCTGGAATGTAGCTCAGCTGGTAGTATGCAGGAAGCCTTGGGTTCAGTCCACAGCACCACCACATAAATCGGGCGTGGTGGTGCATGTGTGTGACCCCAGCACTCAGCAGGTAGAGGCAGGAAGATCAGAAGTTCAAAGTTATCCTCAGTCACAGAGCAAGTTCAGTGCCAGCCTCGACTACACGAGACCCTGTCTCACAACATCCATCCCTCTAAGAAAAAGCTGTCTCCAGAGACCCAGGGTAATGACCTCCATGGCCCTTTGTTCTGGGGACACTGAGTATCATAAAATAATGTAGATTTGGTATATAGGTAAATTCTCAGGAAAGATGAGCCAGGCCTGGAAGATGTGAGTGGGTGTTCCCGAAAGACAGTGAGGATGGGTGGACTCGGATGTCACTGGTTCTTATGAAACTGAGTGCGTCTCCGTTAAACTGGGAAACCTAAGATAAGGAGGAAGCCAAACTTTGAACGATCGCTCACTCTCTTTCATGGTTCCGGTGGGAGGCGTTTTTTCCCCCCTCATGGGGAATTGAGTCTCTCATATATCAGAAACAACAATTAGTCAGTGGATGCTTTACTCTAATTAGCTAATGGATAAATGGATTGAAAATCTTTCCAGAATATCCAATCTTCTTCTACAGTTCTATTTCTATAACTGAAAACGCAATACATAAGTTTTAAATATTAAAATAAGGAACCGCTCCAGTTTTAAGTATCTTCTTAGGGGGGCGCTAGTGAGACAGATCAGGAGGAGTGGGGGAGGGCAGTGGAGCAGGGCAGAGGGCATAGGGGAGGAAGACAATCAAGAAGAGTATGTGACATGCATGTGTCAAAATGTTATCCAACACATTGCCGTGTACGATAACGTAAGAAGTCAACAATAAAAACACTTTAAAACAGAAATGTAGCTGGAGGAAAGATCTGGGTCTTGGGGGCACAGCCCCTGCCCCAACAGTCAGCCGACCTGGCTTTTAGCGCCTCCTGGTGGCTGCAGCTATGGTAGTGTAGTGAGCCGCCTGGGCCTCTGCATCCTGTGCCTGGAGCACAGGATGGCCTCAGGCACCGTGCACTGTGGGTCCCTCAGACCGTCCTTAAGCAGGAACCTCCAAAGCAAAGCTAGCTCCCGCTTGTCCTTTGTTCCACTGCAGGTTTTCACTGGAATTTTCATAGCGGAAATGTGTCTCAAGATCATTGCGCTAGACCCTTACCACTACTTCCGGCACGGCTGGAACATCTTTGACAGCATTGTGGCCCTTGTGAGTCTCGCTGACGTGCTCTTCCACAAACTGTCTAAAAACCTCTCCTTCTTGGCTTCCCTCAGAGTGGTAAGGCGCTTTCTTTTCTTTCTTTCTTTCTTTCTTTTTTTCGAGACAGGGTTTATCTGTACAGCCCTGGCTGTCCTTGAACTCACTTTGTAGACCAGGCTGGCCTCAAACTCAGAAATCTGCCTGCCTCTGCCTCCCAAGTGCTGGGATCAAAGGCGTGCGCCGCCACCACGCCCGGCCCCTTTTTATGTTTCAAATTTACTTTTATCATGTGCACGTGTGTGGGTGCGTGCATGTGTGTGCGTGCGTGTGCGTGTGCGTGTGCGTGTGCGTGTGTGTGTGTGTGTGTGTGTGTGTGTGTGTGTTACATGAGTGGAGGTCAAAGGACATCTTGTGTGAATTGATGCTTTCTTTGACCCTGAGGATCCTGCTGGAGCTCAAACTCAGGTCAGGGAGTGACATTTCATTCTTTCCTCCTCCCCTCCCTTCCTCTTCCTTTCCCTCCCCTCCCTTGTCTTCCCTCCCCTTCCCTGCCCTCCCCTTCCCATCCCTCCCCCTCCCCCTCTCCTATCCAGAGTTTTGCTTTGTAGCCCAGGCTGGCCTGGCACTTGTTACTTAGCCCAGGCTGGCTCTGATCCTACTTGCCTGTGTCTCCCAGTCCTGAGGTTACAGGAATGTGTCACCACACCTGGCCCTTGGCCCCACTTTCTTATTTCATCGTGTAACCTAACATCCTGAATAGAAAGAAAATAATCTTTAGTAGGTTCAAAAACTATTTTGGACCAAATCTTAATTCATCACATCTTAACTCCAGGACAAAATTTGAATTCATTCACCTCCCTAGGTAGCCCAGGTTGGCCTCAAATTCCCGATCTTCTTCCCAAGGCCTGGGATTACAGATGTGTGCCACCGAGCCCAGCTGGTTTAGGTAGATTTCATAAAAATAGTGTGTCTGTGTGTGTGTGTGCATGCATGTGTGCGTGTTTGGATATGTGTATTCGTGTGCTTGTGTGTCACATGTGTGCAGGTGCCTGGGGAAGCCAGAAGTCAGTATTGGAGCCCCTGGGTACCAGCCACCCAGTGTGGAAATCTCTACAAGAACTTTTCTCTATAAGAGCAGCATGTGTTCATGACTACTGAGCCATCTTTCCAGCCCCAGAATAAGATGTTTTCCATTTAAAAATAGAAATGTAGGGTTGCTGAGATTGCTCAGCTAGGGTAGCATATTTGCTCCCAATTTTGATGACCCCAGTTTAATCCCTGGGACCCACATGGTGGAAGGAGAGAACCGACTCCCGCAGGTTGTGCTTTGTATACAAATCTCTTGTTTTGACCGCAGTTCCAGGTTCATTCTGCTTACGTGATAAAACAGAAAATCTGACCCAGAGTAACCTAGATGAGTAAAAGGACGATTTGGCTTATTTTTCTGTCGTCCGTCCGTCACCGAGGGTAGTCAGGGGAGGACCTCACCGTGTGTGTGTCACTCACACCAAAGGAATCAGAGCAGAAGCCATGGAGAGATGGAGCCTGCTTACTGGCTCACTGTATGTCTCGCTCACAGGCCTGTTTCATCCAGTTCTCTTACACAGCACAAGCTGTGTAGGGGTGATGCTGTCTACCATGGACTCATCCACCAAGACAGTCCCTCACAGTCCGATCTGACCTGGACAACCCTTCAATAACAGCTGAGGCCAACTAGGATAACCACCATGTGTGTGTCTCTCTCTTTCCACAAATAAATGGATAAATATGATTTTAAAAAGATTTAAATAGGAGCTGGAGTAATGGCCTAGCAGTTAGGACCAGGTTCATTTCCCAGCACCCATATGGTGGCTCACAGCTACCTGTAACTTCAGTACCAGGGATCTGACTCCCACTGCTGCCCTCCTCCATTACTGCGCAGATGTCCTACTCTTGCAGGCAAATGACCAATATACATAAAACTTTAAAAATGAAAAAAAAAATTAAATTAAAAAGCAGTACTTGAGACCAGAAGCTGGTGACTATGCCGCAGGTGGGTGTGGCAGGTTTTGAAAGTCCCAAGCACTGGGGTTGAGGGATGCAATTTGCCTTCTACACCAGCTCAATGCAGACGTGAGCTTAACTTCCCTTTGGTTTGTTCCCCGTTTTCACAGCTGAGGGTCTTCAAGTTAGCCAAATCCTGGCCCACATTAAACACTCTCATTAAGATCATCGGCCACTCCGTGGGTGCGCTCGGAAACCTGACTGTGGTCCTAACGATCGTGGTCTTCATCTTTTCCGTGGTTGGCATGCGGCTCTTTGGTGCCAAGTTTAACAAGACTTGCTCCACCTCTCCGGAGTCCCTCCGGCGCTGGCACATGGGTGATTTCTACCATTCCTTCCTGGTGGTGTTCCGCATCCTCTGTGGGGAGTGGATCGAGAACATGTGGGAATGCATGCAGGAGATGGAAGGCTCCCCGCTGTGTGTCATCGTCTTTGTGCTGATCATGGTGGTCGGGAAGCTCGTGGTAAGTTGCTGAGGCCTCTCTTTCAGCGCATTTTGATCTTACTTATCCCCCACCCCACCCATCAAGTCCAGTTTGGGATGCCCATATACTCTTGGATGTGTGGTCTTCCACTGAAGTGTGGCTAATTTACCAGGAGCAACTCCTTTAAAGGAAACTGGCCCTCTCACGGCAGCTAACAAATTACAGATCTCTCCTTGGCTTAGGGATCTCTCCCCCTCCCCACTCCAGGTTGGGGTTTGGTCCGGCTGGGGCTCACACGGGATGGTGTATGCCTTCATAACTGCTGTGAGTTTGTGTGCACAGGTGCCTGGCTGTGTCCAGAAGGCACTGATTCCCTGTTGTCTTCGTCCATTGCTTCTGGGTCTTAAATCTTTATTCACAATGATTTGTGAGCTACAGAGACAGAGAGCGTGTGATGTGCACGTCCCATTTAGAGCTTTCCTGAGTCTCTTAACAACACTTCACTAGTGAGCATTGTTATTCAAAGTATGAGACAATTGAATCTTAAAATTCTCCTTTTTATGGGGTCGGAGAGATGGCTCATTGGTTAATAGCACTGGCTGCTCCACTGGAGGGCCTGGATTCAATTCCTAGTACCTACGTGAAAGCTGACAGCTGTCTACAACTCCTGTTCCAGGGAGCCTGATGCCCTCTTTTGGAGTTCTCAGGCACTAAGCAAGTACACTGTGAACAGACATGTGCAGGCAAAACACTCATACACACAAAAATAGAACTGAAAAGAATATTATTTTGAATCTGACCTGAGGGAGGCATAGACACGAGACAAAACCTCTTTAACACACGGGACATGTGTTGTTGTGTTGTTTACTGGCTCTGCCCATTGGGCAGTCTATCCCTGATGCTTGGTGTAAGGAAATCATGTTCTCCCGATCAGTGATTGGCTAAGACAGCCGTCCTCAACCTTCCCGATGCTGCGACACTTTTACACAGTTCCTCATGTTGTGGTGACCCCCAACCATAAAGTCATTTCATTGCTACTGTAAATTTTCGACTGTTATGAGTAGTGATGTAAATATCTGATATGCAGGATATCTGATATGTGACCTGTGTGTGGGTTGAGACCCACAGGGGAACACAGGAAGACTTTTCATTCTTAAAAATATGCACAAACAAGTCAGTGGCCTTCCTCTATTCAAAGGATAAACAGGCTGAGGAAGAAATCAGGGAAACGGCACCCTTCACAATAGTCACAAACAATATAAAGTATCTTGGTGTGACTCTAACCAAACAAGTGAAAGATCTGTATGACAAGAGCTTCAAGTCTCCGAAGAAAGACATCGAAGAAGACCTCAGAAGATGAAAAGATCTCCCATGCTCATGGACTGGCTATCTTGCTGAAAGCAATCTATCGATTCAGTGCAGTCCCCATCAAAATTCCAACTCAATCCTTCATAGAGTTAGAAACAGCAAGTCTCAAACTCATTTGGAATAATAAAAAACCCATGATAGCGAAAACTATTCTCAACAATAAAAGAACTTCTCGGGGAATCACCATCCCTGACGTCAAGCTGTACTACAGAGCAATAGTGATTAAAAACCTGCATGGTATTGGTACAGTGACAGACAGGTAGATCAATGGGATAGAATTGAAGACCCAGAAATGAACCCACACACCTACGGTCACTTGATCTTTGACAAAGAAGCTAAAACCATCCAGTGGAAAAAAGATAGCCTTTTCAACAAATGGTGCTGGTTCAACTGATGGTTAGCATGTAGAAGAATGCAAATCAATCCATTCTTATCTCCCTGTACAAAGCTCAAGTCCAAGTGGATCAAGGAGCTCCACATAAAACCAGATACACTGAATCTAATAGAAGAGAAAGTGGGGAAAAGCCTCGAGCACAGGGGAAAAAATTCCTGTACAGACACCAATGACTTATGCTCTAAGATCAACAATAGACAAATGGGACCTCATAAAATTGCAAAGCTTCTGTAAGGCAAAGAACACCGTCAATAGGACAAAACGGCAACCAACAGATTGGGAAAAGATCTTTACCAATCAATCCTACATCCAATAGGGGACTAATATCCAATATATACAAAGAACTTAAGAAGTTAGACTCCAGAGAATCAAATAACCCTATTAAAAATGGAGAACAGAGCTAAACAGAATTCTCAACTGAGGAAACTTGAAGGGCTGAGAAACACCTAAAGAAATGTTCAACATCCTTAGTCATCAGGGAAATGCAGATCAAAACCGAAATGAAATTCCACCTCACACCAGTCAGAATGGCTAAGATGAAAAAACTCAGGTGACAGCAGATGCTGGCAAAGATGTGGAGAAAGAGGAACACTCCTCCATTGCTGGTGGGATTGCAAGCTGGTACAACCACTCTGGAAATCAGCCTGGTGGTTCCTCAGAAAACTGGACATAGTACTTACTACCTGAGCACCCAGCTATACCCCAGAAGATGTTCCAACTTGTAATAAGGACACATTATCCACTATGTTCATAGCAGCCTTATTTATAATAGCCAGAAGCTGGAAAGAACTCAGATGTCCTTCCACAGACGAATGGATACAGAAAATGTGGTACATTTACACAATGGAATACTACTCAGCTATTAAAAACGACTTCATGAAAATCGCAGGCAAATGGATGGAACTTGAGAATATCATCCTGAGTGAGGTGACTCAGTCACAAAGGAACAAACACGGTATGTACTCATGGTTAAGTGGATAATAGTCTAAAAGTTCAGAATACCCAAGATTCAATTCACAGACCATATGAAGCCTAAGAAGGAGGAGGAAGACCAAAGTGTGGACGTGTCAGTGCCGGGAAGTGCTTGCTGATGGGAGCCTGATATGGCTGTCTCCTGAGAGACTCTGCCAGAGCCTGACAAATACAGAGCAGATGCTCGCAGTCAACCATTAGACTGAGCTCAGGAGTCCCCGATGGAGGAGTTGGAGAAGGGACTGAAGGAACTGAGGTGGTTGGCAGCCCCAAGGAAGGAGCAACATTGTCAACAGGCCAGGCCAGGAGCTTCTGGGGACTGGACCACCAACCAAAGAGTTCACATGGCTCCGTCTGCATATGTGGCAGAGGATGGCCTTGTTGGACATCAGTGGGAGGAGAGGCCCTTGGGTCTGAGGGTGTTCCATTCCCCAGTGTAGGGGAATGCCAGGGTGGGAGGACGGGAGGGTGGGAGGACAGGAGGACGGGAGTGGGTGGGTGGGAGAGCAGGGGAAGGGAGGATAGGATAGGGGGCTTCTGAAGGGGAGACCTGGAAAGGGGAAAGCATTTGAAATGTAAATAAATATTCAAGGGGGAGGGGAATTATACGGAAGAGGCAAAGAGCTCACATGGGAAAGTGCTTGATATATAAACAGGAGGACCTAAATCCCACCCCAGAATGAAAGGAAACAAAAAGCCTCTCATGGGGGCTGCCACTTCTGTGACAGTGTGGTGGGCATGTAAGGGCAGGGTAGTCTGGAGGCATGCAGTTAGCCTCGGTGACCTCCAGGCCAGGGGGAGACATTGGCTCAAAAAATCAAAACAATAGGAACGAAACCCAAGGTTGACCTCAGGTTTATACATGTACCTTCTGTAACATACCCACACCCACACCCACACACAGAGGAAAAATGGTTCTTTACCTGCTCTGTGTCTTTTTGTGTCTGTAATTCCTAGAGCCGTAAACATCATGTAATGATTTGAACAAAGCTGTCTGCACTTATCACAGGCCCTTGTTCCTTCTTCAGACATCTTATACTGTTGGGTTTTCTTAATGGGTAAGGCAGCTTGGGTCTTTGCCTTCAGCTAGCAGCTTAGATATCAACAGAGAGGCTAACTAGGTGCACATCAGTGAAGATACGGAGAGAGAGAGAGATGCATAGGAACCCTGGGCTTGGAACAAGTAGAGGTCATGGGGTAGATGTAAGTAACTGTCCACACAGAGAGCTTTGTCCTAAGTGCCTAATAATGATATTGCACAGCTGGTAAGTGTCACAAGGGTCAGAAACCAGGGCATCACTAATGGGAGTTGGAAGAGAGTCCTGAGAAAGGATCCACTGACAACTGTGGGCATTGAGAAGGCCACTTAAAATTCAGGAAGGGGGGGGGGAGCACTGGAGAGATGGCTCAGCGGTTAAGAGCACTGACTGCTCTTTCAGAGGTCCTGAGTTCAATTCTCAGCAATCACATGGTGGGTGGCTCACAACAATCTGTAATGAGGTCTGATGCCCTCTTCTGGTGTGTCTGAAGACAGATACAGTGTAGTCATACATTAAATATATATATGTGTGTGTGTGTGTGTTGTGTGTGTGTGTGTATTTTAAAGAAAACACAGATACAATTCAGGAAGGGAGGGGAACTTGAGCAAAGGTCCCGAGAGAGGACTTCTGCTGGCAAAGCTGAAGGTCTATGAGGAGATCTATTCACCCCTCAAGCACTTTCCCCCTGAGGGCGGCTTACAGCCACCTGCCTGTAGCTCCAGCTTCTAATGCCTCCTATGAGCATCTGGGTATACACTGCATGCACACCCAGACGCACCTAGACACACACAGACACTGACGCACACACTGACACACACATAAACACATACAGACACACATAGACATGGACACACACAGATACACATATAGATACACACAGACACACATACAGACACATACAGACACAGACACACAGAGACATATACACACAGACACAGACACACAGAGGAGTAAAAAGTAAAAACTAATGTTAAATTAAAAATTAATTAGTAGCTGGGTGTGGTGGCACACACCTTTAATCCCAACACTCAGGAGGCAGAGGCAGGCGGATTTCTGAGTTTGAGGCCAGCCTGGTCTACAAAGTGAGCTCAAGGACAGCCAGGGCTATACAGAGAAACCCTGTCTCGAAAAACCAAAAAAAGAAAAATTAGTATTCAAAACATAATAAAATTAATTATGACATTTATGTACATAACATAGAGGGCTCTTTCTTATTTCCATGTGTGTGTGGTATGCCACTTGAATGTGTATGCTGGTTCACATGTGTGTAGGCACCTGTATATGCAGGTACACGCGTATGCCTGGGTGTGTGTGTTGGGAGTGTGTAGAGGCCCTGAGGTGATGTCAGACCATGCTTCCGTCTTGGTCTTTGAGGCAGGGTCTCCCAGTCAATCCCAGAGTTCTCAGACAGAGCTGCTCTGCCTGGCCAGTTTGCTCCAGAGATTTCCTAGCTTTGTCTCTGAGGCTGGAATCACAGGTGGCTTCCATGCCCACTTGGCATTTATGTGGATTCCTGGGGACATGAACTTTAACTGCCGAGCCGTCTTCCTAAACTCTTGCCCTCTCAGCCCAGTGGGATCCTTCTTCTGTGTTACCTGTATTCTATCATTACCTCTGCCCTTTTTAAAATCACCACTTTCTCTCTCTTGTAGTTTCCTTTCTATTTCACGACTGATGCCTACACTCGTGCCCACATACACACTCATTTAAAAAGCCTTAGGAGTAGGATCTGGTGTGAGAGAGATCACATGGTATTAGTCTTTCTAAGTCTGGGTTTTCTCAGTATAATCCTTTCTGGATGCACCCTTCCCTATGTATGTATCCATCATCTTGCCTGTTCTGCGTCTCTTGTCTTTCTTTTTACCTCAGGCTCCATCTTGCCACTTCCTGTGTAGGAAGGCATTGTTGGGAGAGAGCAGGAAGTCTCGTTTGACTAGGTTGAGCTTTGAGGGAAAGGTTGTTCTAGGAGCTCAAAGCACCTCTTCCTCCGCTAAGCTTCCCTTATTACTCACCCCAGGTGCTTAACCTCTTCATTGCCTTGCTGCTCAATTCCTTCAGCAATGAGGAAAAGGATGGGAACCCAGAAGGAGAGACCAGGAAAACCAAAGTGCAGCTAGCCCTGGATCGGTTCAGCCGAGCGTTCTACTTCATGGCGCGCGCTCTTCAGAATTTCTGTTGCAAGAGATGCAGGAGGCAAAACTCGCCAAAGCCAAATGAGGCAACAGAAAGCTTTGCTGGTGAGAGTAGAGACACAGCCACCCTGGATACAAGGTCCTGGAAGGAGTATGATTCAGAAATGACTCTGTACACTGGGCAGGCCGGGGCTCCACTGGCCCCACTGGCAAAAGAAGAGGACGATATGGAATGTTGTGGTGAATGTGATGCCTCACCTACCTCACAGCCTAGTGAGGAAGCTCAGGTATGGAAGGTCCGCACGTCACACGAGATGCAGGTGGAATGTACAGTCACCACGGGGCACTTGGCACCCGCTGTGTTCTATGTGTTGCTTAGGGATATGCATTTATAAAATGTATATGTTCTTGGACACACGAGGCCAATCTTAGGAGAGTTAATGGGTGCTGTGTTTGCAGCATGATGGGAGGTGTCAGAAAAGCCCCCACGGAGTAACCGCAGTTCAGCCTATCGCTGGTTCTGATGTTGCCAGGTTGATACCCAGGACCAGCCACCACACGCTGTGTTTAGATGTCCTTGCAGATCACAACAAACCTTCTGTCTTTAAGACGTGCTGCTCTTCCTTTCTTTATGCTTCTGTCTTAGTTAGGGTTTTCCTGCTGTGAGCAGGCACCATGACCAAGGCAACTCTTCTAAGGACAGCATTTAATTGGGGCTGGCTTACAGGTTCAGAGGTTCAGCCCATTATCATCAAGGCAGGAACATGGCAGCATCCAGGCAGGCATGGTGCAGGAAGAGCTGAGAGTTCTGCATCTTCATCCGGAGGCTGCTAGCAGAATACTGACTTCCAAGCAGCTAGGGTGAGGGTCTTAAAGCCCACACCCACAGTGACACACCTACTCTAACAAGGCCACACCTCCTAGTAGTGCCAAGCATACATAAACTGCCACAGCTTTTCACTTCCCGTGTGTTTTAGCTTCCTGTTCTGTTGCTGTAATGCAATGCTCAGACAAAAGCAACTAAAGGAGGGGGTTTGTCTCAGCGCACAGCTCATGGGGATGTGCACCATCACCATGGTGGCACAGAGGAAGCAGAAGGAGCTTGAAGCAGCCGCTCACATCACATCCACAGTCAGGAGGCAGAGAGTGATGCACGCTGCTGCTCAGCTCCCTTCCTCCGCTCACACAGTCCAGGATCCCAACTAGGGGATGATGGCGCCCACAGTGGGTCATCTTCCCATCTGCATTAACAGTCCCAGATAATCTCCTAGAGGCATGCCAAGGGCCCATATCCCAGGTGGTGCTAGATTTTGCCAAGGTGACATCATGCTAAGTTGCTAAGAAACCCTCTGTATTCAAAGGATAAAAATTACTTTTCATCTTTCTTACTCTCTGTTTATTCATGTAATTGCAAATTTTACTTTTTAACTAAGTTGTGGCAACAAGTACCAGTATCGTTTATTAAGTGATTTATTAGTTAGCTGTTGAGTTGAATGGATGCATTTTAAAATATTTTAAATCTCATATTGCTTCCGGGAGGTGGCTCAATTTGGATCCCCAGCACATATGTTAAAACAAAACAACATGCTGCTAAGTGCCTGTAGTTTGAAATCATTGGGAAGATGGGGACAGGAATCCCTGTCATTTACTGCCCAGCCAGTCTACACAATTGGTGAGTTCTGAATTCAGTGAGAGACTCTGTCTCAAAAGTATGGTGGTAAAATAATTCAGAAAGACCTTAGACCTTTCCATGCAAACACACACACACACACACACACACACACACACACACACACACACACACACACACTTGCATCTTTGAGTTAATTGGATAGGCTGAGTCTTACACCGGAATCATACTGTTGCGATTAAGGAACTTGACAATGCATTCCTCTTCCTGTTCTAGCCAGTATTTTTCCCAGTATATTTCCACATTGGGCTTTTCAGGGACAGAATTCAAACCCACTTTATGCCAAGTGATCTGTCCAGAGCAATGTTAACTTCATTCTGGGCTTCTCTGTGTCAGGCCTGTGACCTCCCTCTGAAGACCAAGCGGCTCCCCAGCCCAGATGACCACGGGGTTGAAATGGAAGTGTTTTCCGAAGAAGATCCGAATTTAACCATACAGAGTGCTCGAAAGGTAATGGGCCCAGGGTATGGTTGGGAGGAGCACGTGACTCCTCCACACAGAGTCTCCAGAATAGGACTGTGGAGCAACAGCAGAATGAACGGAGAAATGATTGCCAGGGTAGATTCTTAAACAAGTGTGTGAATCAGTGCCTCTCAGTTTTGCTACGTGAACATCTGGGGCAAGAGAATGGCCCACTGTGGTGAGCTTTCCTGTGAATTTTAGGATGCCTACCTGTAATCCTCGGCCTCTACTAGATATCAGGAGTATCCCACTAGCTCTGATAATTAAAAATGTCTCCAGTTCTGGGGAGATGGATCACTTGGTAGATTGCTGGCAGCGAGTATAAGGCCCGAAGCTTGATCTCCCGAGACCACAGGAAAAAGCCAGGCATGGTAGTGGATGCCTGGAACCCCAGCATCGGAGAGGCAGGAGTAGGAAGAGACCTGGGGCTCACTAGTCAGCCAGACTAGCCACTTGGTGATCTCCAGGCCAATGAGAGACTCTTGTCTCAAAAAAGCCATGGTGTCCAGATCCTGAGGAATAACACCTAAGAATGTGCTCTGGCCTGAAAACACACACACACACACACACACACACACACACACACACACAGTTTTATTTATTTATTTAAAAAAATATGTCTCTAGGCATTGCTGAAATGTCTCCTACAGGATTAAGTCAACCAGAGCCACTGATATATATCCTATGAGTTGGGACAGCTGAAAATTAGTCTCAGTAGAGTAGTTTTCTTATTACCTACCGCTCCAATTGGCAGCCTATTAGGGTGTGATTTGTTGGAGGGAAGGGCTGAGCTAATGTGCACACATGTACCCGACTGTTCCTTAGCCACGGAAATGAGGTAATTTTCCCCTGCAGCAATGTTGGCAGAGAACTTAACAAGAAGTCCCAACAGGAGTGGTGTGTCCTAACATCCTTACATCCTGAAACCTCTGCCTGGTTGGCTTGGCCATTTTGGCAACTGACTGTCTCCTCCCTCTCTTCTCACATGCAGAAGTCTGATGCGGCAAGCATGCTCTCAGAATGCAGCACAATAGACCTGAATGATATCTTTAGAAATTTACAGAAAACAGTTTCCCCCCAAAAGCAACCAGATCGATGCTTTCCCAAGGGTAAGTGGTCGTAGTTTTGCACATAGCCTTTGAATGGGGTCTCCATTCTCCGCAGCTCTGTGGTTTGGGTGGCTGCCTCCTTTCTATCACTACTATCATTAGATAATTAGATTCTAGTAGAGGGGATTTCAAGAAACTCTTGGTTTAGGTATGATCCATCCACACAGCCCAATAAACAGAGTGAAGATCCAAAAAGCTCTTCTGGAGAACTGTTGTGGGAAATATTAAAAAATGGATCCACAGGCTTCCTGCACTACCGCTGACAACTGGCAGACCACATGGCTCCAGCCAGGTGATCTCAACTCGGTGGTCTCTCTGGTGGGGCAGGGCTACTCTCTCTGCCCGCCAACTCTCTGGAGGGGCCAGAGTTCTCGAGTTCCCTTCTCTACCATGCCAGCCCCAAGCAACGACCATCTACACTGCGGTCAGCTGCCACAACCCAATAGAAACAAAACTTTTTTTTTTAAAAATGACTTTATTATTATTTTTTAAAGATTTATTTATTTATTTATAGGAGTACACTATAGCTGTCTTCAGACATACCAGAAGAGGGAGTCAGATCCCATTACAGATGGTTGTGAGCCACCATGTGGTTGCTGGGAATTGAACTCAGGACCTCTGGAAGAGGAGCCAGTGCTCTTAACCACTGAGCCATCTCTCTAGCCCGAAACAAAACTCTTGAATCTTATAATTAACCAATCAGATTTATGTAATAAAAATTCTCAATTTACAAATGCCAATATAATAATTTTAGAACCAATTGATAATGATAAACTCTTATCCCAATTATTCTAACCTTATGATATCATAACTACCCGTGACTGGTTAAAGCCATGCTGGTTCACATCTGCCTCCATCTTGACCTCCTTCCTTCCCCTGAGACTCAAGTCTGTCTCTGCCACTCCTAGCTCTGCCTCCCTTTTCCCTGTCCAATCACAGGCCTCCTGCTGCCCTAATATTTTAGTGATTGGACACGGAAAATCCTGTCTCAGAAAACTTGCAGGGCCAATGTGTCAGCCACGGTGTAGCGTCCTTAGGACATCTAGTATCAGAACAGACAGAGAGGAAGGGAATAAAGTATGACGGACCCCGTGCTCTGTGGTAAAGACATGCATGGTGAGGGCAGAGGCTATTTGATCAAGTTCTCCCATGTGTGCCTTGAGTCCACAAAGCCTTGGAAGCCCTCACCTCATTTCTTGAAACCCCGTGGACACTACTTGTATTTTACATACCTCCCCACCCCACAATTATAATTGGCACAGTTAATAACTACAAATCATCGTCGGCATGCAATGATAAGCAGCCCCCCCCCCCACACACACACGTGAGTTGACACGGCTAGGCGTCTTTGCTGCAGATAGATGGCTTTGTTCCTGCAAATGGTATCAATGAGGGGTCAGCAGATCTAGCTTAAGCTCAACTGAGCAAGTTGGCTCTGCTGCCTGTGGCTCATCCTTCAATGAGAACCAGTGGGCTAACCTGAGGATATCGCCTTTAGAGAGATGGTGCAGGGCAAGTGGAACTTGCCTTAGAGATGATACTTTGTGGCTTCACCTCTTCCTTTTGGCTAGCAGAGCTGAGAGCCCCACCCCCATTTCTGACGGGGGTGGGGGGAGATGCTGCAGTTCACAAGGCAAGGGACATGAAGAGGAGTGAGAAGCGAGGTGGCTAAAGGCAACCCGCGCCTGAAACTAATGCTACAAATGTTTCCTTCCAGGCCTCAGTTGTATCTTTCTATGTTGCAAAACAATCAAAAAAAAGTCCCCCTGGGTCCTGTGGTGGAATCTTCGGAAAACCTGCTACCAAATCGTGAAGCATAGCTGGTTTGAGAGCTTCATAATTTTTGTCATCCTGCTGAGCAGCGGAGCACTGGTAAAGGATGCTCTTGGAGAGGAGACTGGGCAGCTGGGGGCACTGCCTCGAGGGGTGGCTGTGGGAAATCCTGCTGAGCAGTGGAGCACTGGTAAAGGATGCTCTTGGAGAGGAGACTGGGCAGCTGGGGGCACTGCCTCATGGGGTGGCTGTGGGAAAGGGCAGCAAAGGGAGGGTGTTCACTGCTGGTGCCTCGCTGAGCAGGGTTTCACACAATGTCTAGACCGAGGTTCCCAGCCTGAAGATGCTTTCCTGGTCAAGGGGCTACCTCAGACCAGTTCTTGAAAGTACTTTCTAATGTCTAGCCCTTGAACTTGGTTTGCCCACCTGCTCCGTGTTTCTGGAGGATTCCTAGATACCTCCGCTTCATCCACGTACCTCCTCCTTCAGACGGTTCCTCCCCTCATTTCCCCTGAAGATTATAGTGTTGCTTTCTAAGACGAGATATTACAGGATGGGCTACTGGGAACAGATCCGGATAAAACCAGTGGCTCTGACATTTCGCATTACTTGTAGCCCCTTAAGGGACATGGAGACACTGTGTCCTATTTGTGATTCTTCCTGGTTAAGGTGCCCTGTGAATCCTACTGAGGCAGACACGTAAGTCTGAGTCAGGCTCTCCGGTGCCTTTCTGTTCCCTCCTCACTCCTGCCAGTCACGCTGTCCTCTCTCCAGCTCTTCCCATGTCACTTATATCTGGTGGCCCCTTTCCTTACCTCCCTCTCCTCAGTTTCCTGTCTCCCTCTCCTTCTCTGTGAGCCTTTCCTCGAGGCTCAAACATGAAGCTAAACTTGTGCTAGAAGTCATGCTAAGTAAACAGAACCTTTCTAGATCTGGAGTGACAGATCATTTCGAAATTAGTTTGTAGCAAACGGAGATGCCACTGACGTACCTTGTTCTTAAGTCCCTTGCCTTCCGTCTAATGCTTTATACCTATGTGACCTCTAAGAGAAAGAACAGGAGGACAGGCACGTGCTCCCCAGGGACTGGCAGCAGCATAAATCACAAGGCCTTACACACAACACAAAAAATTGTTCCCCACACAAAAATGCAGGTTTCTCTAGAACCATCCGGGGAACTCCACTGAAGGACTTGGGCTGTGAGTCTTTGGCAATGGCTTCTCCCTGATTGTGTGTCATGAACACCACGGTTGCATTTATTTTACTTTTTTCAATGGTGCCAAGCAGCAGGAAGGCTGTCAGAAGGCCACAGACAGATAGGTGGTGTCAGGGAAAGAAGACACAAGCAGAGAGACCTACCAGCAGCAGGTAGAGTTCTCTCTCCCACTCTGAGAGACAGGTGTAGGCTGGGGAGAGCAGGACAGAACATGCCATGTAGAGAACAACAGGAGAAAGATTGACCCATCTCACTGTACATGGTAGAGAAGAGAATAAGAAAAATCCAACCCATTACCATTGCCTACAGACTAAGGTCCAACACCATCAACACCACTGGAAAGCTTGTTCAAAAAGCCGAGTCTTGAGACCTTTCCAAACCACTGGACAACTAATAAGTTCCCAAGGTGATGTGTGGGTGTTAGACGCTGAGAAGGTTGGGTCTGGACAATTGCATGGCAGTGACAAGAGCCACTTATTAAAATTTGGCCCTGGCAATCCAGGTGTATCTCTGACCTGCTTAGCTAGCCTGTGGCTAAGCTTTCAAGAGAGAAAGTGAGCCTGTGATGCTATCCAGATTTGCCTGTCTGCTACAGACAGGTAATGTAGATGAGCACGTCTCTGGCCTCCAGAAGCATGGAGTCCAGATGGGAAGACGGGTGCAGCGATTATTTATAAACCACAGTTGTAAGTGATGGGCTCAGAGCAGGAATCAGAGCTCAGCCCAGCCTTGTAGGAACAGGACACTTTGCCATAGAATGTCAGCTCCTCCAAGTTCACAAGGCTGAGTAGGAACCAAGAGGAGAGAGACGACACACAGAGATGTGCCTCTGACTCTTGACCCTGTTTTGACCAAAACCACGGCGTGAGTGACTCAGGAAGGTGTATCTTAGCTCATAGTTCAAGGTGCAGCCAAACTTCGTGAGGAATGGCTCTCTGCCACGCAGCGGGAACCTGAGGCTGCTGCTCACAATGCCAGGGATCAGAAATCAGAAAAGAGTGCTAAGAGGAAGTGGGACGGTGCTGTAAACTTGTAGGCTCAGGGTTACAAGAGTTACACTTCTTCAAGTTCACCCAACCTCCCAAAGTTTCCAGAACTACCATTCCCCCAAACCAGCCAGAGCAGCTGGGAACCAAATACAGGGGCCTGTGGGAGATATTTCACTATCTAACAACACAAGGACTTTTTCTAGTCAAAACTCACTGTGGTAGGTGGAAGTGGGTTGGTTGGATTCTTTTGAAGGATGTGGCCCTACCTTGGCCCTACCTTCCGCCCACTTTCAGTATCTCCTTAAGTGTCTTGAGCAGGGTTACTTACAAGCCCCTTTCTCCCTGTCATTTCTTCCATTCTTACTTTATGAAGGCTGAAATGATAGATCATACCCTAACTCTACAGGTCTTGCAGAATCACAGGCACACACACACACACACACATACACACACACACACACACACACACACACAGAGCAGGCGAGGGAAATGTTTGGATGTTGCATAGAAAAGGGTCATCATCCGGTCTCATTTCCATAACCACACTTAATGGATATTTGACAGTCAAAGAAATTTGTACTAAGAGCTTGGTTCAGAGCTTCTCAATTTCAGTGTGTCACAAAACAGTTATAAAATGATATTATCTGTAGTGTGTGTGTGCATGTATAGTATAAGTGTATGTGTGCTTTATGTGTTTGTGTATGTGTGTGGTGTGTATATGTGGCATGCGTGTGCATGTATGTGTGAATGGTGTGTATGTATGTGGTATGGCTTGCATGTGGTATGTATATGTGTTTATGTGTGTGGGTGGTGTGGTATGTGTGTGATGTGTGTGTGCATGTATAGTGTAAATGTACATGTGATGTGTGCATTTGTGTGTATGCATGTGTTTGTGTATATGTGGTGTGTGTGTATGTATATGGTATGACTTATATGTGGTATGTGCGTTTGTGTATGTGTGTGTATGTGTGTGTGGTGAATGGGCAAGGGTGTTTGTCATGGGAGATGATGGGCTTGCTGAGTATAGAATTTGGGAAGCAAGGAGAAGGCACTGAGTACAGTTGTTGAGGTGACCTGGAGGGTTAAAGTGGAGGTCTAGGCCACGAGTATTTCTGGGAAAACTGGAAAGATACATTTGGTGAGAATTGAAAGAATTAGGAAGCCCAGACAATTACTTGGTGGTCTCACGTGTAGGAAGATGATCTTATATCGAGGGACATAACAGTTGCTTTTCTCACTGATGTGGAAAACACTCAAAAGAGGCAACTTAAGGGCATGTTTTAATTTTGTTTCTGTTGCTACAATAAAAATGCAGGAGCTTTCAAGAAAAAGGATTTATTCAGCTCCTAACTTGAAGCAGCTAGTAGGCCCACAGGCCACAGACCTAACAGGCTCCGTACTCAGTAAAGAGCAGGGAGAAATGAGCGCATCCATGCTTGCTTGGTGCCCACTCTGCACATACAATCCTTGATGCCTTCCCTGCCTAGGGAATGGTGCCGCCCACAGTGGGCTGGCTCTCCCTACACTAATGATTGTCATCAAGACTATTCCTTACAGACAGGTCCACAGGCCAACCTCCTCTGTACAGTCTGTCATGGATTCTCTTCCCAGGTGGTTCAAGGCTGTGTCAATTACAGTTAACGTCAAGACTGTGTTGATAATTAGGATTCGTCACCATGGAGAGAAAAGTTTTATTTTGGCTCACACTTTGAGGGTTCAGTCTGTCACGGAAGCAGGAGCATGAGGCAGCGGGGTCACACTGCATGCACAGTCATGAAGCAGAGAGAAAGAGAGAGAGAGAAAGAGAGAGAGAGAAAGAGAGAGAGAGAGGAAGAAGAGGAGGAGGAGGAAAAGGAGGAGGAGGAAGAGAGAGAGAGAGGAAGAAGAAGAGGAGGAGGAAGAGGAGGAGGAAGAAAGGAGGAGGACAGACTATGTGGCCTTAAATTTCATTTCTCTTCTTTGTTTAGTTCAAAATCAGAGCCCATAGGGTAGAAACACCTATAGTAAGGGTTTTTGTTCCCACTTCAGTTACTCAAATACAGTTTGTCACAAACACGCCCAGAAGGGTGTCATCACCTTGGTAATTCCAGATCTGCTAACTTGACCACATTAGCCATCATAGAGGGCCAGTGAAGAGAGACCCCAAGATCACCAGGGTAACAGAAATATGGACATGGAATTTTCCATATCATTCAACAAGCAATCGTTTTATTGGAAAAGACCTGCCTTATTCTGTTTATAGCAAGACCTTGTCATCAAGACACCCACTAGTTCTTATCCATAGAAAATATGAAAAATTCTAAACCAAGGAGCTCTGCAAACATTCAGCCCAGCCGACGGTTATGCTCTGTTCTTTCAGATATTCGAAGATGTCAATCTTCCCAGCCGGCCCCAAGTTGAAAAATTACTGAAGTGTACCGATAATATTTTCACATTTATTTTTCTCCTGGAAATGATTTTGAAGTGGGTGGCCTTTGGATTCCGGAAGTATTTCACCAGTGCCTGGTGCTGGCTCGATTTCCTCATTGTGGTGGTAAGTTTGCTGTCTCTGTGCCCTATTCCGGTTGGGGCAGGGATCAGAGTGGGGAACTGCATGGGGGCTGCCCTGCCTGTCCTCATATGGGTGACTCTCAATATCCTGAGCACCATTACAGTACTTACCGCTGGCTGTCATCTGTCCACTGTTGTGCTCCAGCCCCCGTGGGCCCTGCCTCTCATACTTGCCTTTTGTAAACACACTGACCAAGCGTCTCCATGACAGCCTCCTCCACCTCACTCTCTGAACCATGCTTGTGTCCAACCCAGAGGAACTTCAGGCATCCTCTATCTTTCCTTCTCCTTCTAACTTTTTTCCCTTTTACATTTTCAAATGTGTGTGGTGTACATGTATGTATGCATGTTTTTGTATGCATAAACATGTGTGTGCATGCGTGTGTGCACATGGAAGTCAGAGATTGATGTCAGGAACCATTCAGTGCTTGCTCTTCCATCTTATTATTCAGGAAGGTCTTTTAATCAAACCCAGAGCTCACTGATGTGGCTGCTCTGCATGCTCTGGGGATCCCCTGCCTCTCTGCCTTCTGAGGCTAGAATTTCATGTGGGAGACCACACCCACCTAACATTCACAAGAGCTCTGGGGATCCAAACTCTGGACCTTATGCTTGCAGGGAAAGCACTTTAACCACTGAGCTACCTCCCCAGACCTCCCACCCCACCCAACTTTATTTTATTATTATTATTTTTTATCTTTAAAGACTTCTCAAAACAGACCAGTAGCCAGATCATGAGGCAGATTCGATTTCTGTGGCATTGCCATCTGCCATGTGCCACCTCACAGAGAAAGAATCCCGCAGCTCCAGTTAACAGCCTGCTTCGGGACATAGAGCAGACCAGTGGTGAGCAGGGCTGTAGTGCTAACGTTAACAATAGCAGTAGTGGCCGCATCCGGATGCTTCCTCTGCACCACCATGGCTTTAGCTTTTCCCAAGAGAAACAACTAACACCTGTCTGCTCACCCCAGATAGGCACCAATATTCTAAAGGACAACTTCCAGGTCCAACTTGGTGACACTAAGTCCGTTGGGCTTTCTCACGGACTGTGGGTGACCTAGAACATCTGCATCACGGCAGAGTCCCGCCCCATCTATAGGAAGGTGTCTCATGGAGCCCTGCTGTCAGTCACCCTTCCACTCCCTATATACTCTAGCATCTCCCAAGATCACCTGTGCTGGGAGAAGGATCTCAGGTAAGGGATTCACAGGTCTCCCTTCTTCTTCCACTCTCTAGGAAGTGCCCATAGACCTGGCCAGCACTTTATCAGGCTGCTCTAGTTTCCGTGGCCACCAGGTACAAAACCCAAGATGGCACCATGTCATGTTTGGAGAGGAAAACAAAAACTTCCAACAGCCACATTTTCTGCCATCTGTGCCAAAAGTCTTCTTCCTCCTCCTACTTGTCATAGTCACTCTCTGAGAAAGGGACTTTTATTTCCCCTGAATTCAGAGAAAGAAAATAACCCAGAAAGGCTAGGAACTGCTCAAGACTTCCTGGCTGATGCTTCCTGGAAGCATCAGAGCTGAGAATCAGACCTAGTAAGTCTCCCTCCTGGGTGCAAGGCTCTCACGGGTACATCACACATACGCCGTCTTACAAACTCCACTCCTATTTAAGACGGTAGCGAAGGGGCTGGGCTGGTGCTTTGGTTGGCAGAGTACTTGATGCGCAAACATGAAGACCTGAGTTCAGATCTCCAGCTCCCATGCCAAAAGACAGGCAAACACAGCGAGATAATCCCAGCTCTAAGGAGACAGAGATCTGAGGACCCTGAGGCTACCTAGCTGGGTTGGTGAGCTCTGGTTCAGTGACACTTTGTTTCAAAACCTAAGGTGGAGAGTGATTGAGGAAGACACTAATGTTGAAGTCAGACCTCCGCATGCTGCATATGTACAATGTGCATACCCACAAAGACAAGAGCATCCAAATGAAGATTATAAATATCATGAATTCAAAATAGATAGTGTAAACCTAACAGCAATCCCTAATTATATCAAAGAGTGGTCTAAAGGCACAGTCAAGAATTACCAGTAGGCACAGGTGGTTTGTACAGGCAAGTTTTACTAAGTTTTATTAAATTCAACATTAATCAAATTGTTATGAAGAATAGAAGAGGGAAGCTGCAAACTGTCCAAACAAGACCATGTGCAACCTGTTCATTCGTTTTTGAGGCAGGGTCTCCTGTAGCCCAGGCTGTGGCTCAGTTATGCTCTGTGTAACTGAGGATGACCTAGAACCCCAGTTCTCCTTCCCAGTTTACCTCTTGTCTGCTGGGACTGCAGGCCCAGCCCAACACCAGTGCAGTCTTGCTAAGAAAGCAGTCAGAACAAAAACTCAAGAACAGAGATAAACAACCAAAAATAAATTAATAATCCTGTACCTATGACTCTCAAAGGAGGCTCTCCGGGGGTGAGTCCCAGCACTGGTCTTGACACTAAATAGACTGTAGAGAGGATCCTAGCTTCACAGCTTGTCAGCTCCATGCCTGAAACAAGGAATTGATCCTGCAAACTTCTTGTCTCCTCATTTGTGACACAGTCTTACCACTGTGAGGAGACACCACGACCATGGCAAACTTTATAAGGAAAAACATTTAACCAGGGCTTGCTACCAGTATCGTCTTAGTCCGTTGTTGTGGTAGGGAGCACGGTGGTATGGTAGGGAGCACGGCGATATGGTAGGGAGCACAGAGGTAGGCATGGCAGGCCTAGTGCTGGAGCAGTAGCTGAGAGCTACATCCTGATCCACAGGGGAGAGAGCAAGACTGGGTCAGGCATGGGTTTTCAAAACCTCAAAACCCACCCCAGTGACACACTTCCTCCAACAAGGCCACACCTCCTAATCCTTTTGATCCTATTAAACAGTTCTACTCCCTGATGACTAAGCACTCAAATATATGAGCCTATGGGGGCCATTTTTATTAAAACCACCAAGATTACATACAAATCAATCAGGATTGCATACACTGGGGGCCACCGAGATAGCTCAGCAGGTAATGGTGCTTGCCACCAAACTCAATGACCCAAGTTCAATCCCCAGAGTCTGTAGGGTAGAAGAGAGCTAACGCCTACAAGCCATCCTCTGACCTCTGACCTCCATACAATGCCCGCCCTCCCACAATAAATGAATCAATAAATGGAAAAAAGTTTAAAAGAATCCAGATGATGATTTTTATAATAATTTTGGAGTAGAAAAACATGAACCTAAAGCACAGAAATATATAAGTCCATCTCTACTAAAATGTAGAACTTTTTTGTTCTTCTCAGGAGTGCTAAACTTATAATTAAAGACAAATTGGATTCCAGGACTTTGTATTTGTTGTGTACCTGACAGATATTAACATCTATCCATAATATATAAAATATATAACACAAATCATGAGGAAATGACAGCCAAAGGCGAGGGTAAGCGAAGGACACAGACATAGCCTCACAGGAGAAGCCCTGGTTGCTGGCATATGTGAATAATGACAGACTCATTTCATGAGCCAGCACAAAAATGCATTTTAAAGTGAGAGTTCACCTCATTCACTAGTTGAAAATCATTTTCCCCCCAAGGAATAGCTGTGTTGGAAAGAATGTCAGAAATTAAAAATCTCTAATTACTACCAATAATTTAATTGGGATAGCCATTATGGGGAAAATTTTGCATTATTTGATAACATTACAAATACTGCCAACTTATACCAGATGTGCCATCCTCACCAGACAGTCTCACCCCTACTCCTCCACAGGTGTCTGGGCTCAGCCTCACGAACTTACCAAACTTGAAGTCCTTCCGGAATCTGCGAGCGCTGAGACCTCTGCGGGCACTGTCTCAGTTTGAAGGAATGAAGGTACATGCCCCGGGTGGATGGGTGGGAACCCAGCTAACAGGACCGGAAGAAGCCAGTTGCCCTCGGTCTTTTGTCAATACTTTACTGGGGTCCTATCCAACCAGACCAGGGCCTGGACTGTGAGAAGTGAGAAGACTATGGACAACCAATGGCTCTGTCCTCCCTGCATCCGGGGAAAGACATGCCCCACGTATCTAACGACATTGTCACAGGGCACTTTTGAGGTCATCCTTGGTGGCCGTATGAGCAGAAAGCAGGGATGTTCAGAATAAAGACAAAAGAACTCTAGGAGCCCTGCCATGCATGCTGGGTCTCCCCTGGGAAGATGGAGAATGTGCCCTGTGCCTCCGTTTGTAACATTTTCCTTTGTTTCGTCTCCCCAAGGTTGTTGTCAATGCCCTCATGAGTGCCATACCTGCCATCCTCAATGTCTTGCTGGTCTGCCTCATTTTCTGGCTCATATTTTGTATCCTGGGAGTAAATTTTTTTTCTGGGAAGTTTGGAAGATGCATTAATGGAACAGACATAAATAAATATTTCAACGCTTCCAATGTTCCAAACCAAAGCCAATGTTTAGTTAGTAATTACACGTGGAAAGTCCCGAATGTCAACTTTGACAACGTGGGGAATGCCTACCTTGCCCTGCTGCAAGTGGTAAGTGCTGTGGCTGTCTGCGTCCAGGAAGAGGGAGCTTGGAAAAATACAAATGACTAAAACCACAATGACTCCACAAAGGGAGAGGTTGGATCCTAGTCCTGTCTACAGGGTGGGGGCGGGGCAGAGTTTTTTTCACCAACTTAGTTACTTTTCTCATTACTTTGACAAAACACCTTAGGCCGTAGTTACTTTTCTGTTGCTGTGATTAAAGACCCAACAACAACAAAAAAAGAAAGTTTCTTTTAAAAGTCTTTCTTAGATTTTATTTTAGCTTATAGCTCTAAAGCGAATTCAGTCCATCAGGGCTGGGAGAGCATGGTGGGAGGAACAGGAAGCTGGCTATCACGTCTCACCTATACACTACATACATCTACAGGCATGCTGTAAATCCTCAAATCCCAACCCCAGTGACACACTTCCTCCAGCAAGTTTCCACTCCCTAAAAGTTCTATAATCTTCTCCAACTGAACCATCAAGTGGGACCAAGTATTCAAACACAGGAACTGGGGTGGGGGGCATTTCCCATTCAAACCACAGCACCTGGAAAAAGCAAATTAAGGCAGGGCTAGTTTTGCACATGCTTTGAGAGACTCGACCACCACGGTGGGGAAAGACATGGTGGTGAGAATTGTCTAGATGCAGCGGCAGGAGTGTGAGGAAGCTGGGCCCACGGGCTCTACCGTCTGGAAGGAAGTGGGTAGAAAGAGACAGAGATACCGGCGGGGTTTTTTGTTTGTTTGTTTTTTGTTTTTTTGTTTTTTTTTTTTTGTTTGTTTGTTTTCGTTTTACTCACCATATCCTGATGCTCATCCAAGATGAGTCTGCTGTCAATTAAACGTCCTCAGAAACACCTTCACCACAGGCCCTGATGCGGGTCTGGGTGACTCATGCATAGTAACGCCCACCCCTGCTTTAGGGTTTTACTCTCCTTGCTTTGTCTTCTGTGCTACCTTGCTTGCTGTTCAGAGCACCCGCCAGAAGGGGGAGCCTTTGGTGCAGCTCAGGACATTGTCAAGAGCTCTCTTTTCAAGTAGCAGCAGCCAGGTGTTGGCCAGGTAGCACAGAAAACGTGTGCTATCAAAAAGAACCTTGCCTGGCTCTTCCCAAGGAGCCTATTGTGTAGACATTGATTTTGTTTTTAAGCCATTAGTCTTGGGAGAAAGAAGAAGACGGAGGTTAGGCACAACACCCCTCCTCACATCCAGACTGTTCATTCTCGAGGACCTCTCTCTAGGGCAGGAAGGAGAATCAGCTAACACCCACCCGCCCATGGGGCTCGACAAGTTTCTGGGTGGCATGCTTCTGTTGATGAAAAAAGTCTACAGCTGTGTCCAAGTTTTCTACTTCTGTTTCAGGCGACCTATAAGGGCTGGCTGGACATTATGAATGCAGCTGTTGATTCCAGAGGGGTGAGTTAAAAAGTCTCACTGTGTTCTAGAGTGTTATGCTCAAACCGGCGGTACTATGAGTTTGCAGACGGCCCCTAACTTCACACAGGGCAACTTCATTATCCCACACCCTTGTTTGTTCTTCTGGAGACAAAATTATGGTGCAGACATGGACTGATAAAGAGATCACTGATATATTTTCCGTGGCTGACACCCCAGCATTCTGTAGAATCCAACATTCCCTCTGTTGTGTCAAGGGAAAAAAATGAAAACCATTCATGTAAGAGATGGGGCCAGAACAAGAACCTCATGTGTCCTAGCCTGGTTTCTGTTGCTGTGATAAAACACTGGCCAAAGCAGGAACCAGGAAGTAAGAACTGAAGCAGAGACCCGGGGGGGGGGACGTGGGGGAGGATCTGGCTTACATCCTCTAACTTCTTTAGGGTTACCATTGCTCAGATGAAATACCATGGCCATAAGCAACCTGGGTGGAAGTGGTTTGCCTGGCTTACGTAGCACACCATTGAGGGAAGAAGCAAAGGCAGAGCCTGAACCAGGCAGGATCCTGGAGACAGGCGCTGGTGTGGAGGCCATGGAGAGTGCTGCTTACTGCGTTGCACTTCATAGCTTGCTCAGCCTGCTTTCTTATAGCACCCAGGACCACCAGCCCATGGGTGGCCCCACCCACAGTGGGTTGTGCCCTACAAGTTGGCCTACAGGCCTTATCTTATGGAGGCAATTTCTTAATTGAGGCTTCCTCCTCTCTAGTGACTCTTGCTTGTGTCAAGTTGACATAAAACTAGCCAGCGCACTTCACCTGGCTTGTTCAGTTACTTTCCGTATACAGTTTGGCTCCATCTGCCTAGGGTTAGGTCCTCCTACATCCGTGAGGAATTAAGAAAATGCCCTGTGAACTTTCCCGCAGGCCAGTCTGATAGATGTAATCATCAGTTAAGGTTCCCTCTTCCCCGGGGTTGGGGGAGGGGGGGCGTTAGTTTGTGTCAGCTTGAAAGAAACTAAGCGTCATAGCAAGGTGCTCCAACTTTCCTATAGTTCATCTCCAAATGATGGACAGGAGGGAACGACCTTTCAAAGCCTGCATGTCTGAACTGGGGAAGTGTTAGGAGAGTAGACATGACTCCCAGCTGTAGAATTCCAGTGAAAGAGAAAGTCAGAATTGAGTCTCAAAGTTGGAAATGCACTTGGCAGGCAGGCTGGTCTGTCTCCTGTTCCTTGTCTGGTTCAGAGGAGGGATGAGGAGAGAGTTAGGCAGAGCATGACAGTTGAGTCAAGAATGCAACCAGTGTGGGAGCTTTGTCCATTTCATTTCATGACACGTCTGTGGTCACTGTATTGAGGACTCTCCAGCATTGATGCCTGATATGGAGTCAGGGCTACAGACAGGGGGTGGGGTGGGAAGGGGGTCTGGGAGCAGAAAAGATGCTGAACCAAGGAGGCAGAGTCTTCATGGCTACCGGTTTTCATCATAGCCCAACAGACTGGCATTTATGTGTTGATACTGCATAGCAACAAATCACTTAGCTTAATTCTCAGTACATTAACAAAATCTCATTCCTGGAAAGCCAAAGCTAATAGTAGAGACTTAATGTTAATGTTGTAATCTATTGTAATATTCATATCTCATAATTATGCATGTCATACATACAGTTTAAATGTTTAAGTTCTAACCTATTGTTTGTGTGTATGTGTGTAGGATATGTGTGTAGGATATGTGTGCATGAATAAGGACCAGAGTTTGGATGCCCAGAATCCACATAGATGCTGGGTTGGCATGGGAACACTCCCTGGCTGTAATTCTAGTGTGTGGAAGGTGGAGATGGGATTCTAGGAGCAAGTAGACTAGCTATCCTAGTGAGCTCTGGGCTCAGATGAGAGACTCTGCCTAAGGTAGAGGGAGGGCCAGGGCCTCAGTGGGTAATTTGCTATCAAGCCCGACAACCCGAGTTCCTTCCCTCTGAGCCACATGGTGGACGGTTCCTGCAAGTTGTTCCAGTCTCCATAGGCATGTGCCATTGTGCACTTGTGCACACACATGTGTGCAGACACACACAGAGACAGACAGACAGACACACACACACGTGTGAACATGCATGCACATGCAAATACATATCCATGGACAGCACACGTACAGAGAGAGAGAGAGAAATAAATGGAGAAGCTAGGCTGAGCAGGATCGTGTGTGCTGAGGCACGCCCTGAGCCGGGAGAGCATGCTTGTCATCAGCTAGTGTCCACACACAAGCTTACCTGCTCACTTACTCATCTGTCTGTCCCCTCTTGTGTCTTGAGAATCAACCTCCTAGAAGGTGTGCCAGGCGTTGGCATCTGACAAGGGAGAAGACACAACCACAGGCAGAATGTTGACATCATGGAAGGGTAGAAACAGCTGTATAACAGCTGTCAAGTCCAGACCCCTCTGCCCAAGGTGGGTGTGTCCTGTGCTGGGTTCATCTCAATGGCCTATCCCTGAGACATCTGAGAGACCTTCAGAAGACAAATATCACCACATCCCTCCCCCCTTTCTTCTTATCAGTTAATGCTCTTCATTGTCTGGGAGAAAAGCTCAAACCTCCTGGCTCCCATCTCCCCACCATGTGCATCTGGAGCTTAGCAAGGGACCCAGAGAAGGGGCGTCCAGAGGTGCACAACTCCCGGCAGGATGCTATGTGTTTAAACTTGCTGGGGAAATCCACTCTGGTCTTCTGAATGAGGCAGCTAGGGCAGCTTTATCTTTTTCCCTTCAGTAATTGTTTTTCTCTCATTAAAAACATCCCCAACAGAAAGATGAGCAGCCGGCCTTTGAGGCGAATCTATACGCATACCTTTACTTCGTGGTTTTTATCATCTTCGGCTCATTCTTTACCCTGAACCTCTTTATCGGTGTTATTATTGACAACTTCAATCAGCAGCAGAAAAAGATAAGTATGCACGCTGGCCTGGCTGGGTGCTCTCACCGGGGTCAGCCAATGCTTGCAGGGAATGTGATGCTAATGTAGAAAGAAGGCTGTTGTTCACAGCAGCAGCCATTCTCACGAGCTCCCGGGCAGCTGGGGAGCTCACCAGAGTGGTCTCAGAGATAAGGGCAAGAACCATGGGTGGTGCTGAACACCTTTAATCCCAGCACTTGGGAGGCAGAGGCAGGTGGATCTCTGGGAGTTTAAGGCTATCCTAGTCTACCCAGAGGGTTCCAGGACAGCTGAAGTTACACGGAGAAACCCTGTCTCCAAAACCAACCAACCAACCAAACAAAGCAAAACAAAACAAAAGGCAAGGAATGTGGATTCTGCTTGCACATGGTTTTTGAGCTCTGTCATAACTCAGGTGGTTCTTGTCGAGTTGTGGGCTGCGACTAATTGGCCCTGAAGAGAATAGCAACCAACACAGTTAGCATGTGTGCACAGCCGTCACGGCTCAGTAACATCGCAAGAGTATTTTGTTGAACACAATAAAGAGAAACAGGCTTCCCTCTCTGAGATGATTGTGTTCTGGCTCCCAACAGCCTGAGTTTGTCTCCTGAACCGGCCTGGACGGATGCTTGGGGCAGAGAAGATGTTAGGGAGGCTCCCGCCCCAGGCACTGTAACAATCTAGTGTTTATTTGCCTGATCCTGAAAGCCACTGGCCTCTGGGCTAACACTGCAAATTAAGGAAGATAAAAGAAACTTTAGATCTATCATCATCTGTCATCAAATGGTGACCTCTTCAATGCCTCATCATTTTGATACAATTTGGTATAATCCTCTCCAGTTAAGAAACCAAACAACAAAACCAACCAAACAAAAACAAAACAACACTCTTATTGTATGTGTGCTGGTGTGCTTGAATGTCTAAACGCCTCATGTGTGCAGTGCCCACAGATGACAGAACGGCGCGTCAGATCCACTAGAACTGGAGTTAAAGATGGTTGTGAACCATCATGAGGGTGCTGGGAACTGAACCTAGGTCCTCTTCAAGAGCAGCAAGTGCTCTTAATCACAGAGTCATTTCTGCAGCCCCAAATTATTAACCATACATATATGTATACATATATACATATACTCACATGCAAATATACACATTTTATATAAGAGTTTAAGTTACCTTATACTTTTAATTTGGGAATGCATAAGCTCAATAGTCATAGCCTATTTTGTAAAATCATTTTTTGCTGTAAGAATTTTCAGGGCTAGGGAGATGACTCAGTGGGTAGGAGTGCTTGCTGTGCAATTATGAAGAACTGAGTTCAAATCCCAAATCCCTATGTTAAAAGCTGGGCACAGCTCCTCACGCCTTTAGCTCTAGTGCTGTGGGCACAGAGATGTGAGGGCCTCTGGGACTTGCTAGCTCCCAGTCTAGCTCCAGTCAGTGGTAGACGCTGTCTCATGGGAATAAGATGGAGAGCTATTGAACAGGACACCTTGTGTCCTTTTCTCTGTGTACACATGAATGCATGCACATACCTGCACACACACACACACACACACACACACACCCCATGAGAGCTGAATTATATTCAATAATTTGTCTGGGTTGTTTTAACCACCTAAGTCATTTCTACATTTCTCAATGGCTTAAGCAACCATGAACACCCTTAAAATTCTGGTTATTTTCTTAGTATAACATTCCATAATTAAAACATTAGAGGTATTGCCCAGTCACTTCCCAGATTTGAGAATGGCTGGCACTGAGTCCTCACCACCCCATCACTAGCATTTACAATGGCTGTCCTAGACAGATGCAGGAAGTGTTACATTGTGGTTTTATATCCCTTTGCTTGGTCATTAGTGATCATAACACGCCTCGTTATAGCTCAGTGTCTATTAAGTCTACTTTGTGACTTTCTTTTTGCATCGTGTTTGTGTGCACATGCATGTGTGTGTGTGTGCATGTTTCTCTGTGTGTTTTTGTGTGTGCCTAAGTGTGTGTGTCTGTGTTTCTGTGTGTGTGTCTGTGTGTCTGTCTGTTTCTGTGTGTCCGTGTTTGTCTGTTTGTGTGTGTCTCTGTGTGTGTATGTATCTGTGTCTGTGTGCATGTCTTCCTGAGTGTCTCTCCACCTTATTTTTTTGAGGCAGAGTCTCTCATTGAAACTGAACCTCACTGATTTTGCCTGTCTCTACCTCCCCAGGGCTGGGATTGCAGGCCCGTGCTTCCACACTCACAAACTTTATCTTTTCAGTCTTGGGACGAAACCCAATGGCTTTTCCATGCTAGGCAAGTCCCTACCACTTAGCCACAATTCTCAGCCCCACACCCAGCTTTTTAATGTGGGTTCTGGGGACTCAAACTCCAGTCCTCATACTTGTAGAGCAGGCACTGCCCACTACCCCTCCCTACCCCAGTTCTTTTGGTTTTTTTTTTTTTATTAATATATAGATTTTAAAATCTTTACAGGCCTGAGTTTTTTGTGGAATCAAATTCTGCCTTTGGGTTTTCTCTCCTCTAGGAGCACAAGGCGCTTCTGACCCCTCTGCTCAGCGCTTGGTTGTTGATTTTTATAACTGTGCTAAGGCTTGTTTACATTTTTTTGCTGATCTCTTCTAATTCATCTGAACTGTACCTCCCTGCCAACCTCTGTCCTCAGCATCTGCTGGGAAAGTCCAGTGCTGCTGTGGAGCTGCCTTATTGAGTCTGCTGCTCAGGGAGGAGGGAGCAGTTCCGGGTCCCCTCTGTAATGCGTGGCCTGATTGCAATCAATACCAGCAATTTGGGTGTCATCCTTGCAGCAGGCTGACTTAACCTCTGCTGGAAAGCCTTGTGCGCATCACAACCACCGCGGCGCATTTTGTTTTATCTGCTACGTTATGGAAAACTTCAAAAGTGAACAAGAACATTCTAGTATGATCCTAAAACACCCAGCATCCAGCATCATATTTGTTACAGAAGAGCATCCTCTTGCAGGCGATGCCCCCCCTCCCCCACGGGGGCCACAGGATTTGTTTCATTTCATTCATAAAATGTTTCAAAAAAATTTTTTTTAATCACATAAAAATGAAGAGCAGTCCTAGGAAGAGTTAAGTTTTTGGAGTCTGCTGGCTTGTTTTGATTTTTTTTTTTGAGTCAGGGTTTCACAACAAAGCCCAGGCTATTCTCAAGCTTTGTTCAAACTTACCTTTGAACTTCATTTATTACCGTTGTATGTGCATGTGCGTGGTATGCTGGTGGGCACGGAACATGGAGACGTCCGAGGACTTCATGGAGTCGGTTCCCCCCTTCAGTTCTTATGTGGATTCTGGGGGTTGAACAAAGGTCTCCAGGCTCGTGAGGCAGCACCTTTACCTGCTCTGCTCTCTCACTCGCGCACAGGGCTGGTTTCAAACATGACCAAGATGTCGTTACTTACCTAAAAAACTTGGAACAAATTCTTAAAAAAAATTTCATCAAATTGTACTTCCTCAGATTGCCATGCCTTTCACTTTTGTTACCTTAGCCAGTGCTGCTATCTTTTGCCTCCTCCCCCTCTTCCTCCTCCTCTTCTTCCCCCTCCTCCTCTTTTCCTTCTTCCTTTTCTTTTTCCTTTCCCCTCTTCCCCATCCCCCTCCTCCTCCCCCTCTTCCTCCTCTTCTTCTTCCCCCTCCTCCTCTTTTCCCTCTTCCCTTTCTTCTTCCTTTTCTCCCTCTTCCCCCTCCCCCCTCCTCCCCCTCATCCTTCTCCTCCCCCCTCCCTCCTCCTCCCTCACCTCTCCTCTTCCCCCTCCTCTTGTCCTTCTCACTATGACTATTAACATTGTTACTTTTTTTGAGGCAGGCTGGCCTGGAACTCACTGTGTCAAGCTGGCACCAAACACATAACAGTGCTTCGCCTCAGCTCCCAAGTGCCAGGATTACATATATGAGCTACCTATCATGTCTGACTTTGTTTTTTCTAAGTTAGTGCACAAAATGATACGTTTCATTTTGGCATTTTTGGGGTGTGCCTCCCTGTATGTGGTGGGCATTGAAGGCTCCCTTCTCTCTAGCTCTGTTAATCTGGGCTTTTCTCATAGAGAGAGACTAATGGTGACTAAGAGGTTTTCAGTCTTGCTTATCTTTTCAAAGAACAAAGACCTAGTTTCTTAAATTCTTTGCCTTGTTCTCTTTCTATTTTGTTGATTTTTGCCATGATCCACTTTGTCTCTTTCCCTCTACTGGTTTGTTCTTGTTTTTCTAAGTCTTTTGGGCAGACACATCAATAAGTTCTTTACCTGAGATCACCAATTTTTTAAATATACGATTCACAACTATGTTTAATTTTCCTGAAGGATTTATTAATTTGTATTTTAAAAATCTGTTTCTTTCTATTACAGTTTTGGGTCCAAATGAGGGTCCAAATAAAATAAGTCCCTCCTATTTGACAGCATTTTTGTACTTGGAACAACAGGATGTCCCAGGCTTAGGTTGATGAATGCTGAGGTTTTCAAACCACATTCTGGTAGACGCCTGTTGTCGTTTCTAGGTCTTTGCAGAGAGAGAGCTACTTCAAGTCCAAAGCTACAAGGAAGCGCACTTGTAGAAATGGGCATCTAATGGCGCTTCCTCTCCCTTCTGATATAACAGATTAAAATTTCCACAGGGGCTGGAGGGGAGGCTCAGAGTTAAGAGCCCACACAGCTCTTACAGAGGACTTAGGGTGGATGCCCAGCACCTGGGTTGAACAGCTCATAACTGCCTTTATAAACTCCAGCTTCAGGGTGCTAGATGCTCTCTTCTGTCTTCTGTAGGTAACTACAGTCACATGAACATACCCACACCCAAACACACATACACATTATTGAAAACAAAATAAATATTTGAAATATCCTCAGCTAACTCATTGTCTTCACAGCAAACACATGCATTACAGTCTCAAGAGTACTTTACTGCTAGTGACAATTGTGTTTCTTATTGGATTTAACTGCCAAGGGACACTTTCCTTTTGAAAAAGATGTTATTGTGGTGGTAGAGGGGGAGGTGTGTGTGGGGTGCACGCATGAGTGCAGTACCTGAAGAGGCCAGAAGAGGGCATGAGATTCCCAGGAACTGGAGTTATTATATATGTTGGACGTGGTGCTAGGATCCAAGCTTGGGTCCTCTGGAAGAGCCATTCATTGTTAACCACTGAACCATCCTTCCAGCCTCCAGCAGTGGCATTGGGGCTAACTTACTGTTTTGTTATATAGCCTGACGTGTATTTAGTATTTACAACGATTCTGTATGATGTTCATTAAAATGTGTGATCTGTGTGTTCTAAGAAGTGAGCCATAACTGAATGACATGACCTCATTCCTCCTTTATCCCTTATCTTATCATCAATTTTCCTTCTGGTTCCAGAGTCCAGATTCTTTCAAGTTCCTTTGGAAGAGGAACTATTGATAAAAGTGACATGTAACTTTAAAATTGTTACTGAAAATTCAGGACTTTATTGGCAAAGATGGCTAGCAGAAGCTAATTGATTGTCGGTATCTCCATGCACTTAGGTGGCCAAGACATTTTTATGACAGAAGAACAGAAGAAATATTACAATGCAATGAAAAAGTTAGGAACCAAGAAGCCTCAAAAGCCCATCCCAAGGCCCCTGGTGAGAACAACTGACTCTAAGCACACATGCAGGATGCATGATCTGAGGGTGCAGGGTTCTAAAAAGCCTCCTGTTAATGCTTAAAGGAAGTATTTTTTTTATTGTTTAAAAAGTACTTGTGTATGTGTATCTTTGTGTATGTGTATGTTTAGGTGAGTGCAGTGCTTTCAGTGGCCAGAAGAGGGCATCAGATCCCTCAGAGCAGTCATTCGTGAGCCATCTGACCCAGATGCTTAGGAAATGAACTGAGGTCCTCTGCAAGAGCAGTATGCAGTCTTAATCATTAAGCCATCTCTCCAGACCCCAGGATGTTTAATATCATAATAAATACATATATGTTTTCTTAGAACTTAAAAAAACAAGATGCACCCAAGTTCTTAGGAAAATTAGACATGTATGTTCATTATTGAGAGTCTGACTGATACATTTAATTTTCTCCTAACACAGAGTCTCATTAGGTGACTCTGGTAGCCTGGAGCTCACTGTGTAGACCAGGCTACCTTGAACTTATATAGATACCTACATGTTTGGATTAAAGACATGCGTCATTACACCCAACAAAAATAAATATTAAAATATTTAAAACTTAAAAAAAAAGAGCCAATGCTCAACTTCATGCCCAGTGATACTATGAAACAGCCAGTTCTCCATCTTTAATAATTGCTGGACTGAGATGTTGTTTTTCTAGCCTATTCCAACTAGAATTAAACACTGACATTAAAGAATTGTGTGAATACAGAGTTTTGCTCACATTCCGAGTATTCTGAACTGGTGAATAGAGCCTTGGAGGTGTCTGTTCCATTTTGCCCAGGATAAGTGGACGCTCTCTGCATCCATCTCTTGGGTAAATGCAGATACAGACATCAAGGGCCATCTTTATATTGTTGAGACATACATGAGCCATTTTATCTCAGCCTCACTGACTGTTCATCACATCAAAATTCTGTTGCTACTGGGGCTATTTTTGATTTATGTTTTAAAGTAGAATGAAAACTCAAGCCCAAGCACATAAAACAGTTACCCAGCCACAATGGGAAGCGATGAGAATTTCTTGTCCTTTGAAGGGGTCTTGCATATATTTCAACGAATTGCCTTCATTGTAAGAGAAAACAAATTTTGTCATCTTAACGACATAATTTTCTCCTTTCTTTTTCCTCCTCAGAACAAATGTCAAGCCTTCGTGTTCGATTTGGTCACAAGCCAGGTCTTTGACGTCATCATTCTGGGTCTTATTGTCACAAACATGATTATCATGATGGCTGAATCTGAAGGCCAGCCCAACGAAGTGAAGAAAATCTTTGATATTCTCAACATAGTCTTCGTGGTCATCTTTACCGTAGAGTGTCTCATCAAAGTCTTTGCTTTGAGGCAACACTACTTCACCAATGGCTGGAACTTATTTGATTGTGTGGTCGTGGTTCTTTCCATCATTAGTAAGTAAACCCAGTAGCCAGGACCATCCAGGAGAGACAGAAGTAAACTCTAAAGATAATCATTCGGAAGTGTGTCGAGTGTGTCCAGCTTCTCCAAAGCAACAGATTAGGTTTAATGTAGTATCTGGACAAACCAGGTGGTGGCAGGGGCTAAGGAGGGCTGCTCTGTTGGGAAGTTGCTACAAGACTTGCTTGCTCAATGGAGAGAGACAAAGTATCCTCATTAACAGTTGTTGCAGTGTTTCCTGACATCTCAGGTGGCCTCATGGGAATTCCACCTCTCCCCTACCACTGTGAGCCCTTGGTGCCTGGGTTCAAAACTCACAAGGGCAGCTGTTGGACCAGGGTCCATTGCCAGGGCTCCCTTGTTTCCCACTCGGCTGTCAAGACTGCCTCACATGAGAAGCAGCACCTACTCCTTATCCTGATTCCCATGTTTACTTGGACGAGGTATGGGCTGCATGTGTCTCAGCTGCTCTGACACCACTCGACAGCAAGTCTCTCTGTATCTAGTGGGTTTCTCATAGCCACAGTCCTGCCGCATCAAGCATGAGCACATGGGAGAATGACTCTTGTCATTAGCAAACACTTACTCCTTCTATTCTTTTGTGTTCTCTCTCTCTCTCTCTCTCTCTCTCTCTCTCGGAAAATTTTAATTTTTTTAAAATTATGAGTAAGGGTGACCAAGGAGACCAGGGCCAAACTTCTAGAGCTGGAATTCCAGGCCCCAACCTGATGTGGGTGCTGGTGACCGAACTCAAGGGCACTGCAATGGAAGCTCATGCTCTCCATCCCTGAGCCATCTCTCTCTCTCTGTCTCTCTCTGTCTCTCTGTCTCTCTGTCTCTCTGTCTCTCTGTCTCTCTGTCTCTCCCTCCCTCCCTCCCTCCCTCCCTTCCTTCCTTTCTTTCATTTTTTTAAAGTATTATACTTCTTCATGGCTAAGCCTTAGAGTTTATTTGGGTCCTTGAAATTTGATAGTAACTAACCCATTATTTTGACTTTTTTCCTGTCTTTCTCTTTTTCTAAGGAGGAATGTTAAGATGGGGCATCACTGTAGTGCAGATTGATCTGGAATTTATCATACAGCCTAGGCTTGCCTCAAGCTCATTTAAACTTCCTACTTCAGCCTCCTGAGTGCTGGGATTATAGGTTGTGTGCTGTCACATCTGACTTCATCTTTCACACAGTGCAGGAGGGTCCAAGAGTCTTTCTCGTAGCTCAGAAAGCAATGAAGACAAGGAGAACAGAATTTTACAAATGGAGGCTTCATCTCATCTCAGAAAGGCTATATTACAGGTTTAGAACTGAGTGGCTTCTCTTGATATTAAGTAATGCAGATTGTGTAGGGAGTCTGCTTGGGTTCTAAGCTGTGAGGTTTATGTAGATTAAATAGGCTCATATGTTGGCAGCAAAATAGACTTATGATCCTTATTAATTAGTTCTGATCCCAGGTTCTGGTAAAATTGATGTCAATAGAGGTTAGAGAATGGTAGACAGATGAGTTGGGGACCTCCCTGCGCCAAAGGGAGCACCATGATCCTTTACTCCCATAAGTGAAGAGGGTCATCAATCCATCCAGGATGTGCTGGGCATTGTCTGGCTTCTAGAACTGTCTCTGGGATCCTCCTAACAGCTCCCAGGTGATGGAAATCACACATGCTACTAGAAACTTTGCTCCAATGCAGGACAAAATCTTTGCAAGAAGCCAAATGCTGTTCACTAATGTACAGAGTTCCATGTACCATGTGCCCACACCCAGCACCTGGGCCACACCCAGCACCTGGGCCATACCCAGCACCTGGGCCACACCCAGCACCAGGGCCACACCCAGCACCTGGGCCATACCCAGCACCTGGGCCACACCCAGCACCTGGCCTCCACACTTGCCCCAAACTCCTTCTTGAGCTTTTACAGTGATGCGCAATGAGTGTGAGCAGGAGCCCTGGAGTTAGCCCTCTAACTGAAGAGTAAGCTTACTTCATTTAGTTGAATACCAAATCATGTGGTTCACCAAACAAAAACAAAAACAAAACAAACAAACAAACAAAAAACAAACCTAAAAACTGCACTCAGAAAAAAGACAGATTCACACAGGCCCGATCAGTCCAGGACGGATTTACAGCTAACCCCAAAGGGCTGGTATTGCTGAGTGAGCACCACCCTTGCTAGGATCGCTTGCCCAGTTAGCGATATGTCTTTTATACAGTCAGAGGATGAGGTGGAGCGAGCGAGTTCTCTGTAGTCATCAGGAGACTGGCAAAAGCATTTTCACTGCCGTGGTCCCTAATGACCTCAGAGCAAGGGGAAGACCATGTCTACACAAGGCAAGCATGTTCCAGCCATTCTCTAATATTTGGGCCAAAATGTAAATGCCTTAACTCCTCATAGCACTTGCCTGCTGGGCAAGCAATGAGAAAACAGGGCGGCATTTTAGGTCCAAATATTCATCAGTTTGCGCAAAGCTCTGAGACACCATTTCTGAGGTGTCCACAGCAGGGGACATGTGTGAGCTTCCTGAGACCCCAGGGATCCTCAGGGTGAGCAGAATATCAAACAGGGATCAGTGGGCATCTCTGGAGGAGAGGAAAGTCTCAGGGCTGCCACCTCCCTCCAGCTCCACACAGCACAGTCTGTCTGTCCTCACCGTAGAGGGCTCTGTCAGAACTCCAGGTGAATACATACCCATCCCTTCTAATAAACTTGAGTCTCTCAGATTCTTGATGTCCACTCAAGGCTTGAGCCGGATTTGAGGAGAAATTCTCCATGAACCCTGGAAGAGCCCCCACCTGCATTCAGTAAATAGGAACAAATCCTGGCAGGTGTTACCGCGTGGGTAGCTAAAAGGGAAATGCAGCCGGTGATAGATAACCCTTTATAAACTGCCATATTTTCCTTCCTTGCCTTCAATGGCATATGCATCCCAGCTGCCATCAAAAGTCCCATCTAAAATTGCATGGCCCTTAGAGATTATTTTTCAAATTGAAACCACAAGTGGACATTTCTTAGTTTTACATATAATTGACAAAGTGTGTGTAACATGTCGGCCCCCTCAGGATTCTGAGGTGGGAGGCTGGCTGGGTTGGAAGCTGCAGTGCATGTTGGGAACTCACTGGTTCTCCCTCTCTAGGTACCTTGGTTTCTGGCTTGGAGAACAGCAACGTCTTCCCGCCCACACTCTTCAGGATTGTCCGCTTGGCTCGGATCGGTCGAATCCTCAGACTGGTCCGGGCGGCTCGAGGAATCAGGACACTCCTTTTCGCGTTGATGATGTCTCTCCCCTCTCTCTTCAACATCGGTCTGCTTCTCTTTCTGGTGATGTTCATTTATGCCATCTTTGGGATGAACTGGTTTTCCAAAGTGAAGAGAGGCTCTGGGATTGATGACATCTTCAACTTTGACACTTTCTCGGGCAGCATGCTCTGCCTCTTCCAGATAACCACTTCAGCCGGCTGGGATGCTCTCCTCAACCCCATGCTGGAATCAAAAGCCTCTTGCAATTCCTCCTCCCAAGAGAGCTGTCAGCAGCCGCAGATAGCCATAGTCTACTTCGTCAGCTACATCATCATCTCCTTTCTCATTGTGGTTAACATGTACATAGCTGTGATTCTAGAGAACTTCAACACAGCCACAGAGGAGAGCGAGGACCCCCTGGGCGAAGACGACTTTGAGATCTTCTATGAGATCTGGGAGAAGTTTGACCCCGAAGCAACACAGTTCATCCAGTACTCATCCCTCTCTGACTTCGCCGACGCCCTGCCCGAGCCGTTGCGTGTGGCCAAGCCCAACAGGTTTCAGTTTCTCATGATGGACTTGCCCATGGTGATGGGTGATCGCCTCCATTGCATGGATGTTCTCTTTGCTTTCACCACCAGGGTCCTCGGGAACTCCAGCGGCTTGGATACCATGAAAGCCATGATGGAGGAGAAGTTCATGGAGGCCAATCCTTTCAAGAAGTTGTACGAGCCCATTGTCACCACCACAAAGAGGAAGGAGGAGGAGGAATGTGCCGCTGTCATCCAGAGGGCCTACCGGAGACACATGGAGAAGATGATCAAGCTGAAGCTGAAAGGCAGGTCAAGTTCATCGCTCCAGGTGTTTTGCAATGGAGACTTGTCTAGCTTGGATGTGCCCAAGATCAAGGTTCATTGTGACTGAAACCCCCACCTGCACGCCTACCTCACAGCCTCACAGCTCAGCCCCCAGCCTCTGGCGAACAAGCGGCGGACTCACCGAACAGGCCGTTCAACTTGTTTTTTTGGGTGAAAGAGGTGATAGGTTGGTGTCCATTTTTAAATGATTCTTGGAAAGATTGAACGTCGGAACATGTTAGAAAGGACTGCCAAGGACATCCACAGTAACGGAAGGCCTGAAGGACAGTTCAAATTATGTAAAGAAACGAGAAGGAAAGGTCACATGTCTGTTCAGTTTTAAGTATGTGACCTGCCACATGTAGCTCCTTTGCATGTTAAGTGAGAAGTCAAAACCCTGCCATAAGTAAATAGCTTTGTTGCAGGTGTTTCTACCAGTGCTGCGGATTTGGGTGTATGGCTCAAACCTGAAAGCATGACTCTGACTTGTCAGCACCCCAACTTTCAGAAGCTCTGATCTCTGTCCTAGGTGTTTGACAAATAAATACATAAAAGAAATCTCTAGTTTCCATTTCATTGAGACAGGGGTGGGGTGGGGGTGGGGTGGGGCAGGGAGCAGGGCAGAAGATGTCCTCTTGCTTGGTGGTTGTGTGAGCTCTTGGTTGGTGCTTGTGTGTGTGGCAGTTTGATGTAGCCAGGAGCCAGTCATTTGTCAGGAAGGTGGTTAGCAGTTGGCTCTTTGGGAGGAGGAGGCCTTGTGTCACAGATTTCTGTGACGTGAATGTCCCCACTATAATGGGTTCCAACCTACAAACACAGAAATTATTTAAGGACGAGATGGGAAGAAATAGGTATATTCAATGTTCCAGAGCCAGCCTGGTCTGGCTCCAGACGCCATTTCCCGGATCCAGCAAGAAGTCTGCTTGACTCTGGGTAAAGCACCCGGAGAGTTAGAGCAGGGCTGGGGATGGCTTGGTTGGCAACGTGGCTGGGTAATATCAGAACGTGGAACTCACATCTGGGCAGCAGCCCACCGGCAATCCCAGCTCCCCAGAGAGACTGGGTGTGCTGGCTCATTTTTATAGCTGACTTGATGCGCCTAACGTTACTTTGGAAAAGGGAACTTTGGTTGAAGAATTGTCTCCCTCGGATTGCTCTGTAGCCGCATCTGTGAAGGACTGTCTGGATCATGATTGACGTGGGAGGGCCCAGCCCACTGTGGGCGGCACCATTCCTAGGAAGGAGGGCCTGGGTGTATAAAAAGCTAGTCAAGCATGAGCCAGAAGAAAGTAAGCCAACAGATAGCACTCCTCCGATGTCTCTGATTCCACCCCTACCTCCAGGTTCCTGCCTTCACCCCCTTCAGTCATGGATTGCTACCTGGAAGTATAAGCTGAAATAAACCCTTTCCTCCCCGAGTTGTTTTGGTTACGGCATTTATCACAGTGAGAGACACAGAGTAACCCCTGGTACTTTCATAGGAAGAGGCAGGAGGTGCTTGTGGGACCAGGGACCTTTTGAGATGAGCCATGAAGAGTTCCATGCAGGACTGTAAAGATCTTGAGGGAGCTGCCAGTTTAAAAGTCACAGTGAATTCTCTCCGTCCAGTGTGGGTGGTAACAGATGGGGCAGGCTAAATAACTCCTGCCCTTATAGATCCTTGTGTAGAAGTTATTCTGGGGGGGACCTTATAGATCTCCTTAATCAAAAGTAATTTTTTCCTACAATATATTCTGGCTACACGTTGCCCTTTCTTATCTTCTCCCAGATTCTCATAACCTTCTCACTCATTCAAACCCTCTGTCTGTCTGTCTGTCTGTCTGTCTCTCTCTCAAACAGGCAAATAAAAAAGAAGACAAAAAATGAAAATGAAATATACAAGGAAACAGGTAAATGCACATGTGCAGGTGCACGCACATGCCACACACATATGTACACATGTGCCACACACACATATGCACGCACATGCCACACACATATGTACACATGTGCCACACAGACACACACATGCACGCACATGCCACACACATATGTACACATGTGCCACACACACATATGCACGCACATGCCACACACATATGTACACATGTGCCACACACACATATGCACGCACATGCCACACACATATGTGCACATGTGCCACACACACATATGCACGCACATGCCACACACATATGCACACACATGCCACACACATATGCACACATGTGCCACACATGCACACACACTTGTCACACACACATACATACATGGGCACACACACAAAACTCATAAAAACACAAAATTGGAAAAGATATTATACAAATAAAAGATCAGTAAGATGAAAAGAATGCCTGAACAAAGCAATATAATTTTTTAGAAAAATCTACAAAATACCGTTGAGTTTGTTTTGTGTTGGCCATCTACTGATGGGCATATGTATTAGTTCAATTTATATACCGAGTGAGAGTCTATTGGAAAACCCCAACTCTTTCTTCAGTCCCCCTTACGTGTCTATCCACCCCTACACTGGCCTGAATGGGTTTTTAGAGCCACCTCTGGAGCCAAGCACCAGCTCCAGCCTGAGGTTGAACTACACATATTTCCTTCACTAGATGGCAGCAAACACCCAACTCGATCTTTCTAAGTGCCCCACATTGATAGGGGAACCTGGTACTTCCACAGCCAGAAGGCTGAGGGAGGAGACCCAGGTAGGAAAGGGAGAATTACTCAAGCCTTGAAGAGAGCTGGAAGCTAATCCTCCCCGGGGATGGCGCCCTCAGGGCAAGCACCAGGATAGCAGAGGGGCCTTAGGAGGGGACTGCTGGGTGGAGAGATGGCTCAGCCAGTCAAGTGTTCACTTTGTAAGCATAAGGACGAGAGTTCAACCCCCACAATCCTGGTGAAAAAGCCGGGATAGTGTCATGTGCTTGTGATCCCAGGGCTGAGAAATCAGATGTAGTCCAGAAGAATAAAACGATGCTCTGAGTGCCTTCCTCTGGGGTGGGGACACACTGAATGTCCCAATCAATCGCTGTACAGACATGGAAGCCTCCTGCCATGTGTCATCTGTGTCTTTTCTTCCAGATAAATCTGGCTTTTCTTAGTCCACAGTCACATCCTGAGGACAGACCTGGCACATTTTGTGTAACAGTTGCTAACCAGTGGCCCTTGGCCTTTAGAGCATCTAATTAGGAAGAGAGTCACACAAGTGTTTGCACGGCGATAAAACAGTACAATGTAACAAATGCAGAAACCGGGCTCAGCTCTGCTCTCAGGATGTTGGCTGGGGAGGATTTCGCTGGAGAGCGACAACTGGGTGAGCTTGATGGACAGGGAGGGTTTTGACAAGACGGGTGGCTTGGCAGAGTTTGCAGTGGAGGAGACAGCCCCCAGCAGTGCCATGGAAGCTAGGGTTGATAAAGCAGTTTGAATCACCCAAGCGACTGCACGTGGGATGCAGAGAAGAGCAGAGCAGAGGCAGCAGCAGGACCTCAGGAGGGAGCGTCTGATTGGAGGGATGGCTCCAATCAGTCAGTAGCCTCTTCATGTTGCAAGCCTGAGGATGTTAAGGCCCCAGAGCCTATGAGAAAAGGCCAGGTATGGTGTGACTTGCTTTGGATCCCAGAGCTGGGGAAGTAGATACTGGACACCTGGCTTCACTTGCCAGCCAGCCTGCTTGGCAAGTTCTAGGCCAGTGAGAGATTCTGTCTTAAAACACAAGGTGGACCTGAGTTGACATCTGACCTCTACATTCATGTGCACCCATACAGGTGTTCCACACATACACATCTGTACACAAGAATGCACACACACACACACACACACACACACACACACACACACACACACACACAACTATTCATGAAGAGACTCAAATACCCAGTTATATACTGAGTTATACCCAGTTGGTAATGGGGAGGCATTAAAGATGTTCAAATGGTGCAGAGAAAAGATCTGGATGGGATGGGCAGAGAGGAGGAAAAAACACTTGTGACAATGACCCTGGTGGAAAAGAAAGGTTGAGCCAGGGAGGGCACAGAGACAACGTAGTGTGTCTGTGATGCTGGGACCAGCTGGCTGCCTTAGAAGAAGAGTCTAGGAGGCCCTTAGCCCTGGGACTGGTAGCAAGACAAATGGCAGTAGAAATCTCCCAGGGTGGGTGGAGCTGGAGAGGTGGTTCAGAGCCTGCACATATACACATACTGGGGATGGCCACACCTGCCTGTAATCCCAGCACAGGGGCAGAAACAGGAGAGTCACCAGGGCTTGCTGGCCACTGGCCTGGCTCCATGATTAGGGAGAGACACTGTAGAAAGGGAAGGCAGCCAGGAATGATGGAGCAGGACACTTTGTCTCTCCTCTGATCTCTGGCACACACTCATGTGAATGCTCAATGGCATGCACGTACACTTCACACACACACACACACACACACACACACACACACACACACACACACACTAATTAACTATCATCTAAAGGGGAAAAAAAAACCCAAACACGTTACCAAGGCAATGAGGCGATGGTGATGGTTTTTCCCCATTTCTTTTGTTTTCATGATTAGAGCGGAAGAAACCCCCTAGCTGAATCAGTTTGGTTCAAGATCCCAGGTCCTAGGTGTCTATCTGCAGCCAGGTGCAGGAATATAGTGTCAGGTATGGGCAGGAGTTCGCTGCACAGGGGTCTGAAACCCCAAGAGCAGCTGACATCATGGCAGAGAACACAGTCAGACCCAGAAAGCAGGGGACGTGACCTGGAGAGGTAGCACGCATCTTAGGGTGTAGGCTGGCTGCTGAAAGTTAACAGCACAAACTGTTGTGTGAGCATCCCAACCCCATGCTCCCACCCCTCCCGCCAAGCACCAAGAGCCATGCCCGCCCATCTGTGTGGTTTATGGGGCACGGATAAGCACTCGTCTTATAAATAGCCAGGCTCAGGAGCCAGCTATGCCAGAAACAGCCCTGGAATGTCAGCTTCAAGCACCCCAGGTCTTAGGAAAAGTTCAAGTCCCATACACTCTCCCTCTTGATGGAAGAGGAGGAGAGAGAGAGTGCTCAGGTAGCCTGTTGCCTGGCAACCATGATAGAACCTCTGGGGTCATTCAGTGGGCAATCCTGTCCCTCACACACAAGGAGTAATCAAAGCAGCTTCGAGGAGGGAGAGCTAACATTTACTGAGAGCGTGTTCCGGGCCAGGTCATCACGCCATCCCCGACACCTTGGATGGGTTTTCACCAAAGCTCTGTTAGATAGAAATTGTCTTTAGCCTTTCTCAGCTAGAAGAAGAAACTGAGGCTCATTCCAGGCCACATAGCCTGGTCAGTTAACGAAGGCTGGGGACTGAACCTAGGGCTCGTGCTCCTTAGGCAAGAGCACCATCCGCTGAGTTACAGCTATATCCCTGGGCAATAGAATGCTGTTGCTATAAACTCAGTTCTGCCAGTCAGACAGTGGTGGCACCAAGAAGCATGCATCATTGTGAGTATTGATTTAGCCTCCCTTCATCTTTCCCCATCAACCCCCCAGTTCTAGTCACCCTGGACAAGCCGCTGGGCCAGCACAGCATCAAGTCCCGTCTTGTCTTTCCGTATGCTAAGCATTTCACAGTCACTTACGGAGCCCAGTTACTTGAGTGCCTCATGCTCCATTTACTCATGAACCATCATCACACATCCAGACAGTTTTCCACCAGACATTAGTAGTTTGAAGTAGAGGACTAGATCCAGAGAGAAGGCTCAGCAGTTAGGAGTGTGTACTGCTCTTGTAGAGGACCTGAGTGTGGGTCCCAGCATGCATGTTGGGCAGCTCGCAAGCACCTGAAACGTCAGCTCCAGAGAGCATAACACCTTCTTTGTGGCTTTCTTCTGCCCTGAACTCATGTGTGTCTATCCACACAGAGACACACATACATACACAAAATAAAATGAATCTTTAAAAATAAATAAATACACAAATGGCTCAAGAGTAGTTGGATATACCTATACCGAAATGTGCTAGGTTGGCCAGGACACTTCTGTCAATTGGAGGGATGGAGCAGGAGGATTGCCAAATTCAAGGCCAATCTGGGCTACACATAGGCCTCATTTCCAGGTGAACCCTAGACAGTAATGTGAGTACAGTTAGCAAAACATATGTGGGGGGCTGGAGAGATGGCTCAGCAGTTAAGAGCACTGGCTGGTCTTCCAGAAAGCCTGAATTCAATTCCCAGCAACCACATGGTGCCTCACAACCATCTGTAAGATGTATACAATACCCTCTTCTGGCGTGTCCGAAGATAGTTACAGTATACTCGTGTACACAATTAAATAAATCTTAAAAAAAAATCTGTGGAAAACCAGAAAAGCTTAATTATCTTAAATTGGCAAAAAGTTTTAAAGATGTAACACACAAATCCCTAATTAATGAGGGAAAATCAATAAATTGGACTTCATCTAAATGGGAAGGAAGGATAAGAGAAGAAAATGAAGGGGGGAAGGGGGAAGAAGCAAGGGAAGGGAATATAATAGGGAAGAGAAAGAGGAATAAAATTTGACCCAATGGTTGTTTCTCAGAATGGTGAGTGACTGAAACTGCCCACAGCACTGGGGTTGAGGCTGGAAAGTGGTTCAGCCATATGGAAACCAGCTTCCTTATTTCTCATAAAGTTAAATGTACACTGACCAAGGATGGCCTGGAACCATTCCACTGGACAGTTCCTAATAGAAATGAGAGCATATGCCCACAAAGATCTGTACTCCAGATAGAAACAGCTTAGTTTTAAACCATGAAAACCTGAGAACAGCATCCATCACAGAGGAAAGGGTAAAAACATTGTGGTATGCCCATTCAACAAGCAAGACAATGGACCAACAAGATTGTGGTATGCCCATTCAACAAGCAAGACAATGGACCAACACAAGTGGCCTCAAGACATTTATAGAAAGTGACTGAGATAAAAAAACAAGATGGTCTTACATTATTTTGGAAAATATAAACCAAGCTAGAATGAGCAACCTAGTCATGATCTGAGGAGGGGCAAGGGTGAAGAGAGGGACAAAAGTGATCTCTAAGGAAACTTTCAGGGCTGTGTATAATCCCCGTCTTGACTGTGTTACCAGCTTCACAAATAAAGAGACAAATTTCTAGTTTGTCAGGTTGCAACTTTGTGTTTGCTTCCCGATAGGGTGTCACTATGGCCTGAGTTCATACGCCCCTGCCTCCTGAGAGCTGGATTACTAATGTGTACTACCATACTCAGCTTCAGATGTACTGTTTAAATATGTGGAGTCTATCTTCAAGGAGTGTGCATGTATGTGTGCATGCATCCATTCGGCCTAGACTGGCTGGCCAGCAGACCTTTTGGACCCATCCTCCACTGCTCCAGCTCTGGGCTTACAGGCAGTCACTGCCTGTGATGGTTGGTATATCCTTGGACCAGGGAGTGGCACCATCTGAAGGTATGGCCTTGTTGGAATAGGTGTGACCTGGTTGGAATGGGTGTGTCACTGTGGGTGTGAGTATAAGATCCTCACCCTAGTTGCCTGGAAGTCAGTCTTCCACTAGCAACCTTTGGATGAAGATGTAGAACTCTCAGCTCTGCCTGCACCATGCCTGCCTGGATACTGCCATGCTCCCACCTTGATGATAATGGACTGAACCCCTGAATCTGTAAGCCAGCCCCAATTAAATGTTTTTTTTTTTAAGACTTAACATTGGTCATGGTGTCTGTTCACAGCAGTAAAACCCTAACTAAGACACTGCCATACCTAGCTTAAGGAGCCTATTCTGAAAATCCAGCTCTCAATGGTCATCTCCCCAGGCCTCTGGATCTCTTATTTCATTGAAATCTGAAGGAAAAGTTGGCTGCTGTTCCAGGGATGGCTGCTAAGCCTTCATGCCTTCCAACTGCCTGAAAAACACAGCAAGGAAGGATGCCTGAGGGAGTGGAGAGGTTTTTCATGTCTGGGGGCATTGCTATTTGCGAATAAGGATGGCCCTGTTAAGGAACTCTGGATCTTAGAGAACAGACTTACCTTTTCTGGCTCCTCATCACGCAGATTCAGGATTCTGGTACCCAGAGATGGATCGTGACCTAAAGCCATGGATATGGGAACAGATTGAGGATGAGTGGGCTGAGGGGAGGAATGGACTCAGGGGCAGAGATGGAGACCTCCGTCTTTTCTCTCTGCGTCTCTCATGACAGACAGCACACCATGCTGCTCAAGAGCTGCTGGGTATGTAGCGCCTGGATCCACCCAGAATTGGAGAGAAAACATGGCCACTGAGTACTCTGTATCCTTCCCATGGCCTCTCCAGGGACCTCGCCCTCCCTCCTTCCTTCCCTCCCAGAAGAGGCCTCCATCAGTAGCTGCTGTAGGCTTTCTGCACCCAAGAGGAACCCTAAGGGGTAGAGGCACTTTCCCTCTCCCCAAAGACCATGTGAGCTCATTCTGATAAAAGTTTAATGCCTGAGAGTCAATTACACTTAAGGATGCTCATCAGGGCTCTGAGCTCGTCTCTGAGCCACCGGGGCCTGCAGTGAGCCTCTCTCCCTGACTTCTGCTAAGAAAACGTCCCTGCTTTCTGCAAGAGGCAGGGCAGGTAGATCGCTTTCTTCCCATCAATTTGCTGTGAAACCTTGAACAAGAGATCATCCCCTCTCTGGGCCTGGTTTGACATTTGTAAAGATGGAAGCATTGATTGTGGTTGATATTCTTGGGCTTCATCTATTCATCTTCACGGTCTCTGTCTCTGGACACACCAAGTTAGAGGTCTGTGAGGGGAATGTAGAAGGCAGGAGCATCATGGACCACTGGGTCTGAAGAGACGTTCTGGGAGGACTCCAGCCATTGGAGAATAAGCCTGCTCTAACCAGCAGGGAAAGGATTATGCAAAAATTAGCACAAGTGACAGAGATGTGGCCTTTTTTTTTTCCAGGGTTATATCTGACTTCACCTCAAAGAACAGATCTCTCTTTAGCAGCTTCAGGGGTGCCACACTAGCCTGATGAGTAGCTCAGGCAGGCCCCAGGAATGGCTTCCTGTCCACAATGTTGGTGGTTTCTGTCCTGCATCTCTTCTTAGCAGTTCTCTGGAGTTTTCTACCCCCTCCTGTTCTCTTCTTGAGGCAACTCTGCACTCAGTTTCTAGAAGCTTCGATGGGTAACACCATTCATTCTATAGTGATCCTGGGTTGTGGAACAAGATCTGTCTGAGGACATGGGTAAGTACCCCACCATAGGCCACTGGGACCCTACAAAGTATGCCAGACCCCGAAACAAAGTAGCCAAGCCAGCATGCAGAGCTGAATTCTGTCTCCTGAAGCCATATAAATGCCAAGTGAGTGTGATGGCCTCCCAGCAATGCCAGCCTCAGAAGATGGGGACTGAATTACCAGAGTAAACTAGATACCCAGACTAGCTGCACTGACAAGCCATGGGTTTGATTGAGAGACCCTGCCTGAATGAATAAGGTTGAAGAGCCATGAAGGATGGCACCTGACATTAACCTTTGACCTGCACTTCACAGGCACACATGTGCACAGGCACACACATGTGCAGACACACACATGAACAGAAATACACATGTGTAGACATAAACAAGCACAGGCACACACATGAACAGGCACACATAAGCATAGGCACACACATGAACAGAAATACACATGTGTAGGCACACAAAAGCACAGGCACACACATGAACAGAAATACACATGTGTAGGCACACAAAAGCACAGGCACACACATGAACAGGCACACATGTGCAGGGACACACATGAGGCACACACATGCACAGGCACACACATGCACAGACACACATAAACAAAGGCACACGCATGCACAGGCACACACACACATGAAGCTGGGGTAGGGAGCATGCTGGCCTACAGGTAACACACATCTGAGTCAGGTGAAAGAAGAACCTGCTTCATGGGCGCTGGTCACAGAAAGGCTCCTAGGGTTCTAGAGACGGTCCTTGAAGCTGGCAGAAAGGAGACAGAAGGCTGATGAGGGTGTGGCCAGGTGAGCCTTCTGTTGTGGGATCCCAAGGTCTGTTGAGCACCCATGTATCAGGAGAGAACATTTAGGGGTGCTGTCCAGAGTCCTCCAACCACACACATCCTCATCTCAGACCCACCCTCTGTCCCTCTATCTGTGTCTGTGGAGAGAGCCCTGCTCAGGTCCTATCAACTTGCTCATCTCGCTTGCTGCCTGATTTCTGGTTGGGTCTAGGCAACGGGAGGCCCAGCAGGAAACCGCTGTGGTTTGGTGCTTCCTCGCTGCCTCTTCCTGTGCTGACTGCATCAGTGTTCCTGTGTTCAGTGTTCAGTGGCAGCCATGCTCCTCCAATGCAGCAGAAATGGGGCTCTCTGGCCAGCTCTGGTTAGCTGGCCTAGACTACTTGGCCAGTTCCAGACCAATCTCAAAAAATGAATGAATGAATGAATGAATGAATGAATGAATGAAAAAGAAAAAAAGACAGCGCAACACCCAAGGTTTTTGTTTTGTTGGACTCTGTAGTTACATGCATGCACACCTGCTCATTCACACACATGACTACACGTATGTGCAACAAGCACAGAAAGACTATGGCTTCTGTCTTGGGAGCCTTCTGACTTACCTTCTCTTGGCTCAGGTCACCAGGCTATGAACAGCTCTACAGAGAGAGCCCCAAGCCTAAACACAGAAGTGTCTAATCTTGAACAGCAAGGAATGGCAGCTTGCCAATGAATCCTTGAATAACTGTAGAAAGACCTGCAGCCATGGGGAAGTCTTGAGATGCTTGTATGATGGTCCCCTCTGCAATCAGCCTGACTTCATTCTTGGGAGATACACTGAGCCATGGCCACGTGACCCAGTCATTCTTAGATCCTCATCTTTTAGAAGCTGTGAGCAGTCATAAGCCTTTATTGTTTTCAGCTGCCAAGTACTGGGTACTTCATTACATGGCCATAGATGACTAACACAGCTCCATGGATACCTGTGTAGTCAAATTTTGTTTTGCGAAACACCCGAGGAGGATTCTGCTTGCTGATACAGCTCAAGGCTGCAGCCTTCGTGGAAGGGACACTGCTGGGTCATTTAGCTTCTGCTTCTCTGATGGAAAGAATTGGTACGGACAGCTCAAGGGAGCAAGGCATTATCTGGGCTCACAGTTCCAAGAAGATTCAGGCCATGGCTGCTGGGACGTGTGGTGGGGACAGCTGTTTTCCTGCAAGCAAGAGGGAGAGAGGAAGATGAGAACCTGGGGCTGGTATCACCTTCAAGGGCACCCCTGGTGGTCCACCTCTACCATCTAGGCCCCCACCTGCCCAAGTTTCTGGAACCTCTCAAAATAATACCACTAGCGGGGATCCAAACACTCAACATGCAAGCCGTGAGGGATGCTGAAGCCACCAGCCATTATGCTTTCTTAGTGCCTGGATGACAGCTGTGCTGCTGTGTCTGATCCGAGTCTCTTCTCACTCATCCCTGAAATACCCAGGTTTGGAAAGAGCCACAGCCTCACACACACAGGCGGCAGCCCCAGGACTGGGGAGGAAATAAGTAGAGGAAGAGGAAAGAGAGACTGCCTACTGAGATTCATGCTGGGCTGGGGAGGCGCTCAGTCTGTAGAGTGTTTGCTGTGGGAGAGTAAGGACCAGGCCTTGAGCTTGATGTCAAGAACTCATGTTAAAACAACAACAACGCCAGGCAGTGGTGGCATATGCCTTTAATCCCAGCACTTGGGAGGCAGAGGCAGGCAGATTTCTGAGTTCGAGGCCAGCATGGTCTACAGAGTGAGTTCTAGGACAGCCAGGGATACACAGAGAACTCCCCCCCCCCAAAAAAAAAACCCACCACCACCAACAACAACAACAACTAACAAGCAAGCTGGAGTGGTGGCATGGACTTCCGATTTCAGTGCTGGGTAGGCAGAGACATGTGGGTCAGTGATCAGTCAGCTGAGCCTACTTGGAGGGCTCCAGGCCAAAGAGAGAGACTGTTTAAAAACTGAGGTAGATGGTGTCTGGGGAACAACATCTACAGTTGATCTCTAGCCTTCATATACAACCACACACACACACACACACACACACACACACACACATACACATACACACACATGTGCACACATATGTACAACTCAGGCCTGAGTTAGTTCATAAGAGGTCAGGGAGGAAGTTGTCTTTGCAGGGTCTGCTCGGCAACAAACTCACTTAACCCATCACATGGAACCTACACAGGAGCCTAAGAGAACTTCATGAGGGTAACAAGTTGTCCCCAGAGCAGTGACCGTGTTTTTGACTGACTATAACATGCAAGAGGTTTTCTTTGGGCACTGTGATGGTTGAAGTCGGTCAGTTACTAACTTGACAGGATCTACACTCACGGAGAGGACAAGTCTCTGGGTACATCTGTGAGGGATTAACTCTTCAAATCTTATTTATTAATTTTATATGTATGTGTGCATGTCTGTGTACCATGTGCATGCTGGAGCCTATGGAGGCCAGAAGAGGGCTTGGATCCCTCAGAGCGAGAGTTATAAATGGCTATGAACCATCATGTAGGTGCTGGGAACTGAACCCAGGTCCTCTGCAAGAGCAGTAACTTGTCAGCCATCTCTCCAGCCCCTGTGATGGATTATCTTGATTAGGTTAATTAAGTTGGGGAATCTTACTTCAATTGTGACGGGCACCATCTCCTGGGCTGGGTTCCTGGATTTAAATACACAGGAGAAAGGTAAACACCAGCACTGATGGCTCTCTGCATCCTGACTACGGGTGTCATGTGACCCACTGCCTCCTCAAGCTCTGGCTGCCAGGGATTTCCCGTGATGTTACATTGGATGTCAAACTGGAGCCAAAATAACTCCCCACCATCAGCTATTTTGTCTCAGGAGCTCATCAATAACAGAGGCACCAAATCCTGCCTGGTGGAAAAGATGTGTCCCCTTCTTGTAGGCAGGGACACATTCCTCCCTGCCTTTGGCTGAGGCCAGCAGCCAGGCATTACTATGCAGGGGGCCCTTTTGTGAGTCGGAGTGGCCTCGGGAGTACCCTCTGTGACTCATTTCCTGTTATTTCCTCCAAGAAGTCCTGCCATTCTTTAGAGCAAAATCTGACATTTTTGCAGGACTAACTTCTAAGATCTTTTGGTCAAGAAGTTGGTGGGGGAGAAGAGATCCTTTCTTCTATATTTACAAAGCTATTAATTGGTTTCTTTTTAAAATTAGACTCTATAATGGGCTCACTTGGAGCAGGAACACAGCTTTATTTAGCCCCAAGAATCAAATGGTTTTAAAGGTCTAATCTTCCATAGCAGGAAGGCCAGAAAAATTGCTACTAGGGCTTCTAGTGTCAGAGCCTGGGCCCTGGTGGCCTAACAAGCCAGCCTCAGTCACCATTCTCAACAGGCTGATTAAAGATACAAGTCATAACAGCTGTCTCATATGAGGCTATGCCAGTGCCTGGCAAATACAGAAGAGGATGCTCACAGTCATCTATAAGATGGAACACAGGGCCCCCAATGGAGAAGCTAGAGAAAGCACCCAAGGAGCTGAAGGGGTCTGCAGCCCTATAGGTGGAACAACAATATGAACTAACCAGTACCCCCAGAGCTTGTGTCTCTAGCTGCATAAGTAGCAGAAGATGGCCTAGTCAGCTGTCACTGGGAAGAGAGGCCCCTTGGTATTGCAAACTTTATATGCCCCAGTACAGGGGAACGCCAGGACCAAGAAGCAGGAGTGGGTGGGTAGGGGAGCAGGGCAGAGGGAGGGTATAGGGAGCTTTCGGGATAGCATTTGAAATGTATATAAAGAAAATATCTAATTAAAAAAAACAATAAATAAATAAATAAAATTGTCCTATCTGGAATAAAAAAAAAGATACACGTCATAGAGAGAGGCAGAGTCGTTCAATGTTCTACAATGGGAAAAACAATCAACAAATAAAGAGGTCTGGTGACCTCCAACTCCATCTTTGGGTTCTTGATATGAGGGAGGTTTAGGTTTCAATAGTAAGAAGGGGTTGGAGAGATGGCTCAGCAGTTAAGAGCACGGGCTGCTCTTCCAGAGGCCCCTGGTTCAGTTCCCAGCACCCACACGATGTCTCACAAGTGTCTGTGAGTTCTGGAGGATCTGATACCCACTTCTAGTCCCCATGGTACCTCACGCACAGAGTGCCCATATGTACATGCACACAGTAAACATGTGCACACAATGCTCATATGTACATGCACAGAGTGCTCCTATGTACAAGCAAGCAAAACATAGGATAAGTAAGTAAACAGAAGGCAAGAGGTGTGCATCTCTAGGCAGTCCTGGTCGTGGTGCAGGCCCAGCCATCACACACATCAATGTCCTGGCCCCAGCCATTCTTGGATGACTCGTTGTTAGAAGTATATGAAGTCTCTTCCTGGGGCTTCCCTCTGTGGCTGGCGCCTGGCTCCAGCCTTTTCCTTCCCTCTTGCCTGGGGAGCTTCCGGTTCCTTGGAGACCTCAGTATTCTGATGGCCCAGGGGAGGGGTGTAGCTTCTCTGTAGATTATCTTCCTTCCTGCCAGGATGGTTAGGGAAGGCAGGCTCTGTGGGGAGGTGCACCTCAGAGTACCTATCTGACCTGGGGAGGGGAGAGGATGCAGGACAGTGGTCCAGGGCCATTCCCAGAGCCCAGCTGCTCTCCTGTTTCTGTCTCCGTGTATCTAGCTAGCAACAGGGACATGCCAGGTGTGGAACTCAAAGACCTGGCACAGACAGCCGTGTTATCAGCCCAATGGCTTGCCCTTCTTACAGCTCCCCAGTCCACAAACCTGCCAACTACTGAGGCACAAAGGAGAATCATTCGACCTCACTTGAGTTCCAAGGATCTGGAAAGCACTCTCTATATCACTGCGCAAATGCCTGGGAATAGCTGCTGTGTGAGTTTCACCTTTCTCCTACCTAATCCCCAGCTCCCAGAGCACAGGGTGCAGGGTACAGCACATCTTCAGTGCCTGACTTCAGTCAGGGTGGGGTCTTGGGCTCCACATTTCTCAAGGCAGTGCTGGTACTGACACTTCAGGCCCCAAACACGCTTGAGGAGCCCAGAGCGTGGAGTATGCCCTTCAAACTGCACTGGGGAGCCTGAGCCCAGAGGAAGATGCCTTCCCCAGGACACTGCAGGGAGGGCTCGGGAGGCAGCTTAGGAGCTGTTATCTGCCTTGTGCGGCTAGTCCCATAGCCCTCAGGCTTCTCTGCACGCATGACTCTCCCAGGAGCTTTTGAAAATGCAGCCTCAGTCTGATGCCTTACAGCTGTGGTGGCAGAGGTGGCCTTGCACCAGCTCTCTGAGACTCCAGCTGCCCAACAGTGCAAGGACCCCATGGGGTGAGCAAGATCCCCAGAGAATGATAGTGTTGTGGCTCAGACCCCGGACTCTTCCAAACATAGGTCGGCGTTTAGTAACATTGCAACAGTGTTATAGGGGTAGAACAAGGACAGTGGTGGTACACACCCTTAATCCCAGCACTTGGTCCCCTACCTCCCCCCAGGCAATCTGATCACTGTGAGTTCAAGGCCAGCCTGGTCTACAGAGCAAGTTCTCAGTTCTCAGACAGCCAGGCCTGTTACACAGAGAGACCCTGCCTTGAAGAAAACAACAACAACAACAACAACAACAACAACAACAAGTGGAACATGAGAGAGACAGAGACACAGAGATACAAAGGCATGATTGTTTGTATTCCTGCGTGTGTGTGTGTGTGTGTACAGCCATTAAATAAGTGTTGACATTTATGGTAAAAGACAAGACTTTTTTAAAAATGCATGTCTGTGTGTGCAGGTAAAAGGTCAAGGGTTCAGACTCAGATCTTGGTCCTCAGGAGCTGTCTGTCACTGGCTTGGAATTAACCAGGTAGGTTCACCTGTCTTGCTGGTGAGCTCCAGCGATCTGTCTCTGTCTTCCTACAGCTGGGATCATGGCTCAAGGCTCACACCATGTCTGACAGCTTTAGTGTGTGCTGGGGACTCAAACTCACTCAAGGCTGGTACCCTATTGACTGGCCATCTCCAGACCCAAGGTGTGGCCCTTTTGAGAGGTGACACTACACTGTGATCCACCTTCATGGCTAGGGTTAGGTATCTTAATGTCAATATTTCTAATCGGGTATGCCCAGTCCTCTTGTCTTTCTCTGCTCTGTGCCTTGTAAAAGTAAAAGCCTCCACAGGGGTCCACATCCAACCTTGGACTTCCAGCCTGAGGAATGGTGAGGAAAAAGGTTTTTAGTCTTTGACCTTGCCCTGCCTCAAGTATTCTGTGACAGCAACACCATCCAACAAATAAGATAAGCATAATTAACACAGGCTTGGCGACCTGGGAACAGAAAGCCCAGGGCACTGCCAAGCCAAAGGCCTTCATTGTCCCGTCCCACCCTGGCTTTACTTGGAAGACTGATGTGGGAGAAAGGCCTTAAAGCGGAGACAGCAGCCAAGTTAGTCTCTGTAAAATGCTCTGAAGAACAAGCACAGACACCTGTAAGCAGGAATCAGGCTCTGCAGTCTCTCCTCTCCTGTTTGTTTGGTTTTTGTCAACTTGGCTCTTGCTAGAGTTATCTGAGAAGACAGAACCACAACTGAGACGATACCTCCATTGGGCAAGGCTGGAGGCAAGTCTGTGGAACAGTTTCTTTATTTTTTCCCCTTCTTTTAAAAATGTATTCTCCCATACAACACATCCCTACCACAGCTTCCCCCCCTACCCCCCCCAGCTCCTCCCCTCCTCCAAATCCACTGCCCCTCCTCTATTCCCCTTCAGAAAAGACTAGTGATTAATGTTTGAGGGTCTAGCACAATGTGGGCAGTGCCATCCCTGGGCTGGTGGTCCTGGGTGCTATAAAGAATCAGATTGAGCGAGCCAGTTAGCAGCACCCGCTCATGATCTCTGCTTTAGTTCCTGCCTCCAGAATCCTGCCCTGACTTTACTGGACGACAGACTGTGGCCTGGAGCTGTAAAGCTGAAGTCAAGCTTTCCTCCCAAATTGCTTTTGGTCTTTTTTTTTCCCCCCACAGTAGTACAATCCCTAACTGAGACGGTTTCCTTCCTGTACGCCTTAGAAGACATCGGGCTGGAGAGAGGGGTCAGTGGCAAAGTGTCTGACTCATGAGCAGGAGATCTTGGCTTCAGCCTCCAGAATCTATGTCACACGAGACAGGGTGACGTGTGTTTGCAATCTCAGCGCTTCTGTGGTGAGATGGGGACAGGGGAACCCCTGGAAGCTTGTGAACGAAGCACAGAAGTCAACAATGAAGAAGAACCCCATCTCAAATGAGGAAGACAAGGGCTGACACTTGGGTTCGCTCTCGGATCTCTACATGTGGGTCATGGAATTCCCATGTGCCTGCACACACAGCTGTGCACTTATACACACACACACTCATATACTCACACACATGTACCACACACTCACACACATATACACACTCATATACTCATACACACATGTACCACACACACACACACACACACACACCTGATTTTATTGGAGGCATTGAAGCAACCTGATTTTACAAACTGTGATTTTTCTATTCTGCCCTGAGTTTAGACTTTTATGTGGCAAGCTCCAGCCATAAAGTATAAATGGACATCACTATATCACTATATCAGGTTCTGTGGAAAAGTCTTTTAAAAGAATAAGCAATGGCCAAGCAAGATTGCACTTGCCACAAAGCCAGAGGACTTGAGTTCAATCCCAGGACCCACACAGTGGAAGGAGAAAATCAACTTCTGCAAAGTGTTCTTTGACCTCCGTCTCATCCTGCGGCATGCATCCTCTGATAAAGAAAGAAACACAGTTTAAACATTAAAATGAGATAAATTCATCAGTCTGTGCATTTTAAAATCCTGCTCTCTTCATCTCTCTTTCTTGCTACCTGGAATACAGATGTGAGAGTCAGGCTTCAGTGGAACGGAAGGTAAGATCGGCAGAACGAGGGAATGCGCATAAGACCTGATAGCAGTACACATGATTTGCATGGTTATCAGGGGCCGCCTGCATCTGTACATCAGAGGAAGGGACACCTGAGTGTTTGTTAGCCTCTCGGCTTCACCCTCAAGTGGTTGTGGGTTCTTAACCGACACACAGCATACCACAAACCCTGAAGGGGATCCAAAATCTCCTTTTGCATAATTCTATTCCCAGAATGAAATAACAAAGCTGGATTTTAAAAGACCAGAAATGGACAGATTTGGTTGGATTGAGCTTGAAGCAGTAGTGCTGGTCTGTGGGTGCTCAGCGTCTCCAGGGCGTGGCACTCTCTGGGGAGACATGGAGGCAGACAGTGCTCAGCCTTGGCCCCACTCCTCATTTCTCTAAGGCTCTAATCATATAAAAGCGAAGGTGATAATGATAGCGATCCATGAGGTAGCCAAGCGTCATAAGCAAATAGCCATTGGTATTGAACATCATGAGGATGTATCAATAGTTAGTGCACTTTGTGCACTTTTGCCTAACTTTGAAGGGTTGGAACAGGGTACAAAGAAGACAGAAGAACAGCTCTGGTCCTCTCGGAGCTCCTGGACTCGGTCCTGGAAGAATGGCTCCATGCCTTGATTGTCAAGAGGTCAGGAGATGCTGCAGAACAGCCTGGGCTGCAACTTCAGGGGGAGCCATGAGTTAGGTACCTGAGAAGATCCCCAAAGAGGTTCCCATGGAACATGGATCAGAGGTTCTCAGTGCACAGGCCTCCTCAGCATCTCACCCGGCCCTCTTCTGGACAAAGTACACCACTGTTTCTGCTTAAGATGCAATAGAAAGCCCGGCATGAGGGTGTGGGGTTGGGAGATGGTGGCAGGGGGCTCAGAAATTCCAGGCCAATCTCCCCTACATAGAGAGTTTGAGGCCAATCTCAAACTCACCTGAGAGTCCATCACAAACAGACAGACAAGCAAATAGATGCAAGACAGAGAACTGAGTGTATCTGGGGCTGCGGTGGGAACTCAGAAAGCCCAGGTGAAGCTGGGGCCTGTGGGCTGTCCCTGTCACTACCTTCATACGATCTGATTAGAAAACACTGCCGACTGACTCTCTGTAGCTCCTGCTGAGGTTGCTTGGGTTCAGTCCAGGACGTAGCTCCCAGGGGAAGAACTAGCTTCAGTGAGCTTGTCATCCTAATCTTCCTGAAAGTGACTCCTGCTGCCTGACACCCATGGCCACCTCTCCCGCCACCAGCCCCGGTCAGGGCCTGAGAAGTAAGATGCACTTTAGGGCCTATAGTCAGACAATTTCCTTCCAGTGGCTCCTTCTGGTCTCATTTGGGGAGCTGTGGTCAACAGGGCCAAGCAGAGTGGCTCCTGGTTGGGTGTCAGCAGCTTCTCTGGGGAAGCTCCTGGCTGATTCCGGAGCTCGCACAGGGCATTCCTCCAGGGGATTCTGGGAGACTTCCTTACTTGTGCTGTTCGGTTTTCTACCACCGTGTTATAATGTTATAAAGCACCGAGGACACACCTGCTGGGATTTCCAGACTCTGGTGTCTCAGAACAAAGAATCCAACCTCACACATGTGGACAGTGTTAGAAGTAGGGACAACTTACTATGAAGAGAAGTGTGTCAAAGATGTGGAAACCCAAAGGCCCTAGGACAGGAGAGCCATGACCCTTTATGGGTCACCTACATCCATTGCACACGGCACACTTTTCCTGCACTGCTCTGCACGTTGCATGTAACCTCAGTGGGCAGGAGTTTCCAGGGCTTCTGTTCACTGACTTCTTTCGATGCCTCTCTCCCCAGTCTTATGCCCCAGCCGCAATGGACAGGAGCAGCTTGAGAAAGGAGAGGTTTATTCTGGCTTACAGGTTCAGCCCACGGTTGTGCGAGCCTGTTGTAAAGGACTTGTGTCATGCATGACATCATGAGGACAGTATGTTGTAGAGAAAAAAGTCTCCTTCACCTCCCAACAGCCAGGAAGCAATGAAGGAGACCAGCATTTCAGTATTCCTTTCAAGGGTGCACCCACAATGACCTAACGCCCTCACATCCATTGGGCTCTGCCTCTCAGTGGTCCAGCACCCATGGCACCACAGGCTGGGGACAAAGCCTTCGATGTGTGAGATTTTCGGGGACACTTCAGATTCCAATCTGAAACCACCCTCCCCCTCATGTGTTTCATATGGAGCCATCAGGCATCCTGGCCAGCCCCTTTCCACCCCAGCTCCCAGGGAAATCTTTGCATGGATCGCCCACTGAGTGCCAGGAAGCCCAGGAAGGTGATGGAGGATGGCACCCTGTGTCTCCACCATGTCTGACCAGTGACTTACACTTCTCTGAGGTCATTGCAGTTCTCGTTAGGTGTGCTTTTCCCGCCGTCTGCCTTCGGTCCCCACTCCCATCCCAGCATGCTTCCTTGTGGTCACAAGGACAGTTAACTCTGGACTCACAAGGAAAGAGGCCACTGGTGCGCCCTCCCCAGCTTTTTTTTTAAATAAGTAATGAAATGTTTAAATTGAAATTCTTAGTAATACAGATCTTCTCAAAATGAGCATCCCATTTCTTGCTCCAACCTTCTCTCCGACTCTCTAAAGTAAACGTCCCCGAGGACTGGTAAGTGGCCCAGCCAGTAAAAGTGTTTGTCACCCAGCCTAGCAACCTGAGTTTGATTTGTAATACCCACATGGTGGAAGGGGAGAGCTGATTCCTGCAAGTTGTCCTCTGATCCCTATATGTATACCAGGGTACTCTGGAATACACACACACACACACACACACACACACACACACACACACACACGTATACATACATGCATGCACACATACCATAAAAGTGTAGTAAAAATTCCCATGAACTCTATCTACTGTAAATACCTTAACATGGTTCTGTGATCGATATTTTGGGTTAGCTTAGTTATGAATTATTTCCTTCACACCCACAAAAGTCAAATCAATAGCTAGCAACGGAAGATCAACCACTCACAAGGTACCACTCACAGACCAAACTAGTGCCTTAGTTTATAGTCTACTAAAAGAAAAGATATAAATTCGAAACATACAAAACTGTGAGGTCTAAATATGGACTAAAAACTAGAATCCCATACAATGTAACACATAGTTAATCAATGCATGATAACCTCATACAATGAAGGATAATTAATCGATACACTGTGGTCTAGGGGAATGGTTGGAGCTAAGGCTGAAGTGAGAGAAGAAAATTCTGCTCTTTCCTGGTCAAGGTATGTCTGAAGTGCAGCAGCTAATGTGGTAGGAAGGGTCAAATCCCAGCCCCAAACTGACTGGGGTCAGACCTTGCCTCTCGTAAACGCTGTATCCGCCTTGCATAGCACAGTGTCAGAGAGAGTTATGTGCAATAAATATTAATATCGCTCCCTTGTCTGCCACAGTTTCTTATTCAGAAGGAGCCCAGTCCCAGCTGGTGGCAGTCCAGCCTTGTGACTGGCATCCTCCTTCAACTGTCCCTTCATGGTTTATTCTTGGCTCCGGAGAAATATCTCTGACCCAGGAGAGCGGGCGCCTCACCAATTCCCTTCAGGGAATTTTTTTTCCAGAACTCTTCCTCCCCACCCAGCTTTCAATCTATTCCAACCATCAAAGTCATATGGCTCCACTGTGAGGAAACCTAGAATGCACAGGAAATTAATTGCATAATCCAAGGTTCACTGTGTGTGTGTGTGTGTGTGTGTGTGTGAGAGAGAGAGAGAGAGAGAGAGAGAGAGAGAGAGAGAGAGAGAGAGAGAGAGTGTTCTAATCATGTGCAAGTGTATGGGCCAGGCGAGGATGCTGGTATGTCCTTCTATTCCTTTCCACCATATTCCCTTGAGGCAGGGTCTCTCACTGAACTCAGAGCTCACTGTTTTTCTGCTCTGCTGGCCGTCACCCTCCCCAGGGCTGCAGCCACAGACTCATCCAGCCATGCTTGGCTTGAAATAGAGGACCTAACTCAGACCCTCAGGCTTGCCCAGGTGAACCGTTCTTACCCACCCTGCCACCTTCTCTGTCCCCTCCAAGTATATATGTTATACCTTTCTCTACTGATCTCAGTTTCGTTCATACACTTAGTCAAATCATTAATTCAACAAATATTTGAGTTAACAATCTTCTCTGAAATGAACATCACGGAGGGGGAGGAAGGAAGATTGTCGAGTAGCTCTCATCCTGCGTGTAACTGCAACATCATTTCTGGTTTAAGATGTGTGCGGTTCATTTCAATTAAATATATATTATATTGAAATGTTCCTTGTACTCAAATTTCATCTCAGATTGAAATCTCCATTAACATCCACTGTGAATTTCCTTTGTCCATTTAGATTCAGTTGCGTTCCGATCCCCAGCTCTCCTGGGCATGCCGCAGCTCTTAGGGCACGCCCTTGCTTGCTTACTTCAGCCCACTCCAAGCTTTCTTCCTGCTCAGAACTGAGAGGGTAGACATCCTAAATGTCTTCTTTTATGAAAGCCGCTCCCTCCAGCTTGCTCAGCGTCCACACCAGGAGGGGCAGCTTCCTTTGAGCCAAGCTCTATACAAAAAGTGCTATTGTTTGTAAGGCAGCAGCTTCAGATTCCCCGGTGGCTCTGGCTTAGGTGTTGTTTCTTTTACTATTTCCTCCCTCGTAGTTTGAAATGATAAAAACAGGGATCAGTTATGACTCTGAAACAATTGTCATTTAAAAGAATATGAATCTATTTTAAACGATCATAATGTGTGTAGCTTTCTTCCCCACACCACCCACCTCCCAGGCTATTGTATGGGGGAGCCTGGGTAACAAAACAAACCATATCTCTTTTAGTATTCGGATGAGCATAATACCAGGTTCCCTCCCAGCTGTTCCTTGCAAAGGGGCTTTTTTCCTGAGTTCTGCCAGCTTATACCTCTGTGAACTTGGTCGGTCTCTGTCCGGGCCCCAGCAGGGGAAGTTGATCCACTCTGTCCCAGTGGCCCCTCAGCAGACTGCATCTCTTTAATCCCATCAGCCTTCTTGTCCCAGGAGTTTGGACTGGGGGCTAAATCAATGAATCTGCTCTCTACAGAGCCACAGCCACACAACGAATGTCACCTCTACTTTCCTGCTGAAAGGAGGGTCTTACGCGAGTCCGCCAGCGTTTCTGTGTCCAACTCTCTAAGGTCTCGGCTAAACTCCCGGGTTAGGTACTGACTCTAGCATTTGTGAATTTTGTAGCCTTGTGGTTGAAAGCCATTCTGAGCTCTGGGTTTGTATCTGTAAACGTGGAACAAAAACAAACTAACAAACAAAACCCATGCACCCAGGGTTGGAGAGATAACTCCTGCTTGTCTGATAAACATGCAGACCTGGTGTTAGAAAAAGCTGGACCTGGTGTGTGTGTTTGTGATTCCAGGGCTGGGAGAATGAGACAGGTTGACTCCTGGGGTTTGCTGACCAGCCAGCCTGGCCTAGTCCAGGCCAGTGAAAGACCCTAGCTTTTCAAAAAAAACCCAACGTAGATGGTGCCTAAGGCATAAAATCCAAGGTTGGCAACACACACACACCCAGACACTCCTAGACAAAGACACACACACCCCCAGAAACAGGCACACACCCAGACAAACACAAGCACACACACACACACACACACACACACACACACACACACACACACACACACACACCATGTGCTCAGTGGTGGCCACTCTCTATCATGATTCCCAGAGCAAAAAGGCCATCTTGGCCCTTCCTGGATGAGTGAGTCTTAGCTAACAGAGGCTGGGGAAGTAGGGTGACCAGGGCAGGAGAAGCAGCCAGTGAAGCACTCAAAGAGTAGGTCAGGAGCCCAGTGTTGCTGCAGCTTCCCAGGAAAGAGGAATTCCCCCCAAATCTGGCCTCTTGAGCCAGGTCCTTAGAGTGGTGCCCAGGGTTAATCCACTTTAGCAAGCACCTCAGTTATTCTAATAACTGCTGTTTCAGCTCCAAGCACCACGGGTCCTTAGAGGGCACCCTGCTGCCTGCATTAAGGAACCCTGAGACCCAGATAGGAGAGGGCAGGTTCCTGAGTCATAGCTCACTGTCATTCAGACTTTACACTCTAAGACTCCCGAGATATCCCTCCAAAGCCAGCCACCTCCAGTATTCTTTCTCCTGACTTCAAATTCCTCATGGGGAGGGAAGGACCCCTGCTGCAGCTTCTAGCAGCCAACCCGAGTAGCCCTCCAGTTCTGGGCAGCTTCTCCCTCCTTCTGGCTGGAGCCTGCAAAGCTGTGTCCTCTGTGGTCCCACCACTATCTATGCCCCTGTCAATCTGCCTACACCAGGGCTGTGTGGACAGACTGCTCTGCCCACAGATTCGCTTTGCGATAGCTATGTGATTGAGACAGCTTTCTCATCTGTAGAATTGGGGAGGTTGCACCTGCTTTTACTGTGAAGCAAGAAGAATTCCTCAGTGCCTGGCAGCGCTGAGAAGTGGCTCCCAGGAGACGGAAGGAGAGAGTGCAGCTCACAATGGTATTTACAAGGGAAGGAGATACAGACCCTAGAGGGAGATGATCCTCAGTAAACCGCAGGATTCTCAGAATGTAGTTCCCCAACCTGTCCTATTCACTGCGTGGATTCTGCTGGGAGCCCAGACAGATGCAGGCGCCAAGACTCAAGCTTGTCTTTGGTTTTGTTCTTGAGACAAAGTCATGTAGTCCAGTGTACTGGCTGGTTTCATGTGTCAACTTGACACAAGCTGGAATTATCACAGAGAAAGGAGCTTCAGTTGAGGAAATGCCTCCATGAGATCCAACTGTAAGGCATTTTCTCAATTTGTGATCAAGCAGGGAGGGCCCACTGTGGGTGGTGCCATCCCTGGACTGATGGTCCTGGGTTCTATAAGAAAGCAGGCTGAGCAAGCCAGGAGTAGCAAGCCAATAAGAAACACCCCTCCATGGCCTCTGCATCAGCTCCTGCTTCCTGACTTGTTTAGTCCCAGTCCTGACTTCCTTTGGTGATGAACAGCAATGTGGAAGTGTAAGCTGAATAAACCCTTTCCTCCCCAACTTGCTTCTTGGTCATGATGTTTTGTGCAGGAATAGAAACCCTGACTAAGACACCCAGGCTGGCTTTGAATTCTCTGGAGTCGAAGATGCTAGCATCTATCCTCTTGTCTCTACCCCCAGGGTGCTAAGGTAATGGGGACGTGACACCAGTGGCACCAGGCCCACTTTATCCAGTACTGTCAATTGATTGCAGGGCTCAGTGCATGTAAGCAAGTGCTCTGTCACTCTAGCCACTCAAAGACCATCTTTCCCAACATGCATCGCTCCCAAGGCTTTTGGGCAGGAGCCTAGACGTCCTGGACCCTAGACACACACCCTGAGCACTGGGGGGGAAGGGCACTTCATCTCTAGAAGGCTTTTTGAGTGACCTGTGCTCACTTTGTATATGCATATTTGTGTATAGGTGTGTATAGGTGTGTGTGTGTGTGTGTATGTGTGTGTGCATGCCTGTGGAAGCCAGAGATTAACTTAGGGTGTCAGGCCTCAGTTACTCTCCCTCTTGTGTTTTTGAGACAGGCTCTCTCATTGGCCTGGAGGTCAATGATTTGGCTAAACTGCCTGGCCAGCAAGGCCCAGACGCCGGCCTGTCCTTATCTCCCTAGCACTGGGATTAGAAGCATGTACCACCATGCTTTGCTCTCCCCACGAGTACTAGGGTATCGAGTACTAGGGTATCGAGTACTAGGGTATTGAACTTGAGTGTTCACACTTGCAAGGCAAGCAGTGTAACAACTGGGCCATCTCCCTAGCTCCGTTCATCCTCCCTGTCTTCCTACAAGGGTGGGGCCCAGCCAGGAGCCAACCGATAGCACGGCCGAGGGTGCTCGGTGAAGATAAACATGCAGGGGCTGGACATGGAAGCCAGACCTTCTTCTGTCACCAGGCACCGTGGACTCCAGCAGGGCACAGCATGCCTCTGAGCCTGGCTTTTTCTCCTATAGAACAAGCTACAGTTCCATGAGATGCTGCAAAAGGCTGGAATCTATGCCCTTGCCATGGGCAGTACCAACTTCGTAATTTTTTGCTTCTATTACAGCCTCTTGACTTTAGAGCATAAAAGCTGAGACCCCGGCTTGGGAGGACTTTCTGGAATGGGGCTTCTTAAATTTTCTCCATTCACAATCTCCTTATATCCGATAGATTTTGATGCAGTCCTTGATACACAGGTGTCTAAGATAGATTTACAAGTCAAAAATTTGCTGATATCAAATCATACATTTATTTTAAACAATCCCTCGGTGTACATATAATTTACCATTTATTAAAGACAAAAGAGAAATGCATACCGATAAGGTGGGTGAGCTTGCTTATTTTTACCTGAGAATTAAATCTTGGCTGAATGCTCCATACTGAGGACACAGAGCCTCTACAACGCTTTTCAGAATTGATTGATATTTTCTATTCATAATCACCAATTCTGAGTATACTGTTTTTTGCATAAATTCATAGTATAAGTGGAAGACATCTGTTTAGGGCCAGACCAAGTTCACTGATTTTTTTTTTTTAATGAAACTCAAGTCAGCCATCAAACAGTAGTTTTAAAAAGCATCTAGCACGGGACGATGTAAAGTTGTGCAAATTTGATGCTTACACACTGGGGAGCAATGGTAGGGGAACGTGAAAACTCTCTGTTTTCTGTAATTAAGCTGTTATGTTTTTGTAAGAGAAGATCTCATATTTACAGGAAAAACACTGCAGTCCATAAGAGAGAAGAGTTTGAACCTGAGCTGAGGTTTGGGGCAGCATTCATGGCTTCCGGTATGAACATGCAGAGCAAGGTGTACCTGCATGTGTTCAGAAGCAAGCCCACAGTGAAGTCACATGACACAACATAGCTGAATGACGCCAGGAGAGCCTTGGAGGCGTGGCCTTTGATTTTGAATTAATTTTATGGGGCTGAGCACTCAAAAACCCTTTATTGTTGCCAACCCTTTGGTGACCCTCCTCATATTCAGTTGTGTGACCCCCTAAGAAGTCACAATCTACAGTTCAGTAGCTGGCATCTAGAGTACTTCATCCAGACCCACTCATTTCCCATTCATGAGAGCTGCTGAGAGTCCCACAGCAAGCAAGGCAGTAGAGGTAGTTTCAGAGTTCATGGTTTAACCCATGAGTGGATATGATTCAGCAAAGGACCCACAGGTCAACCCTGGGACTCCTGAAGGCATACCGGGGCTGTCAGTTTTCCAGAGCCCATCTGAGCTAGACACCTGCCTAGGTCATGTCTGTTAGACCTAGATCATGCCTGCCCAGCATTGCTTTGTACCATGTGACTCGTCCTGGGCATTGCACCCCAAACAGGCCATCGCCAGCAGACCTCGAAGCTCTAGAGCTATCTGTGGGTTTATCCAGACTCCCTGAGGCCTGCCTCCCTCAATCCCTATTTAACTCCCCCAGCCTTCCCTTCATCTCTGAGCATCCCTCAAGAGCCAATCTCCTATAGCAGGTAGCCTGTGTCACTCAGTGTCCCACTGGCTTCCACCGGTGTTATTTCCAATAAGCACAGAGTCAGTGGCTTGGCCACAACTCATGGTGACAAGAGATCTCTGACTCCGTGGTTGGTCCTTCTCTTCTGCATCCTTGTTTGGATGTCTGTAGCTGTGTTACCGTGCTTCTGGTCTTACCCCTCTGCTTGAATGTAGCATCTCAGAGCACTGGGACATCCTTCCGTACAGAGTGACCCACCCATTGTTGTTTTGAGAATGAGTCTCACACTCACAATCCTCCTGCCTCAGCTTCCTGAGAGCTGAGATTCTGTTTGGGTCCCTCCACTCCACTCTCTTGTCTTGTAGGATGTAGCTCCACCTCTTCAGAGTTCTATGGTGGCTCAGTTCAGGAAGCCCTGCCCACCCCCAGGCAGGCTCCACCCCAAACGCTGTGATCTGCACAGCGTGCTCTTCCATTTTACAGTTCTGCAGGATCTCCCTCATCTGCAGTGTCCCCTTCATCTCTGAACTGTTCCCAGAGTGAGGGAGTCCTCACCACGTCTCCATCCCTGAGCTGTTGCTGGGTTACCCTGCACTGCGATTATTAATAATAGCACAGCTCTTCAGCGGCTCTTAAGGGCAGTGTGACAGCTCAGAGGACCAACTTGACAGGATCTGAAATTATCCAGGAGGAAAACCTCCAGGGCTGTTTCTGAAGAAGCTTCTAGATTGAGTTGACTGAGGCAGGAAACCCCACTCTAAATGTGTATGGTGCTGTTCCATAGGTTGGGGTCCCAAAAGAATAAGAACAGGCAAGTGAGCTGAACACCATTACTCATCTCTCTTGGCTTCCTGATTGGAGCACAGTGTGACCAGCCCCCTCACACTTCCCTGCTCATGGCATCCCCACTGTGATGGGCTATGACCTCAAACTTCTTCAAACCTTACGTTGTTGCTCTTGACCAGAAAGTGACCTGTGATAAAGATGGAGACGGTACCTTAGTCGCCCTGCTGTCAGAAGGGCCTAGCCCAGATGGGGTGTGACTAAGTCAGAGAGCCAGATAGCTCCCAGTGCTGACAGCCCCCTTTGACTAGAGTGTGGTAGGAAGCACTTCAGACTCAGACTTTCTTCTCAGAGGCCAGGAAGAGCTGGTGGAACTGAGGGGCAGCTTGGATCCAGGCATCTGATCACAGGTAGCACCCGCCCACAGCTGTCCCCATGGGAACCATATCCCTCAAATCTCCAACTCTGAGCGAGCAGTATGCTCTGAGTCCAAACTCCCTCCCTCCTGCCATGGCCCTAGAGCCCAGTGGGGGCTGATGTGGGCACAGGGCCAGCTCAGGGCACCCATAGCCCCCACCACAAGGCCTGTGAGGGGCTGCAGCTGCAGGGACAGGGTGGGCAGGTTGTCATGGAAACCAAACTGCTGGCCTTTCTCTGGTGTTTAGAGTTCTGACAGAGGCCAGGCTTTACCAGCACACACTCCCCCGGGCTCCTCCCCACCTTCTCGGCCTGTGTCCAGAGTACACAGCAGGCACAGAGATGGGTCAGAGGCTCCAAGGAGTGGGACATGCAGAGAGACAGAGAAGTTGGCCATGACTCTCTCTTTCTGACTCTGACCACTGTCACAGTGTCTTAGATCAGGTACTGCCGGGAAGGAGGCAAGTGTCGCAGGTAGGAAATGCTTGGTGACTGGAGCTTTGGGACAGGAGGTTTTGTGTTCCTGTCCCTGCTAGTACTTCACAGCTGGTCATCACAGGTGATTGAAGCTTCTCAGCTTCCCCGTGCTCACTTTCCCCTCACAGGAGATGAAGACCAGTCAATCTGCCAGGTCCTCATCAAATACCCTACTCACGGGTAAACCTGAGGCCCTCGTGGGTCACTAGAGCCGTTTAGGTATATAACCGTACTCAGAATGATTAGATAAGCTGAGCTGAGGCAGCTCAGTGGGTAAAGTGCTTGTATTTGTAAACACAGGGACCTGAATTTGACCCCTAAAACTCACCTAAAAGTTCAGGCATGATGGCACCCACTGCAATCCCAGTGCTAGGGTGGTAGAGATGGCTGTTTCTTAAGACTTATGCATTTGCTGAATTCCAGGACATGGGAATACCTCAAAAAGAAAAGTGAACTGGCTGTGGGGAGGCATGCATTTAACTCCAGCTCTTGAGAGGCAAAAATAGGCAGATATCTCTGAGTTTGAGGCTAGCCTGGTCTACATAAAGAGTTTCAGGCCAGCCAGGACTATATGGAGAGACCCTGTATCAAAAAAAAAGAAAAGAATGTGGTAGAAGGGGGAGGAGAAGGAGAAGGAGGAGAAGGAGGAAGAGGAAGAGGAAGAGGAAGAGGAAGAGGAAGAGGAAGAGGAAGAGGAGGAGGAGAGGAGGAAGAGGAGGAGAGAGGTATTTGGCTCCTGAGGAATGACAGCTTAGATTATCATCTTATCATCTTTGGCTTCCTTGCATGCACACACATGTGAATGCACACTCATATATATGTACACCTGCATGAACATACTCACTTATATACATACGTGCACATACAAGAATTAGATAATCTGTGCACAGTAAGCATATTCCTTTAATCCAAGTACTGGGGAGGTTGGGACAAGACAACCCTGAATTCAAAGCCAGTCTAGTCTGCCTAGCAAGTCCTCATCTCAGACACCAAGAAGTCTCCCTTTTTATTCAATCCAGGCTCCCAGGATGGGGGATGCTGGGATTCAGGGTGTGTGTTCCCATCTCAATTCACAGTCTAGAAACTCCCTCCCAGACATACCCAGAGGCTTGTCTTTTCCAGACTCTGGATCCCATCAAGTTGACGACATTAAACAAGACAGAAACAGTAACTTCTCACTGACAGCTAACAGAGTCACCTGCAGGGAAACTAGGGAAGAATATGTGCTCTGAAGAGTTACTTTATATCCAGCGTGAGTTAAGTATCCATTTCTGTGTCTTCTTCTCAAAACTCCCTTTTTATGGTAAAACAATAAAATCCTGCCCGGAAGCCGAGAACAGCCGCAGAAGTTCAGTCATGAAGGATGTGGTTTGCCAGGAGACTCCAGGCAGCCAGGTCAGAGGAAGAGCTGCTTTCTAGTTGCAATCACTTGCTGTGTCAAAGGAGATGCCAATGACCCTGTCACGGTGAGTGCTCCTGCCTCCCCATTATGAGCTCCTTGTACACATATGGAACAAATGGATAGGTGAAATTACACAAGGGTATAGAATCTGGATAGGTTGTGTGTGTGTGTGTGTGTGTGTGCGTGTGTGTGTGTGTTTTGATGACACAAACTAGCGTCATCTGGGAAATAGGGAAGAGGAGCCTCAATTGAGAAAATGCCTCCATTTGACCTGTGGTCAAGCCTATGAACATTTTTCTTGATTAACGATTAATGTAGGAGGGCTTAGCCCACTTGGAATGGTGTACTCCTGGTCAGGTGTGCTACATTGTATAAGAGAGCAAGCCAAGCAACCCTGGAGGAGCAAGCCAGTAAATAGTGTCTCTTCACGGAGTCTGTCTGCTTCAGTTCCTGCCTCTGGGTTCCTGACTTGAGGTCCTGCCCTGACTTTCCTCCATGATGGATTGTGAACTGTAATTGAAGTAAACTCTTTCCTCCCCAAGCTCTTTGGCCATGGTATTTGTCACAGCAACAGGAAGCAAACAGATCCAACATCCATCGATGCGGAGACACAGGGAAGGTATTCTCAAGGGAGTGATGCCTTGTCTGTGGAAGGATGGGTCCAAATGAGCGGGTGAGGGAGAAGGAGACAGGCGAAAGGGGAGAGAAAAAGGAAGAGCGATGTCCAAGAAGGCTTCTAGTTGCAAGTGTGGGGTACCTGAGCACCTGGAAAAGCTGCAGTGTTTGGGGCATAGAAGTCAGGGTTCTGTGGAAGAACTATGGGGATGGAGCTGTAAGTCACCTGGGGCCTCGGGAACATCACTGCAGCAGCAACGGGCAGACAAGGGTGCTTAGAGAGGCAAGCCATGATCAGACATGTGTTTTTGTAGAGAATATTCCAGTTGCTGAGTGGAGAGAGCACTGTAGGGTCATGGAAGGACAGTGGGGAGGTCTGTTAGAGGTCCTTGAAATTATATAGTGACCTCGCCATGATGGTGGTCTCAGAGATCGAGAGATGATGTAATCAGGAGGACTCTAGGAATTCAAGTTAGAGGTCCCAGAAAGAGGGCTGTGGACGAGGGACAGCTCTTGGATTACCTCTAGATGCTGGGCTTGTGAGTCCAGGCAAGCAGAGTGTTCTTGGAGAGGCTTCTCTGGGGGAGGATCATTCTGAGCAGGGCACAGGCACAGAAATCATTAGTCCATCTGTAAACATGTCTGAGATGTTAGTGGAGTGTCCATGAAGGGAAATTCAGGCTTCTACCACATTAGTGTATATTTAAATCTGACACCAGGAGAGAGATTTATGATGGAGCTGACAGACTCCGGTGCCATGTCAGGTAGGTGACTGAAGCCCTGGGGAAGGAGAGGCGTAGGATGGAATCTTAAAACGATTCTCCAACTACTTCCAGGTGGCAGAGGAGGAGGCAGCCCAGGCCAGAGAAGCTCCTCTGAAAACAGAAGTCAAGAGGGTGGAGTGTGGTGCAAGGACCATGCAGCTAATCCTGCGGAGCCCCTAGGATGAGAGCGCCAGAGAGGAGTCACATGACCACAGGGAGACCAGTAGAAACCTGTTAAGATTCCGGGTGTCTCAGGACTGCCTCTGGATGCACACTTCTTCCTTCCTTGGGAAGTTACTTTTCTGTCACTGTGATGAAATACCTTAACCAAGGTGACTCAAAGAAGAGAGGGTTTATCTGGGCTCACGGGTCCAGAGGTAGAGGAACACATGGAGATCGTGGTGGGGAACCAGTGTAGCAGGAAAGCATGGTGGCTGGGGCTGAGGCTGAGAGCTTATATCTTTGTCTGTATACAGAAAGCAGAGAGAGCCAACTGGGAATGACTTGTGGCTTTTGGAACCTGAAACCTGTCTTCGGTGACATGCTCCCTCCAGCGAAGGCAATGCCTCCTCAAACTCCCCAAAGGGCACCACAAACTAGGAACCAAGCACTCAGATGCCCGAGACTATGAGCGACATCTCCTTCAGATCACCACACTTGGGTACACCCATTCTCCTGTCTCATCCAGTTTGCTCTTCTGGAAGGGTGGTGAGAGGGATGACAGCTAGTGACAAGTTGGAGAGACTTTAGAATAATTGCCATCACACAAAGCCTACCCTATCAGTTAGTGGCTGGCACGCTATCCCAACAGCTTGAGTCTGAACTTGCCAGAAATGGCCTCCGTCTCACCTCTCCCAGGCTCCCCAGCACCCACAGGTGCCCTCCCCCAAGACCTGACATCATCGGAGCACTGAAGAGATGCCTCCTCTGCCCCTTTCTCCCCTGGTCTGATTGCTACCAGGCAGCTGATCCACATGCCCTGCTCCAAGTTTGACCCCAGTCAGCAGGCTTCTCTGAAGAAGAGGGTCTGTTAGCATGACACACAGCATTTCCCATGCAACAGAACCTTGGAACCTAGGACAGAACTCAAGATATCAACGTGACACACACATGTACATGTACCCTTACACACCTGAACGTGCATATACACACGTACACTTGTACACACACTAAAATAACTGTGGTGCCAGGAGTGATCAGGGTACTGAGGTGACAGTCATTCACAAGGCTTGCCTTTCTCCACGTGACACACTTTGACCTTACCACCTGTTTCCACCTTGCTCTGGCATTTTAAAAACATGACATTTTTAGTAAATTCTTTGAATTTTTTTGAGACAGGGTCTTACACTACAGCTCAAGCTGATCTTGGGTTTGCAGCAATCCTCTTCCCTCGACCACCCCCCCAACTAGGATGTGAGCTGCCATGCCCAGTTTGACTCTTTCCCAGATGTTTGTTTTTATTCTGTGTGTATGAGTGTTTTACTGTATGTATGTCTGTATATGCACCATGTAGAGCCCAAAAGCAGTTGCTGAATGCTCCAGAGCTGGAGTTGTGGGTGGCTGTGAGCTGCCACGTGGGTGCCAAGAATAGAACACAGGTCCTCTGCAAGAGCATCGAATGCTCTTAACCACTGAGCTATCCCTCCAGGTATTAAAACATAAAATAAGCTTGACTTTTTACTCTGACATAATTTAAAATTCACAAAAAGTTTTAAAAAACGTAACAGCTTCCGTATACTCCCAACCCCATTTCCCCAGTTAGGATATTCTTTAACCATAGTACATTGTCAAATGAGAAAACTAACATTCATACAACACGACTGATTTTGGTGAAAACCCTATTTGGAGTACACTACCTTTGACTGTGATTTCTTTTTACGCTATGGCCCAGGCTAGCCTGCAACTATTTATCATTATTTATCCCAGGGTGACTTGAACTTAGGGCAATTCTTCTACCTCAGCTCTGCCCCCCACTCCCACCCCAACTCCAGTCCTGGGGTTACAGGAGCAAGCCATCAAGTTCTATAATATTTAATACACAAGGACACTGGTTAAACTCAGAAGGACCTAAATTAGCATAAGACTGTGGGGACCAGAGAAGTGAGAAGTGAGGACAGGGGAGGGAGGGTAGGAGAGGGAGGGCAGGGGAGGGAAGATGGGGAGGAATGATGGGGAAGGAGAATGAGGAGGAAGGGGAGGGAGGGAGGAGGAGGAAGGGCAGTGGAGGGAGAATGGGAAGGGAGGGAGTTGAGAGAAAGCAGGATCGGGAGCCATAGAATGTCTGTAGGAAACCATCAAAGGCATTTAATTTAATAAAGCAACCAGGATTGTACATAATTCTACTGTGTACATACAAACATTCAAGTTTTGGGAGCAAGAATTTTAGCTTTCCTTCCCCTGCCCCTTTATGATTCAGTCTCTGCTAGAAAAAGCGGAGCCTTGCAGGGTGCCGTGGTGCATGCCTTTAATTCCAGCGTTTGGGAGGCAGAGGCAGGTGGATTTCTGTGAGTTCCCGGTCAACCAAATCTCCGTAGTATGGTCCTTCGTGGAATACCAGCCAACCAAACAAGCAAACAAACAAACAAAAATCCCAAACAAACCCCACCCCCACCCAAATAGAGGGGATTATTGACTCAAAGAAGCCAATAATTTTGAGTTGGTTTGGGACATTTGAGTAAATGAAGCTGTAATGGGCAAGCATGGGCCCTCGCCAGTTTCCTGCAGTATAGCATGGCTTCCTAAGGCTGGGTGGGTTGCACTGTTACAGAGGGCTCAGCTCAGACAGGGGGTTCCCTGTGCAACCTCCCTTCTTATGGTCCCACAACCCCACAAATAGGGCACTTTCCCTACCCAGCTCCCTTCTCAGCTCTCACTGGGGTCGGAGAACATTTTTGTTTCAGCATTTCATCTGAAGCCACGGTTTCACATCATCAAGTCTGCAAAAAACCGTTCACAAACCACACCAAAACTTCTCGGTAAAGAACTCCTAAGGCCAAAGAGGGAGACTGGGTAGATTGTTTTTAATTTGTTTCTTTTTGTCAAAGGGGGACAAAACACGCTTTGGTGAGTGCGAGTGTTTATTCTGGGACACAAAACCAGAGTCTGGAAGGGAGCATTCAACGGGTGCTGCTCTGCCACGCAGGGGCAGCGGTGGGACTCAGCCCATCCTGCTAAGGACGGGCAGCCTGAGCCAGGCTTGGGAGTCTGTCATGGCTGCCAGACGAATCATTATCTAATTGCAGCCTTTTCTCTTCCTTAGGTTTCAGCAGGTCCCGAGAGAGCATTTAAAATCACATTTACTACTTTACCATCTAATCACACATAAGCCTCTCCCTATACCCTCCACCCTCCTTCCATTCAGAGTGTACTTTCTGGAGCACCATCCAGCAAGCAGGGTGGAACTCGTGACGGGAAATGGGAATGGCACCCACGAAGGCGTGATTCCTTGTAGATCCTTGAGTGACGGACGGGTGAGGTTTCCGTCAGGCAAGCCCAGCCACCTTCGTGGAGGAGCCCCGGACAAGTGTAAGTTTCGCAGAGCTGGGGTCTCCAGCTTACTTCTGCTAATGCTACCCCAGGCCTTTAGACGGAGAACAGATGGCAGATGGAGTTTCTTCCTGCCATGCGCGAATGCTGAGCGGATCTCATGATCCCCGAGCTCATGGCTTTCAGTAGAGGCAACCTGGGCTAAGAAGAGATCTCCGACTTACGGAGCAGCAAAGGTTTGGATGTGGAACTTGGGGTTCAGCCTGTGACTGAGGATTGAGAGACACACGCTTAGGGACGTTATGGGGAGGATTTCAGATTTACTCATGGACAAAGCGTAAGTGCTTTAAAAGAGTGGCCTTCACAAAATACTCATCCATGGAGAGGGCTAGTGTTCTCTTTCTTTGAACGATAAAAGGTTGTGGCTAATTCAAGCACTGGTCTTTCCTGCATGCTCTACCAAGTCGGTGCTTTCGAACAAGTTGTGCTGACATAAAAATACTTTCTTTTGATGGTGTGATTTTTAGAATGTTTTGCCAAAACGATGGTAAACAGATGACACCAATCCTGGAGGCATTGGTGAGGGTTCTACGTCTTAAAAATGGAGACATTGAGCCTCCTTGGGCGTTGGGAGATGAGTTTGGCCTCAGTCTCGAGGCAGCAAACAGTCTTGGTAGGGAGATGGAGGCGAGAGGAAACCATTGGCTTCCATTCTTGCTCACACTCCAGAATCAACAGATGTTTCAGGGGCTGCTGGATGCCACTGGTTCAGCTGGCTCTGAGCATCTCAGGAGTAACGGAACAGAATCTATAATTTTCAGAGTTCTGAGAGACAGTGGTAGGGCCTTTGGGATCTGGTGATGAGAAACAACAATGGAGGTGGTGAGGAGGGGGATTTTTCAACCTGCTGTGGAATGTTTCTGTGTGTCCAGTCGGAGTCAGTCACACGGACAGCCACTCTGACTCCAGGAAAAACGACTTGCTCAGATCTCTCTGTGGGTCTAGCTGTGTTTGGGCAGCAATCTTCCTCCTCCTCCTCCTTCCTCTTCCTCATCATCTTCCTCTCCACCCTTCTCTTTCCCCTTTCCTCCTCCTTTCTCTTCCTCCTTCTTTCCCTTCTCTTCCTCCTCTCTCTTCCCTCTCCTCTCTCCTCTTTCCTCTTTTCCTCCCCTTCTCTTCATCTTCTTATTCTTTTCCTTCTTATCTTCATCCCCTCTTTCCTCTATCTCTTCCCTCTCCTTTTCCTCTTTCTCTTTATCCTTAACTTTCCTCCTTCTCTTCCTCCTTTCCCCTCTCCTCTTCATCATCTTCCTCTCCCCTTCCTCTTCCTTCATCTTGCTCTAGTATACATAGTGTAAGGCTTCTCTCTTAATGATGGTTTTGTTCTTTGAGATTGCCTGATTTGATTGGTGCCGGAAAGAAAGAGGCACACAGGCTGTCTATCTGCTGTGGTTTTAAAACACAGTTTGAATCAGTTTTACTGCAAAAACAGATGCAGGCAGGAGTCACAGATGCATAATTTGAGTAACAGAAGCCAAAGGTTGGGCTTTCTAACCACACAGTGTGGGAGGAAGGTTGAAATGACACAGAGAAATGAATTGCTTTTAGACTGATGGGCAAATTTGTTTTGAAATGGCATAAAGTTGGTTTGAAACGTTAGAAGGTTTTGAAGTGGTCTTAAAGAGTAATTTCCTAGTTCCCTGTCCACTTGCTTAGCAAGTGGATGATGCTGATGATGCTGATGATGCTGATGATGACGATATGCAATCATAGAGACGGGAGCACCAGCGTACTTCCCTGGCATACAAAAGAGCATATATCTACAAGGCTGGTCCTAATGACTGCCAGAAGGAAATGAAAGAGAAATCTGAGAATGCTCTGTAATGGTAAAATGTGACAAAGAGGTTGTTTTTATATCCCCTCAAATAAATATTGCCAAGGAGATGCTGTCCCAAGAGGACAAAACCAGTCTTTCCTGACTCTGATCAGGTGGAGTCATGTGTTCCTGAGTTTCAAAGCCTAATCAAGTCACGAGGCTCCTAGGAACTTCAGCATCAGCTCTAGTTTCTGAAGGCCTCCTGTGCTCAGAGCGGAGATATGGGACGGCAGACACTGTGACTCTGGAGCCTTCCTGTCCCCGTCGCTGGCCCTTGTCCCCTTCTTGTTCATTCTCCATTCACTGGCATGCCCTTTCTGCATCGCCATGTCTACCCTCATCTGGCCTGCCTTTCCAGGTCTTGACTGACCACACCTTGTCCTCCGACAGACACAACCACCTTTCCTTTCTCTGCTTCGTTCCGTTCTTCACCGTCTTCTGTTCACTTCGCCTTGAGATGCCGCTTGTGCTTGCTCGGCTCCTGCCGGACTGTGAGTGTAGGTGGGCCGGGATCTCAGCCTCCTCTCTTCTTACAGCTTCACCAAGGCTTCGGACACGTTAACAGCTCCGTGAGTACTGGCAGAATCAAAACCATGGCTGGGTGTCCTGAAGTATGCGAGAAGATTCGGATGTATGAACACACTCTCGCCGTCTCCACTCAAGCCCCTCCCTTCCCTGCCAGCGTCCTCTCTGAGAGGCTTTGCTTGGTGTCCTCAGATAGCCTGCTGGTCCCTTCTGCTCCTATATTTTCCACTTGTTCATCTTAGCTTTCTATTCTTTTGTGCTTCTCTCTGCGTCTCCAAAGATGATGAAAGCCACATTTTATGAACTAGTTCCTAAGAGTAAGACTAGGTCGAGGTGACCATGGCCCAGCAGCAAGTACGGTGACTAAGAACACAGGCTCATGGCCTGAGCCAGACCTTATGGTCTAGGCTTTGCTGTTATTAGTGTCATAGGCAACCTTCCTCTTCTCCTTGTCACTACAATTCTGAAATGGCCTTAGTAAACCCAAGTCACAAGACAGTGTAAGGATTAGGTAGGCAGATGCTCAGAAACAAATTAGCCCTTCTTCTCAGCTCCAATGCCCAGTGTCATCTAATTAAAACTGAGACCTGGACTTTCTGTTCTGAGGACTTATTCAAGGTCATATAACTGATTTTCTGGCACAGAGAACAGTCCTGTCCACGGTTCCCAGAGTGAGACATCCTCTCGACATGGTTCGGCACTGTCTGTCTCTAAGTCTTTGTTCGCACTCTGTAGAGAAACGCCATGGCATTCAAAACCCCACAGAAATGTTTCACGGGGCTGTAGCTTGACCTCGTACTAGACCTGGTCTGAGGATAGGAAAAAAGGAGTGAGCTCTGTGTGTTGTTGTTGTTGTTGTTATTGTTGCTATGTGGCTCACAATGCTGATTATAAGCATAAATCAGAGGGTTTTTTTCCAAGAAAGGAGGTGGGGAGGGGGCTCGAGTGGTGGGTGGGCTTTAGACAGAACTCTCAGGGCCCAGGGGCAGGCAGAGCATCAGAAACATCCAGACTGTGCTGTCTGTCTGTGGTGATTAAAAACCAGAACTGGAGTCACCTGCCAGTCAAGGTGGTGATCGCAGGGGAACCTGCTTGTGTTAGAAAGGAACCATCCAACTATTGGTTTAAGATAAGCAAACCAAGGAGTTCAATTCCAAGCCCAAGAGCAGTTGTCGAGGCTGTAGGAGAGATAAGAATCTTGACTGAGATCTCCAGTGGCTTGGCTTTGGCTAAGTCAGCCTCCAGGCCGACTGACTGTAGCCTTATCTTAGGAAAGGGTTAAATGGGCTAGCCTGGTGTGCTGGGGTGAGGATTAAGACACACTGCATGCTTGCTGTTTTTGTCACTATGTTCAGCCCTCTGAAGGCGAACTGAATGGACAGTGTGGTGAGCAAGGCCATCGGATTTGTCTGTCTCTGAAAGCAGAGGAAGCTGTGGTGCTCTTTCCTATACAGTGTGAGCTGGAGCCTTGGATGGTCATAGGCCAGGCACGGGTCAGAACATCCGAACTTGGTTGCTTCTTGGCTCTAGAAGCCGAGGGACAGGAAGAATGGCTTAAAGCATCCTAGTTGGGCCACTGACTCAAAGGCTGATTGGGGTGGGGGTGCGGGTGGGGGTGACTATCTTGACACTGCAGAGCCAGTTCCTTCCAACAGTGGGATGCCAGCAGAGGGGAAGAGGGAGGAATCTAGAGATTGTGTTGATTCGGGCTGTAACCGTGCCCTGCCATCCTAAAGCTGCTTCTCCATAGCTAGAAGGGTCCATGACTCCCCTGACTCTCAGGTTCTCTGCCTGGCTGGGGGAAGTGGTATTCCTGAGAGTCCATACAGTTTGATGTGAATCCCGTATGTTGGCTGTTGTTAAGTCAACTATTTAGCAACCACAGACAATAAAATTAGCACGACACTTCTAAGCCACATATTCCTTTAACTCACCTGATCCCCTTGTGGAACTTATACTGTGACTGCTTCGAGGAAACAGAGGTACAGAGAAGTGACCTCATGTCCTGTAGACCACAGCTAGTGATTTGTAAGTCTGGCATTTGTTTCCTTCATTCATTTTTAACTAGTGTTTTACTTGTTCTCTGAAAATTCCATACAAGCATACAATGAGTTTTGATGTATTCACCCCCAGCTTCTCTCCCTCCAGGCTCGCACACACACACACACACACACACACACACACACACAATTTCACATTCTCATTTTCTGTGCTGCCCATACACCACAGGCATGGGCATCCTACCAGTAACTGGGTCCCCAAGAAAAAGTGACTCTGCCTTCTTCAGTAGTCGTCAACAACCAGTAGTTCCTCGGAGAGGGGTGGAGCTTGGTAGGCCCCTCCCCTGTCGATGTTGGTAGGTCGACTGGCTTGCTCTTTCTCTGGTCTGGTGCAGGTGAGGATAGCTGCTGTGAGTCCCTGCGTGCAGCAGTTGCGCCTTGTCTAGAAGACAGTGTCCCATCCCGTGGCTCTCTCCTCCCATCCTCCAGATCTTACAGTCTTTCCATAACCCCCTTCCTCGATGTCCCTTAAAGTGAGGATTTGAAGCCAAAGCTCCTGGCTCCCAGATATAACGAGCTCATGAGAGCACTCGCTCCTCTCTAAAGGTTGATTTCTTAATTGGTGATAAACGTTTTGAGGTGCAGGGGAAGAGATGTGACAGGTATAAAAATGGGTCAGGGATATTCCTTAGGAGGGGCAAAGCTTAAATTCCATCTATTGCCTGTTGTGAAGTCTAAAACTAGACGTATGCCACGAAGTTCTCAAAATGTGACTCTTTTCCTTAGAACATAGTTTTAGTCCAGTGATAATATTTGATGCGAGAAGTCAGCAAACCCACTCGGACCATCTGTGTGTGCTGCTCGCTGTGCTGGGCACTGAGCACACAGAGCTAAGGATGGAATAGATGTACCTTTGCCTGCATAGAACTCAGAGACAGCAGGGCAGACACACAGGAACTGAGCAAACACACAGGTAAGTACTACTGTCGAGTGTGGTGAGGAAGATCAGAGCGGGGTCCTTAGAGAGGCATCCCGGGCACAGCTGGTTCAGACAGGCAAAATCCAAAAGGGCTCACTGAGGAAGCCACATGGAATCTACAGCCAAATAGGAGACACACGATTCTGTCAGAACTCCTCATTTGGACAGGAGATTTAACGACCAAACCAAAATTGTGACTTGTGAACAAAAGGCAAATTCCTTCAATGCCAGGAGCTGCAAGGCAGCCTGGGATTTTCCCAGTGCCCTTTGCCTCCCCAGAATAAACCGAAGGGCTGCTTTATACTGCTTGGCATTTACATAATGTGCACAGTGCTCCTGCCTTAGAACTTTGTGTCCAAAACCCATTTCTGCCTGTCAATTTTTATTAGACTTTGCATATTTTTCTTTAGAAATTTAGCAGAGAAAGGAGGAATTACTCTTTGCAAGAAATGTATTTGGCTCTAAAATAATTAATGCTTAAGAAGATTAACTACCATAGAATTGCTTCATGGACAGAGGTCCTACATAGGTGCCCCTGCTTTTGGGATGTAACCAACAGAAACCAGATTTAGAGGGGAAAGGTCCCAGTAGGGACCTCCAGACAGGGTGCAAGTCTACATAACCTCCAGGGGCCCAGAGTTCGGGTGCACTGTGCCTCTCCCACACCTATTGCAGCATAGCTGCCATTTAGACACTACCCAGGCTACAGAAATGGCTCAGCAGGTAATGCCATGCAGATGGGAATGCCTGATTTCAAGTCCTTAGAACCCATGTAAAGCTGGGCACCGTAGCTGCATCTGAAACTCCTGTGCTCCTATATCGAGATGACAGGCAGAAGACAAAGAATCTCAGAAGCTTGCAGCCCAGTTATCTTGGCACACTCAATCATAATCAACAAAGAGACCCTGCTTCAAACAAGGACAGAGGTAAAGGCCACATCAGAGGTTGTTCTCTGACATCCACACATGCCCTACACGTGTATGCCTGCACACGCACACACACACTCACACAGTTTCTCTCTCTCTCTCTCTCTCTCTCTCTCTCACACACACACACACACACACAGAGTCACACATCCCTCTCTCACACACATATACACACTCACACACATACACACTCTCACCCAATCTTTTGTGTGCACATACACTCTCTCACACACATTCACACACACACATACACACACTCTCACACACATTCATACACTCTTACACACATACACACACATGCACACACACACACACACTCACATACACACACATGTACACACACACACACACACACACTCCCTCACTCCCACACACATACACATGTTCACATACTCTCTCACATACACACACATGCACACACACACACTCCATCCCTCCCACACACATACACACGCTCACACACTCTCTCACATACACACACACACATTCCCTCCCACACACATACACACTCATTGATACACATGCATACTTTCACACACACTTACAAGTCTTTCTCACAAACTCACACACACATACATACACACTCACATAGCCACATACTTACAAACTCTCACACACACTCTCACACACGTACACACTCTCAAAGTTTTTAGTTTTTTAGATTTTAAAAGGACACTCACAGACGTATTGGTTATTTCTTTATTCACACTTCAGACTACTTTATTTCTTAAAACCCCATAGCCAGAGTCACATGATGTTTTTTTCTCTTCTTCCTCTTCTTCCTCTTCCTCCTCCTCCTCTTCTTCTCCTTCTCCTCCTCCTCCTCCTTCTCCTTCTCCTTCTTCTCCCTCTTCTCCCTCTTCTCCCTCTTCTCCTTCTTCTCCTTCTTCTCCTTCTTCTTCTTCTTCTCCTTCTTCTTCTTTGAGACAGGGTTTCTCTGTGTAGCCCTGGCTGTCCTGGAACTCACTCTGTAGACCAGGCTGGCCTCGAACTCAGAAATCCGCCTGCCTCTGCCTCCCAAGTGCTGGGATTAAAGGTGTGCGCCACCACACCTGGCTGGTTTTTTTTTCCTAATTATGTCCTGATTATTAGGGATTTGTTTGACTATAAAATAAATCTGCAAAATATAGAACATGGTTTCTTGTTGAGGTGGAAGGTCTTGATGTACAATCTAGACCAGTCCTTTCATCGCACACATGAGAAAGCAAAGTTCCAGACCCTGGTATCCAAATGCTGGGCAGAGCTTTTCAGAACCTGGGCCTGGGCCCGCAGGCACCCACCTTCTAGCTAAATGCTCTTTTCTCTCATTATTGCTTCCTTGGTGTCTAATAACATCCGGCGCATAGCTGGCCTCCAGCAATTAAAGGCAGTGAAGTATCAGATTGAGGAAAAGTAGGGTTCAGAGTCATCCCACATCTTATAGCAACTGAGCTCACTCCTCTGGACCATAACGGTTTCAAGAGAGAAGGTCCTGAGCTGCCAAAAACCAAGGCCACATCCATACCTGGTTATAGACGTGGACACAGAGGTCCGTGTTTATTTGAATGTATGCAGTAGTCTCTACCCATCTAGGAGCTGTGTCCAGAAGGTGATGCATTACAGATGTGAGACACACTCCTGCCAGATGCATGACAGGACCCCTGCCCTCACGCAGTTTTGCAGAAGCCCCTGTGTTCATGAAACTCAGTCTCCCATAATCAGACAAAGCCTATGATTCCCCATAAGACTTCCAGGTCCTTAAGGCAGCCGGACACAGGGAGATCTCTGCTGTTTTGTGTGTGGTAATTTCTCAGAAGTGAAACTGATGCTCAAGCTCAGAATCGCAGTCAGCAGAAGGTCCTGGGCTATAAACTCCAGGTCTCCTTACTCTCACACCAGAGAGTTTTCCCAAGGCATCCTTGACTCTTACTAAACACCACTGAATTTATTTCCACCCCTGCCACTTCTGTTTTCTTACCTCAGATTTCAGCCACGACTTCTCTCCTGTCAGAAGAGAGTCCCTGGTCATGCTTAGCATCTTACAGGAGTGGGAATAATAGCTTTTGCTCTCACTCAAATAAGACACTGATGGTAGAAACTAGACAGAACAAGAGTGGTTCACATTGATGACCCTCCACTCCACGGGTGTCTGGGAGAGCTCCCTACATCTGCCCATTGATCCTTTTACCCTCAAATCACCCATACTGCCCAATGTCCCATTGTCTGGCATGTTAGGGATGCAGCTGGAGAGTAATGGGTGCATTTGTGGTTGTCAGGATGGTTGCCTTCAGGACAAGAGGGAGCGTCTCAACAGATGACGTTGAAATGGCGGTTAGCAGTGGAGGCTGCTGTAAAAGGATAAGGAAGATGGCTTCCCTGGTCTAGAGGGCCAGGGAGGATTGTTCTGAAGAAGGGACATTCAAATGCAACTGGTAGAGCAGAAGAAGTCAGCACAAAGGATGGAAAATACAGCCCTAGGTGTCAGGGTGGGGTATCAGACAAGTGTGAAGGGACCAGAGCAGAGAGGACCAAGGAGACCACGAGAACTTCCAGGAAGCAAACATGGGAAACAGTGGTGAGAATGGGGACAGACAAGGTGACACCAGGCTGAGTCAGGTGTGTGAATGTGCACCTGGGCTGAAGCTGTGCACCTGGACTGAAGCTGTGCACCTGGGCTGAAGCTGTGCACCTGGGCTGAAGCTGTGCACCTGGGCTGAAGCTGTGCACCTGGGCTGAAGCTGTGCACCTGGGCTGAAGCTGTGCACCTGGGCTGAAGCTGTGCACCTGGGCTGAAGCTGGTGAGAAGCCTTTGAAAAGAATCATCACAGGAATAAGACCATTCAGCCTCCATTTTTAAGCATCACGTTGGGGGCTGGTGAGAAGGCTCAGAGGGCAAAGGCTTGGCCTCCAAGCCTGATGACCGGAGTTTGACCCCTGGGGCCCACATGCTGGAGGGAGAGAGAGAGCAGATTCTTGCAAGCTGTCCATTTACTTCATTGCACATGGTACAGTGCGAATGCCCATGTATACCAGGGTACTCTAGCACATGTGTGTGTGTGTGTGCGTGTGCATGCAGGCACACACGCACACGCACACACACACACATACATATGTATGCACATGCACCCACACACATACACATATATAAACACTCTCTCACACACGTAGATGAATAGGTAGACAGACAGACAGATAAACACATGCATTAAAAAAATTATATTGTTTGCTGTGAATACAGGAGAAAGAGCTCGGAGAGAAGCTTGGGCGTGAGCAAGCACAGATGCTACACAGCTGACCAGGACGTGGCGACTGGAGCGGGGGAGTGAGTGTGTCTGGATGTTTGTGATAGAGACACTGGGTGCTTGATGGTATGTATTAGTTACTGTAGTAAAAGATAGAGAAGAAAAAGCCAATTTAGACAACATAGGTAGATTTCAAAAGAGCAGGTAGATTAAACATCAGGAGAGAGGTTGGAGTGGTTGTTGAAACCTGAAGAGAAAATTCTAGGTCCCTCTGAGAAAGGACATATAAGGGCGCCTGGGCAGAATCTCAAGAAGCTCCAATATTTAATGGCTTAGGAAAAAAGAAACCTCTAATGAAGTTTCATAGAGAACTCACAGAGCAGATTTTAAGGAAAATGGAATGGTCAATTATGTCATATCCTGCCAACACAAGCAAAACCGGAGGCCTGGGAGTGCGCCTGGAATTGGCACCCTGGTGGTAAAAGCTGGGTTGAAAGGAGCCAGGGAGACACAGTGTAGTGGGCTGTGGAGACACAGCATGAGTGGATGTGTTTCACACATGTCCTCGGCAGTAACAGGTCCCCTAATTGAACCAGTGAGGCCAGCACCCCTAGAACAGCTTAATTAAGGCTGGGGTGGGGGTGGGGGTAGCCTGGGCAGTAAGGTGCTCACTGTGCAAGCAGGACGGCCTATATTTGAGCCTCAGAACTTGTGTAAAAGTGCTAGGCATGGAGGCATGGTGGTGCACACTTGTAATTCCAGAACTAGGAAGACAGATAGGTGGATCCCGGGGACCCTCTGGCCACAAAAACAAGGTATGCCGGAAGTGGTACTGTACACCTTTCATTATAGTACTCAGGAGGCAGAAGCAGAAAGATCTGTGTGACTCAAAGCTAGCCTAGTCTACATAGTGAGTTCCAGGGCATCCAGGGCTACACAGCGAGACCCTGTCTCAAAAGAAAACAAAACAACAAATAAGATGAATAACACCAGAGTTGTTCTCTGAGTTCTAGATGTGTATGTGTGTATGCACATACATGCATGTGTGCGCACACACACACCTTAATCACTTTGGTCATTTTATGATTACATTTGAATCAAGCCTATGCTTCAACCTGGCAGAATTGTTGGGGTCCTTAAATATGCCTGGCAGTGGAAAACTGTAGTCTTAAAAATGATAAAAATTCAATTCTTGCCAGCTGCCCTCCTCCCAGAGCTCTGCAAGTAATGTGCTCAGATCAGTCAGTGAAATAGTATAGACGTGGGGGAAAGTAGATCCTATATGCTTTAAACAGAAACTCACCCACAGCACAACCTCCTTCAGTTTCTTGGGGGCGCTGTCATTTAAATGGCCTCACTGAATGAGTGCTTTTATTTTGGTCAGCTGAATTATATTTAAAAGTATTCACACACTAAAGATGGTGTGTAGAGAAATAAAGTGAAGCACTGTAAGGTTTTTTGTTTTTGGATTGGATTTAATTGCAGATGAGCCCACACGTTTATTTAATTTATGTGCCCGAGAGCCAATGGTGTGTTATGGAAATAGGCTAAGTGGCTATCGGCTATTAAATCACATATGTAATGGGAGTGTTAACATCGCCATTCTGTGTTTGCAAAGCAATTAGCTTACGAATGCTTTCACATACATTATCTGTTCCTCTGAACAACGGTGTCAGGTGAGTAGAGCAGAAGTAATCAACTCCACAGAATTGTGGCTCAAAGAATTTCAAAGGCTTAGTCAGGGTCCAATCCATACTTTATGTCTCCAAGCCTAGCGGCTATTCCAACAAAACCATGAGACCTCTGTGTTCTCTGTGTGTGCATGTGTGTTCAGATGCACAAATGATTGTGTGCACATGTGTGTGTATGTGTGCGTGTGCGTGTGCATGTTTAGAGACTAGAGGGTAATTTCAGGGATTGCTCTGAAGGCACGACTCACTTTGTTGTGTTTTGAGGGAGGGTCTCTTCCTGTCTGTAACTCACCAAGTAGGCTAGGCTGACTGGCCTGTGACCCCACAAATCCTCCAGTCTTCACCTCCTCAGCCCTGGGGTTGCCAGCACATTCCCCCTACTCCTGGCTTTGTTCGTTTTAAGGATGAGCTCTGTGGATTGAACTTGGGTCCTTTTTATGCAACGTGAGCACTCTACGAACAGAGCCATCTCTCAGCTTTCTGTGTAGTTACAGTTCGAAGTGCGTGGATCTGACTTGCCTCAACTTTCTGAGTTTCTGGGGCCACCACATTCTCAGATCTTATGATAGTGGATGTCTTTTATTTTTGTTTCTTTTTTTTTTTAGCAAATAAACTTTTTAATTTTCAATAATTTAGGGAAACTCTTGAGATTAAATATTCCTCTTCTTCAATTTCATTTGGCTGTCTACCCTGCAGTGTAAAGCTGTCTTGATTTCATAACGGAAACACTCATTTTCATTTTTTCAGCCAACTTCTACATATTTTTTTTTTAGCTCCCACAGAGATACAGCTAACCTCATCCCTCCAGCCAGACACAGGCCCTAGTGCTGCAAATTATTCACTCACCAAGGCGCACAGGAACCCGCTAGACTCGGTGCATACCCACCCTTGCGCTTGAGGTTCAGCACCACGGACAGAGCAGAGCCCAGCTGCAGGGCTCCTTCAGCCTCCAGAAGTGGATCCAGCTCTGCAATAGATGGCCAGCCAGGATCCTGTGCTCCCTCCCTCCCTCCCTGTGCATTCTTTCTGGTGTAAGGATATCTGAAGGGCCATCTCTGGTGACTGCACAGGATCACAGCTTGTGCTGTCAATGTGTAGTTCCAGGATTGCACTCTGCTCCCTGTCATCATGGTATAGCTGCTTCCATTCTCTCTCTTCCCTGGAGAGCATATCTACCCAGAGACCCTGTTATTCCAATGACATATTAAAGATAAAACCTTTCATGATAGCAGGCAGCCTTGATGTATAGGATATATATGTATATGCTGTATATGATACATACATATACATATATAAACATAGATAGATAGATAGATGGTTGGATGGATGGATAGATGGATAGATAGATAGATAGATAGATAGATATTTTAGGAACAATCTCTAAGTCTTGATCAGTCTGTCCACACTGCCCACATCACACAGACCAGGGACATCTAACCCCACATTCCTACTGCGATGGGAAGTCCAGTGTGAGCCAGCGCTCAGGCTAGCTCTGTTATTGGCTCTGTGGACAAGAGAACCTAACACACTCCCAACATCGAGCAGCCTCAGTCCCCACACTACCCTCACAGCAGACTCTCTGTGACCAGTGGAACTTGAGACTGGTGTGACTCCACTTTGGGGGTGCCTCCTATAGCGAGCTTGGTCATTTATCCTTATATAATACACCAATCCTGCTCTCTCTGCAATTCAGCAATCCAGCTGTGCCCTCTTATTTCTTGCTGTTAATTAGGCTCACCATTCTAGGAGGCAGCTCACTCATGGCCCTCCTTACTAAAATCACTGCTTCTCCAGAATAAGCCTGGTCCATTCTTAAATGTGTCTCCCTGGTGCTCCCATGCACTGGCTGTCCTGTGGCTCAGTATTTCTCCACTCCCAGCCTCCAATTTCTCCCTTCTGTTTAGAGAACAGTATTTATGATAGCACGGTAGAGTTTAGTACATTTTAAAATCAAATACAAGGCGCATGTATTTGTTTGCTTGTTTGTTTTTACAGCAGCAACATGAGGCAATCTACACCCTAGATTGACATTTTTAAAACATTTGATTTTCCCCCCTAACTTCCCAGAGTTTAATCCTGGGCCAGATGACAAAATCTAGCCCATAAATATTTTATTTGTGCCCCTTCAGGTCCCTTGATTATCCATTTTATCCAACAAATATTTGGTGATCTCCTACAATGTGCCAGTTTTTTTTCCCCCACTGTTAGGGGTTCCTCACTTAATCAAAGAGACAAAAATCCATACTCTGGAGAAAACACTTCTGATGAAGGAGATAAATAAGGAGCAAACAGAAAATTACCATTAAGTGTAAAATGTTACTAAGAATCATGGAAGGTAAAGGGATGGACAGTGGACAGGGACTGTTGTTCAGGAGAGAGTGCTGGGGAGCCTAGGCCAGCACAGCCATAGTGGACGGTGTGTGCATAGATGTGAAAATGAACACAGTACTGGCCAGAGGAGACAGGAGGCTTGGGGAAGCTGAGGCAAAATGGGCTTCATAAGACAGCTGTGGTGGCCATGCAATGATAATCCCAGCCCTTGGGATGATAAGGCAGGAGAATCATGAACTCAAGGCCAGCCTGGGCATCTTAGTGAATCCCAGACCAGGCTACATAGTGAGATCCTGACTCAATAGGTTATGCTCTGCATGTTTAAGAAATAGTAAAGCTGGGTGCTGGAGAGATGACTTACATTGGTAAGATGTTTGCCTTACAAACAGGAGAGCCTGAGTTTGACTCCTGAAAAACTGTACAGACAAATAAAAACCAGCCAGACATGATGGTGCAAGGTTCTAGACTCAGCTCTGGGAAGGTGGAGACAGATAGGCTCTCTAAGTTTGATGGCCAGCCTGACCTATTTGGTGTGTGACTGGCCAGCGAGAGACCCTTGAAGGCACTTGAAGAATGGCAATTGAGGTCGTTTTCTGGTCTGCACACATATGAGCAAGTGCATCAGAACTATGCATGTGCACACACAATCATGCGTGAACACACATAAGCGGAGTGGGAGAGAGAGATGGAGAGGGACAGAGAGGGGATGAGCAAGGCAATCTGGGGGGTAGAACTGCGGTCCTGGAAGCTAGAGAGACAACAAGGGCCACCTCATAGTACCCAGACTATATTGATGAGATCACACCACAGGGTGTGTGCTGGTCACTGCAAGTACAGGCTTCAGAGGGGCCAGAGACTGGTACAGTGAAACAAGCTAAGATAACGCACTCACAGTCAAGTGAAGGGTTATGGGGCCCTGGGCTATGGACCAGTGGTAGAGGTAGGTGGCAGTGGAATGGAAAGGCTTTGGCCATGACTGTGAGGGAATGTATACAACCACACTTGGGGACCAGGGGTATCTGAGGGACTGCATGCCCTCAGATTGAGGGTTTCCAATCAGTATGAATTTTTTTGGGTTTTGTCTTTAATTTATTATTCTCTTGTGCAATACAGCCTGGCCACAGCTTCCTCTCCTTCCACTCCCCTCAGTTCCCCCCACCTCCTTTCTCTCCCTGGTCCATCTGATGCCCCCAGAAAAGAGCTGGTGCCCCGGGACATCAACCAAACATGGCACAAGATACAATAAGACCAGGCACAAACCCTTACATTAAGGCTGGGGGAGGCAACCAAGTAAGGGGAGAAGGGTATTAAGAGCAGGCAAAAGACTCTCAGACACCCCCATTCTCAATGTCAGGAGCCCCCCAAAACATCAAGCCCTCCTTAACAACAACAGCAAAAACATACATACATACAGAAAGCCTAGTGCAAACCAACAAGGGCGCTGGGACTGCTGCATCAGTCTCTGTGAGCCCCCAAGAGCCCTGCTTAGTTGATTCTGTTGGCCGTGCTCTCCTGGTGTCCTTCAACCCTCTGGCTCCCACAATTCCTCCTCTCCCTCTTTCAAAAGGTTCCCAAAGCTCAGATGGAAAGGAGCTATCTCTGGTGATGACTGAACCATTGTTTGTTTATTGGTCAGTCATGCTGGGCTCTAACCTAGGTCTCTGGGCCATCCAGCCTCAGTTCCTGGCCATTCCCTCTCGTGGCACGAGCCTCAAATGAAATCACTCATTAGTTGGCCACTCCCACAAGTTCTGCACCACCATTGCCCCAGCATATCTTGCGGGCAGGACAGATTGTAGGTTAAAGGTTTTGTAGCTGGATTGGTGTCCCAGTCCCAGCACTGGAAGTCATGTCTGGTTGCAGAAGAGGAACAGTTCGGGCTCTGTATCCTCCATTACTAGGAGTCCTCACTAGGGTCACCTTCACAGATCCCAGGGAGTTTCCACTGCACTAATTTCCACATTCCCCGCTCCCAAATGCTCTCCAATTCCAGTCATCTCTCCCTATACCCCCCTCTCTATCCCTCCCCTCACCAGTTATCTCATCCCATACCATCTCTCTCTATCCCTCCCCTCACCAGTTATCTCATCCCATACCATCTCTCTCTATCCCTCCCTTCACCAGTCATCTCATCCCATACCCTCTCTCTCTACCCCTCCCCTCACCTCACCTTCCTGTTTTCATCCATAACTGCCCATGTCCACCTGCAAATTCCCTTCTGTTTCTCCTTTCCGGGGAGATCCATGCATCCCCCCAGAGCTCTCCTTGTTACTATGACTCTCTGGGTCTGTGGACTGTAGCATGATTATCAGTTACTTACCAGCTAATATCCACTTATGAATGATTCATACCACGTTTGTCTTTCTGGGTCTGTGTTACCTCATCTAGGATGATTTTTTTCTAGTTTCATACATTTGCCTGCAAATTTCATAATGTCATTTAAAAAAGAAACCTGTTGAATAATAGTCCATTGTGTAAATGTACCACATTTTCTTTTTCCTTCTTATGCATTCATCTCTCTACAATAATCTGACTGCAGCCTCCTCTCTCTCCACTCCTCCAAGTCCTTCCTCACTTCCCCTCCCCACCCCTCCAGATCCACTGCTCCTCCATTTCCCTTCAGAAAACAGCAGGCTAGCCAGGGATACCAAATGAACATAGCATAGCAAGATGTAATAAAACTAGGCACAAGCCCTTCTATCAAGTCTAGACAAGGCAACCCAGTAAGTGGAAAAGGATCCTGAGAGCAGAGACACCTCCACCACTCCCACTGTTAGGGTTCAGGGTTCCTACAAACAACAACAACAACAACAACAACAACAACCCAAGCTAGACAACCACAGCATGTATGCAGAGGAGCTTGTACAGAGCTATGCAGACTCCATGGTTGTCTCTTCAGTCTCTGTGAGCCCTGAGCCCTGCCTAGTTGACTGTGTGGGCCATGTTCTCCTGGTCTACTTGGCCCCCCTGGTCCCTACAATCCTTCAGCCCCTTCTGTGGGGTTCCCTGTGATTCACCTAATGTTTGGGTGTGGGTCTCTGCATCTGTTTCCATCAGTTGCTGGAGGATTCCTCTGTGATGACAACTGGCCTAGGGCGAATCTGAATGTAGCAGATTCTGATATCATTAGAAATCATTCCATTGACTTTTCTTTTCAGTTGTGTTTGGTTCTACCCTAGGTCTCTGAGCCATCTGGCTTCCAGTTCCTGGCCATCCAGGCAGTGTTGGGAATGGGCTTCCTCTCATGGCTTGGGCCTCAGGTTAGACCAGTCATTGGTTGGTCACACCTACCTACACGCTCTGAACTACCATTGCCCCAAAATATCTTGCAGGCCAGACAGGTGTGGGTTAAATGTTTTGTGGCTGGGTCAATGTCCCAGTTATAGATGATGGCCAGATCAGGCTCTGTATCCTGTATTACTAGGACTCCTTGCTAGGTTACCCTCATAGGTTCCATGACACTAGGTTTCCACATTATCCCATAAACGCCTCCCAATTCCAGTTGTCCCTCCCTGTACTCTCCCCCTACTCCATCCCTTCTTCACCAACGTGATCCCTCCTGTTCCCATGCCTACCCACCCAGAGTCCACCCACAAAATCTATTCTATTTCCCCTTTTCAAAGAAGTCTGTGCATTCCCCCGGAGCCTTCCTTGGGTCTGTGGACTGTAGTGTATCTTCCACTTAACAGCTAATATCCACTTATAAGTGAGTACATTCACATTTGTCTTTGGGGATCTGGGTCGCCTAGCTCAGGATGATCTTTCCTAGTTTCATACACTTCCTGGCAAGTTTCATGATGTCCTTGTTTTTAACAGCTGAGTAATACTCCATTGTGTAAATGTATCATGTTTTCTTATCCATTGTTCAGTTGGGGGACGTCTAGCTTGTTTCCAGTTTATGGCTATTATGAATAAAGCTGCTGCGAACATAGTTGAGCAAGTGTCCTTGTGATAGGATAATGTGTCCTTTGGGCATGTGCCCAGGGGTGATATAGCTGGGTCTTGAGATAGGTCAATTTTCTGAGAAACTGCTATATTGATTTCCATAGTGGCTCTACAAGTTTGCACTGCCGCCAGCAACAGAGGGGTGCTCCCCTTGCTCCGCATCCTCGTCTGCATGAACTGTCACTTCTGTTATTGGTTTTAGCCATTCTGATGGGTGTAAGATGGAATCTCGGAGATGTCTTGAGTTGCATTTCCCTCATAGCTAAGGATGTTGAACATTTCTTTAAGTGTTTCTCAGTCATTTGAGATTCCTCTATTGTGAATTCTGTTTAGATCTGTACCCATTTTTAAATTAGATTGCCTGGTTTGTTGATGTTTAGTTTCTTGAGTTCTTTATATATTTTGGATATCAGCCTTCTATTAGATCTGGAGTCAGTGAAAATCTTTTCCCGATCTGTAGGCTGCAATTTTGTCCTATTGGCAGTGTTCTTCGACTTTCAGAAGCTTTCAACTTAATAAATGAGGTATCATTTATTAATTGTTGATCTTAGTGCCTATGATATTGGTGCTCTGTTCAGGAAGTTATTTCCTGTGCCAATGCATTCATGGGTAATCCTCACTTTCTCTTCTATCAAGTAAAAAAAAAAAAACCCTCTACTCCACAAAATTGGAAAATCTAAAAGAAATGACTGATTTTCTTAATAGATATCACTTACCAAAGTTAAATTAAGCTCAGATAAACAATTTAAATTGACCTATAACCCCTACAAAAATCAAAGCAGTCATTAAAAGTCTTTCAACCAAGAAAAGCCCAGGGCCAGACAATTTTAGCACAGAATTCTACCAGACTTTTAAAGGAGAGTAAATGCTAATACTACTCAAATTATTCCACAAAATAGAAACAGAAGGAACATTGCCAATTTCATTTTATGAGACCACAGTCACCCTTGATACACAAACCACACAAAGACTCAACAAAGAAAGAATTACAGACCAATTTCCCTTATGAACATGGATACTAAAATACTCAATAAAATACCCTCAGACTGAATCTAAGAACACATCAAGAAGATTATCTGCCATGGCCAAGTAGGCTTCATGCCAGAGATGCAGGCATGGTTCAACATATGAAAATAAGTCAATGTATCCACAATAGAAACAAACTGAGAGACAAAACCCCCATGATCATCTCACTAGATGCTGAAAAGTCTTTGACAAAATCCAACACCCCTTCATGATAAAAGTCTTGGAGAGATTAGAGACACACGAGGCATACCTAAACACAGTAAAGGCAATTTACAGCTAGCCTATAGCCAACAACAAATAAAATGGAGAGAAACTCAAAACAATTCCCCTAAAATCAGGAATGAGATAAGGCTGTGTACTCACTCCATATCTACTCAATATAGTACTTGAAGTTCTAGCTAGAGCAATAAGACAACAGAGAGAGCAAGGGGATACAAACTAGAAATAAGGTCAGAGTATCATTACTTGCAGATGATATGATAATATATATATATGTATATATATATATAAATGATTCAAAAATTCTATCAGGGAACTCCTACAATTGATAAGTACCGTCAACAAAGTGGTTGGATACAAAATTACCCCCCCAAAAAAATCAGTAGCCTTCCTATATATAAATGGCACATATGGACTGAGAAAGAAATCAGGGAAGCAACACCCTTCACAATAACCTCAACTAATATAAAATATCTTGGGGTTACTCTAACCAAGCAAGTGAAAGACTTGTATAACGAAAACTTCAAGTCTTTGAAGACAAAAATTGAAGAAGAGATCAGAAGATGGAGAGACCTCTGATCCTCATGGATTGGTAGGATTAACATAAAAATGGCCATCCCACCAAAAGCAATCTAGAGATTTGATGCAATTCCCATAAAAATTCCAACACAATTCCTTATGGAATTTGAAAGAACAGTACTCAACTTTATATAGAAAATCAAAAATCCCAGAATAGCTAAAACAATCCTGAACAATAATGAAACTTCCAGAGGTATCACCATCCCTGACCTCAAGCTGTACTACAGAGCTATCGTAATATAAACTGCATGGTATTGGCATAAAAACAGGCACGTTGATCAATGGAATGGAATCAAAGACTCAGACATAAATCTACACCAGATTTTTTGACAAGGAAGTCAGAAATACACAGTGGAGGAGAAGCATCTTCAACAAATGGTGCTGGTCTAACTGGATGCTGGCAGATAGAAGAATTCAAGTAGATCCATATCTATTGCCTTGCACAAACTTCATGTTCAAGTGGGTCAAAGACCTCAACAAAAAACCAGATACACATAATCTACTAGAACAGTATGAAATTTCAAGGCTTGGAACCTTAGCCTTTGGGAAATATGAAGTTTTCATGCATTGAAAAGATTACAGGAAGAGCATGTGTGGGCTTGGACCTTCACATCCATCGACCGTCTACACATGTGGGGGGAGGGGATGAGTGATTGATTGATTATACCAAGTGTAGGATGCAGGGGAAAGGTCTGTGACACTAGACTGTGCTTTGGACAGGTTCTAGTCACAGTGTCACCATAAATCAGCCTTTTTGTCCTCTTAGGAGTTAAAGTCTATGACACTGGCCAAATAAGGTTCCCAAGCTATAGAGCCATATCTCATTTGTTGCTGTATCTCAGAGTCTAAACTAGTGCCTGGCACAAAGAAGAAAGGTTTGGGGAATAAAGGGGCACAAAGAGGCATCTGAATTTTCATCTTAGAAAGATACTGGGTTTTGTGGAGGGAAGGTGTTAATGTCAGGAGACCCAAAGTTATCCAAGTGCCAAGCACTCAAGCTGGTACGTTCAGAGACGTTTGGGTGACAAGTCTAGAGATGAGAGGAAAGGTCTTGGTGTGGGGATGCCCACATGAGAATGGCCACTGTGGGTTGATAGGAACACAGGAAAGTGGCATGACACGCAGAAAAGTCTGATTCTGCATGGAGTAGAGGCAGGCACACTTACCTGTCAATCAAGAGAAACCAAGTACAAGGGCAGAAAGAGAGAGCGGGAGGCAGAGAAGGTCCCAGAAGTGACAGAGGCATTAAGGAAGACAGGGAGATGCGATGATAAAATACCACGACTAAGATCAACTCTGGGCGGAAAAGGGTTTATTTGGCTTACAATCCCAGGTCACTGTCCATCATTAGGGAAAATCAAGGCAGGGCCTTAAAGATGCTAACTATTCCACACACTATTATCTCTGACCAAGGAACTCATTTTACAGCCAAAGAAGTCTAGCAGGATGCTCCACAGAGGATGCTGCATGCTAGCTGACTCTCAGGTGCCTTATACTCAGCAGCTTTCTTATAAAGTTCAGGATCACCTGCTGGGATGGTGCTGCCCACAGTGGGCTGGGTCCTTCTCCATCAATAAACAATCAAGACAGTCACTCAGAGACATATGCACAGATCAATCTGATCTAGACAATGGAGGCTTTCCTCTAAGATGACACTAGGACTGTGTCAAGCTAACCAAGATGGGTGTACAGGAAAGTCTCTCCCCAGAACAGCACTGGAGGGTTAGCAAAAACAAATAGGCTATTCCTCAAGTTAGTACTGAATATGGGCTCTGGCTCCAGACAGGGTCAGCAAGCAGGGTCTCCATCACAGGGCCACTGAACTAAGAGCTGTCTCTGAGTATGGTGGAAGCAACCAGGGTCTCACTAAATGAAGCTCACCCCTCCCCCCTCCCCCTCTCCCCCTTTCCCCCTCCCCCTCTCCCCCTTCCCCTCTCCCCCTCCCCCTCTCCTCCTCTCCCCCCTCCCCTCTCCCTTCTACCACCTGCTTGACTTTGAGGCACACTAACTACCTTACTAAAAGTCACTAAATTTGTCCATTTCTTTGGTTCTATGGACTCTGATGGTTGGTTCTACTTTTCTAAGCAAGATGTGTTCATTTTTATTATTTCTGCTATTTGTTTGACATATATCTATTAGTGATAGATTCTAAACATCAAGCTTTCTAGGGGGTCTAGAACGATTGCATATCATGGCCTCTCTACTTATTCTCTAGTAGTGGATCTGAAAACTCAAGAGCAATTCTAGGCCATAGGTTTATGGAGAAAACGAGAAGGTTATAGAAGCACGTAATGGGAACTGAGTGTGGTCTTTGTATAGGGACAAGGAGCGTGCTTCATAGTGAAGAGTTCAGGGCTGAGAAAGGACTATCTGAGGGCAGACTAACTGCAGGCACAAGAAACACACTTGCAATGAATGAAGTTCAAGAAAAAGCTACCTAGGGTATGGCTGGTGCCTACAGCATTAGAGAGAAGGCACAGACAGGAGGTGCATGCAATTATAGTTGTGAATTAGACAGATAGGACCTGAGTTGTGGACACGCACAGGAATAGGCTACTTGGGGGCCATTCATAGAGCCAGAGAGTCATAAAAGATGGTCAAGATTAGAAAGAGTGGCAGATGATAACGGGCTCAGTTTGAGGCAGGCTAGGTTTAAGGTGCCCATCAGACACCCTTGAGGAGTTGCCAGATGAGGTCCTAGGCCCTACAGAAGTGAGACCTGGGGCAGAGACTCAGTGAATACTCACTGTAGAGAAATGAGACTTGACCTGGAGGAAGGGGTGAGCTACTTCCTGCATCTGAGTCCCACCACATTAGCAATGTCATCTTGGAAAGTCTGAGGTTGCCTCTCTGTTCCTCTCTTCCATCTGTACGCTGAGGCTAATACCCGAGAGGGCCCACTGATGGCTTTATGACAATGTGCTCAGATTGCTTAACCCACACTCTGGGACATAATGGGGTCTCCATAAATGTCAGCCGTTACCAGTGATGCAGATGCTGTTACTCTTCAAAATACCACAGATAAGGGAGAACCCCAAGGCTGATAGCGATTTCCAGGCAAAGCTGAAGAAGTGGGGATGGAGAAGGAGCAGACAGATCTAGGGAGAGAACCCAAGAGGTGTCCCAGCAACCAGGACAAGAGAGTATTTCAAGCAGCAGGTGGCTAAGACAGCCAGTAAGATCACCAAGAAGGCAACAAGGACAGTCCCCTGAGTCAGCCACCAAAAGGTCTCTGGTGTCCATGGCAGCATGCATTTCAGTGAGGTGAGGGCAAAGGTCATGCTGCAAGGATGTCGGAGTGGTTGGAGACCATCAGGGGGAACACGTCCTCTGTGAAACTCAGTGGAGAACGAGCTTGGAGAGGAGGCAGGGTCAGCATGGGCTGTGCATCAGACAATCATTAACATAGTGTTTACTTAATATTTGTGTGCATGTGCCTGCATGCACTCACATGCACACGCACATGTGTAGAGGTCAGAGGACAACTGTGTGGAGTCTGTTCTTTTCTTCTACCTCTATGTGGATTTCAGGAATTAAATTATGGCCTCCATATTTGCACAGTAAGTGCCTCCAGCCATTGAGTTATTTTCCCAGCCCCAAGCAAGGTTTTCAAAATTAGTAATTTAATTTGTGTGTGTCCCCACGTGTTTTCACAATGCATACGTGTGGGCATGCATGCCATGGTGTATGTCTGTGGATCAGAGGATGAATTTCTGGGGTCATTTCTCTCCTTCAGCTCTTAATGGGTTTCAGGGATAGAACGTACGTCCCCAGGCTTGTACAGTGGGTACCTTTATCAACTGAACTGGCTCACTAAACAAATGTTAACGTTAAAACAAACAAACAAACAGGGTTAAGCAGTTCTAACTGCTGGAGCCAGGAAAAGAAACGGGGACACGATAGGGTGGGGACAAGAGCTGAAGCGGGGAGTCAAGGGCTGACCCTGGCAGAGAGGAAGGGTGATGTAGACTGTGAAAAGAGTTTTGATCTGTTTTTCTGCCTCAACTGGAAAACATGGCCTTTGGCTGTCTCCATGGAGAGACAGGGACTAGTCAGCAGAGAGTTGATCACTGAAATCTCACACTAGAGGGAACCGCTAACTAGGGAATCCCAGCCCATACAGATCATCTTTGTTGGCAGCTCCAACTTAGAGCAGCCTAGGTTCAAAGGAAACTGAATCCAACTGTTCTAGACTGACCTGGGCTTGGGACTTAAGTGGGGAAATCTGATCTAATGTTGTGAAGAGAACTCTCCTGCTGTGGACAGTGGGACCCAGTGGCAGTTCAAAGAAAGAGAGAAATACAGAAAAGAATAGGAATAGAGAAAAGGCCATGGTCAGAAGGTGGAGTGAGGCTTAAGACAGAGATGAGCAGCCAAAGTTTTCGGTGAGGCCAGGGACAGGCTGTAGCTGGGCAATCCTAGAGATGAGGTATAGCTGGTCTTTGGCTGCTTTGTGGGTTCTTTGTCCTTTCACCCTTCTCCACCCCTTTCCATTCTTTCAACCCCTAACTGCTAATTAGGAGTGTCCAGTTCCTTGGGGCAAGTTTAATCTTTGCTGTCAGGATATCTTCTTCTTCTTCTTCTTCTTCTTCTTCTTCTTCTTCTTCTTCTTCTTCTTCTTCTTCTTCTCCTTCTCCTTCTCCTTCTCCTTCTCCTTCTCCTTCTCCTTCTCCTTCTCCTTCTCCTTCTCCTTCTCCTTCTCCTTCTCCTTCTCCCTTTTCTCTGCCTCCTCCTCCTTCTCCTCCTCCTTCTTCTCCTTCCTCTTCTTCCTTCTCTTCTTCTTTCTTCATTGTTCCTTTCGAATGACTATGTAGCAAATGACAACCAACAATCAGCAACCTACCCATAGGGGCTCTAGAATTTATGTCCTCTGAGAGTCCCCAGAATTCCAAATGTCACACACTTGCAGAAACTACCTGCAACCGACAAAATCTCGCCCCTGCTAGAGCAAGAGGCAAATCATAGTCAGCTGCTGTGGTCAATCTGAAGCAGCTCCATATCCCACACCCGGGATTAAAACAGACATACTCATAATATTTCTGTGATTTTCTTCTTAAAGAAAGCAAAATTTTCACTGCAATGAGGGAAAGATGTCAAAATTTATAAAGCTAGTTTGTGGGGGAATGGGATGGAGCTTCTTACAAAGCAAGGAGGAAGCAATGGCTTCAGGGATATGGAGCAAAGACACACCTGTGCTACCTGGATTTGTAGATGGACTGCAGAGGATGGAGGGGGGGGGGCGGGTATTGAGGAGCTGGAGACAGAGATAGGGGGCTGCTCTGTCAATCAAGTAGGGGTGATGGACAGGAGGGTTGCAGTGGTCAGGCTGTCACCACTCTCTGGTTATTTTCCTCCCAGAAGAGTGTAAATCCTTCCCCAAGAAGAATGAGAAGATGGAGTTCCCCTTTGGGTCCGTGGGAACTACCAACTTCAGACGGTTCACTCCAGAGTCGCTGGCAGAGATCGAGAAGCAGATCGCTGCCCACCGCGCCGCCAAGAAGGGCAGACCTAAGCAAAGAGGACAGAAGGACAAGAGTGAGAAGCCCAGGCCTCAGTTGGACTTGAAGGCCTGTAACCAGCTGCCCAGGTTCTATGGCGAGCTCCCAGCAGAGCTGGTCGGGGAGCCCCTGGAGGACCTGGATCCTTTCTACAGCACACACCGGGTAAGAATGTCTGCACTCAGCTCTTGCGGAAGGAGCCTCAGTCCCACCCAACCCAGGAAGTCCTGACCCCGCCCCCAATGTAGTAGCTGTTCACTAAAGAATAGGCCGAGGTAAAAGAGGGGGAGTGCACCTCTCTCTGAATCTTAGGAACTCTGTGATGGGGTAAACTGAACCCAAATCCCCAAAGCAGACAGCTGCTGCAGAACTCGCTTGGAAAGTTGGCTGTTCCCATGGATGAGACCCAGCCTAGAGCCTCTAGAGATGTTATCTCTCTTTGCAGATCAAGAGCAGGGATTTTGCTGGGCAGTGGTGGCACATGCCTTTAATCCCAGCACTTGGGAGGCAGAGGCAGGTGGATTTCTGAGTTCGAGGCCAGCCTAGTCTACAGAGTGAGTTCCAGGACAGCCAGGGCTATACAGAGAAACCTTGTCTTGAAAAAAACAAAAACAAAAAACAAAAACAAAAAAACCAAAACAACAACAACAAAAGCAGGGGTTTTGAAGTTGAAAGGGATGCCTTGAGCCAGGGTCCTCTAAAGTATAGTCTCAGAGCCCTGGAGTTTTCCAAACTCTCCCATGGGCTACTGAAATCAAACCATCTTAAAACAGTAGTTCACTATCACCTGTCTCTTACTTACATCATCTTGTAAACGTATAACAAAGGGAGCAACATCATTCACAGCAGCCACGGGAAGATGTGCCTATGTGCTTCTGCGTTTTAAAGTTATATATGTATGTATGTATGTATATATATAGTGTGTGTGTGTGTAATATTCCTAATATAGCATGGGGACACTCTTTCCTTCCATGATGCTGTGATAACATAACATACTTGGACTTAAGCAACTTAAGGCAGAAAGGATTTATTAGCTTATTGTTCCAGGCTACACGCCATCAAGGTAGCAAAGTCATGGGAACGGGAGTGTGAGGGAGCAGGCTACATCATGTCTGTAGTCTGAGGACGACGAATGCAGCATATGTGTGCTCAGTTTTCTTTCTCTCCTCTTACACGGTCAGGATCATCTGCCCTGGGATAGTGCCATCCACAGGGATTGTGGTCCTCCCACCTTAATTACCATGATTGAGACAATTCCCCCATCTTAGTTAGGGCTCTATTGTGGTGAAGAGATACCATGACCATGGCAACTCTTACAAAGGACAACATTCATTTAGAGCTAACTTACAGGTTCTGAGATGCAGCCCATTATCATCATGGCAGTGTCCAGGCAGGCATGGCACTGGAGGAGCTGAGAGTTCTATGTGTTGTTCTGAAGGTAAATAGGAGAAGACTGGCTTCCAGGTAGCTAGGAGGAGGGTCTCAAAGGCCCCCGCCCCCAATGACAAACTTCCTCCAACAAGGCCAAACCTCCTCTACTCCCTGGATCAAGCATATTCAAACTACAACAGATCGGTAAATATATACGTTGCATAGGTATACATATATAAATTTCTATCATATATATATATATATAAACACACATGAGCAAAGCAAAAGAATAAATATAATAAACTAGATTATTTAATGATTCTTTTTAATCAAAAGAGTGAGAGTTAATAGTCTCATGAGGTGACAGTTTCCTCTGCTGTGCAGCCAAACATGGTAAGTACATGTTTGGGAACGAGAAAGAACTGAACAAGCCATTGCAAATATAGTTGTAGAAGAGATAGGACAAGGGATGTCTTCCCCCTTCTCTCTCTTCCCAAGAACCCATCCCTCCTAAATGCACAGAGGAGGGGACTGAGATGGTTTCGAGCCAAGGCCCAGGTAGTAGAAACGGGAACATCTCAGGACCAGGGCCCTCCAGTCAGAAGGGCATTAAATTCCGGGGCTGCAGACATGGCTCAGTCAGTAAAGGACTTGCGGAACAAGCGTGGGAATCTGAGTTTGATCCCTAGAAAAACATGTGGGGACAAACAGTGGAACACACTTGTAATGTCACTCTGGAAGAGGAGGGGCAGGGGAGGGGGAGGGAGAAGGGGAGGAAGAGGAGGAGGAGGTGGCAGCAGAGGCAGGTGGACCCCTGGGGCTCACTGTCTGGCCAGCCTAGCCTTCTCAGTTAGCTCCAGGCCACTGAGAGTTTGTCTAAGGCTCCTGAGGAATGACATTTGAATTTCCCCATCAACGCACACAAGCGCGCGCGTGCACACACACACACACACACACACACACACACACACACACACAAGTGTATGCACACACGCTAGATTGAATGCAACTGAGCTCAACCACCTGTAGTCAGAATCCTGCCCTGGTGTGCTGCACTTGAGTGAGCCTTGAGTGAGCAGCCTGCCCATGAAGCACTCTCAGTGGGCTTGCCCGTGGTTCATAGTCAGCCACGGAGTCCACATTCCTGTGGGGAGGGCTGAGGATGTGGCCTCCGCCCCTCCTCTAGACGCTCAGTGAGCTGTGGTTCTTCCTGCTCAGGCTTCTACCAGGAGGCCACTCGGGATTCTTGTTTCTCACGGAGCCCACTTGTGTTCTGCTTTGTTCTAGACATTCATAGTGTTGGATAAAAGCAGGACCATTTCCAGATTCAGTGCCACTTGGGCTCTGTGGCTCTTCAGTCCCTTCAACCTGATCAGAAGAACAGCCATCAAAGTGTCCGTCCACTCGTATCCTTTGCACAGCTTGCTCTCCTTGCTTCGGACGCATGCTCTGCCTGTGGTGTCTGGCGCCTTTCTTAGAATGCAGCAGCAGAGCCTTCCTCTGGTGGAATCCCCAGATAGTGACGTCATCACGTTGAAAGCACGGTTGGTGGTACCACACAGGGAGCACTCAAATGTCCTCTTTTTTTGGCGTGAGTTTTACTGATGCCCCAGGCATAGCCATACCACCAAGCACGGCCTGCTTTCCCCATGAGGTAATGGCTGGTTAGAAGACGCCAAGGCCCTTTGGCCAGATACACAGGCATGAGCTGTCACGCTATCCTTGACCATGCTGGGGGGGGGGGGGGTTGCTCATTACACAACAGAGAAATGCCTCCTAGACAGCAAAGAGAACATTCTATTACAAGCAATGCCCTGGTCATTTTCAATGGGAACCTCATCCATCTAGGGCACTGGCAGTATCACGAGCTACCGGCAGGTTAAAGATATAGTTTGCCCGAGGTTCCTGCCACAAGGAAGAGTACTTAGACATATCAGTCCCTGATCTGTGTAACCTTGGCTCCTTTGGGAAGCATTAGAAGTCACCTTCGGTGCTGACTCGGGCTTGGCTTCCAAGCATCTTTCAAACTGGGACTTCTCAGCATCAAGTGCAGCCCCAGTTTCCCGGAAGTTCATGTTCAGAACAGCCTTGCTCCATTGCAGGACAGATGGCAGCCAGCCTCTGTACCCGAGTGCCAGTTAGTAGAAAGGGATTTATTCTTTCCTTAGATAACCCCAGCCACTGTGGAACAGCTTGGTAAATTGCACAGTAGTACCTGCGCTAAGAAGCCTGGCACAGAACCTTCCACACACTCACTGTGTACTCACCGAGGCCCTGCTGATGGCATGCAGCCCGTTTTCTCTCGATGTGGGTATCTCTATGGCTTACTCAATAGGAATTCTATTTTCTGAATTGAATCTTGGGATTTTAGATTCTTCAGAATACTTCATGATAATCTCAGGCCCCCCAGTGGCTAAGTACCTTCCAAGTGTCAACACTGTCACAGGTACAAGAGCCTTGGAAAGGATTAGCAGCACCTTATTCTACAGATAATGAGACCAACACTCCGAGCATTGCAGAAACGCCAAGGTCACACAGCTAGTTAAGAGTTCAGTCTCCAGCACATCATGGGCAGTGTCTTCAGCCAGAAAGTAGACAGCAAGTGAACAGACACAGATTAAGGTAATGATTCTCTCAGCGGGCCATCTCTACTCTGGCAAAATGTTGGTTTTTTGTTTTTTTTAAAAAATACCTTTGAATTCAACTTCTGGACATTTTAGCAGCAAGACCCAGTTTTGCATCACAAAGACTCCAGCAGGTATGAGTGGGAAAGCTGGGTTTTCTTTTAAATTCCTTCATTCTTTGGTGCACTGGGATCAGATGTGACCAGTCACTGGGAACATTTGTCAATTTGAGGAATTTTTAAAAAGTCATTCGCAGGCAAAGGGCCTGGTAACCTGAATTCTTTCCAGGTGTTCTTCTGTTTAAAACTGTGCCAAGTCAGTCTATTATAGTCTATTTGCTATATTAATTATATTGTTCTACATAAAACAAAACATAAGATCTTGTTTTTAAAATATGTTTAAAGAAATAGTGTTACTGAGATTCAAGATGTTACACACACTTTCTCCATCCCACTCCTTAAGAATTCTCCTCCCGCACCCCTTTAATCCCAGCACTTGGCAGGCAGAGGCAGGCGGATTTCTGAGTTCGAGGCCAGCCTGGTCTACAAAGTGAGTTCCAGGACAGCCAGGGCTGCACAGAGAAACCCTGTCTCGAAAAACAAACAAACAAACAAACAAACAAACAAACGCAACAGCAACAACAAACCAAACCAAACCAAACAAAACAAGAATCCTCCTTCTCCTCCTACTGGGCTACTTCATCCAGCCTTGATACAATGTAGCTTATTAGGCAGTGGTTGATCAATGTCTCTGGGAGGCCTGCTATTTTCTGAGGGGGGGCTGGGATGAATCTGGGGGAGAGATACTGAGGGGGGGCAGTGAGGGAGAAAAAAACTGCTGTTGGAATTCGATACATGAGAGAATAATAATTTTTTTTTAATTACACTGCTCACCAAAACTGCTCTTTGTGCTTTAAAAAAAGATGTATACAATGACCCAATGCAGCTGGGGTCCTCTGTGAGTCCCAGCTGAATTATACAGAGATCAGCAAACAACAGCTAATTAGAAATACGATTTCTATCAGCAACCAAGTGAGCACGGACTAGTCCTTCTGCCTTGAGATCGGTGAGTGATTAATTACCTGGGGGAGTGTCGGCTGGTCAGAATTCCATGGAGGGGTCCCCTCCTCACCACCCACGTGCAGATAGACTTACCAGTTTGATGGCTACAGCCCCAAACAAGATTCTTCAAGGTGTGGAATCTGCACTCCAATAATAATATTTCACTCAAGGTTATAACTCCAGTGGCATTTTTTGTGAACGCCCTTCATAGACCCGGGATATCATACGACCTGTTCGCAGAACTAAAGAGGCAAGTTTTCATTTTCATCCTTGGGTTAAGTGTCCGACTAGGTGAGCATATCTCTTAATTGTATATTAGTGGGGAAATGTGGTGTCATTGGGACAATTTCCCTGTTCTTATAGATGTTTTCCTGAGTAACTGCAAAACAAAAACAAGACAGGTGTCTATAGAAAACCAAAATGGTTTTCATGTGTCTGCTTGAGTTGAAACGCGGAGGGGTGAGTGTTGTTCTTCCCCGTAGGCGGATGTTTGCCTGAGCGAGGTCTGTTTAGACTCATCCTGCCTCTGTCTATTCACTCCTGTGTTCCTTCCTCCCCTTCAAAACCTCCCTCCCCTTTCGAGTATCCCTCAGCCACTCCTAAGAGTCTCTCTGGGCAGTAACACCCTGTTCTCCTTGGGATATCCTCCCAGAGCCAGGATTTCACTTCCTGAGCCTGCTTTGGTCATCCCTACCCAGAATCCATTGCTTCAATGTGGTTGATCTCAGCTTAGGAAAACAATCTAAATAAACTAATATTCATTAAAAAAAAAAATACTCTTCACCTGGTTACTATGGTTACCAGGCCGCAGGAAGCCTCACAATTCAGGCAGGCTATTTAAGACTCATCATGCTGTTCGCCCAGATCCTAAATGTAAATGATAAAAGCTACCCGTGGGTTAATGGCATTTGGCATAATTTGGACAAGGTTTAGGGATTTGGCCCAGTGGTAAAGTGTTTGCCTAGTGGGGAGGCCTTGGGTTTGATGTCCAACACTCCTTACTGCTGTTACAACTGCTTCTGCTAATTATAAAGACAGAGCTCTCGGTGTGGGCTAGGCGCTCAACAGGTGTTAGCAGTAACCTTGTGACAAGACCACAAAGCTGACATTAGCTGAGTTGCCAGCGTCTCCATCAGCAGCGAGGTGATCTGAGACTAGGGGACGACGGTAACTCTCTCTTGCTTCCTTAACATGGACCTCACAGCTGGTTCTCCATATTTATCACTGTCACTATTTTGGTCAACTGTGTGTGCATGACCCGAACTGATCTTCCAGAGAAACTCGAGTGAGTAACATTGCCACCATTCCTGTGCCTTCTCCCTCTTGGAAACCTTTTCTTCTCCTTTCTGTAGACCCTGCCAGCTTTCATTTAGACAAGTCTGAATTCTGTTGCCTCTCTGACTTTGCAATGGTCAGGTTTCTTCTCTGTACCTTTCCCCCAAGTTCATGCATGATTTTAAACTTCAAGGCAGTGTAGATTAGTGGTTATCAACCTTAACTCCACTTTGGAACTTTAAGAAGGTCTTTTAAAACTCAGATGCCTAAAGGGACTGATTTCATTCAACTCCAATGCCCTGGGCAAGTCCTTACAGAAAAGTATGTAGAGCACCTAAAATATCCAACATAACCTAGAGAGAATCTGTTAGCATTAGAGCTGGCTCAGCAGAGCCTCTCCCACAGGGCTGGAGCTCAGTTCCTGACACGCACACTGGGCAGCTGGCAACTGTCTGTGTGTGCGCACACATGCGCGTGAGTGTGGCTGCCCACAGAGGCCAGCTCCCGTGGATCCAACACCCTCTTCTGGCCTCCATGGGCACCCATGCTCACATGCGTGTGAACACACACACACATAACAGACACACATGTACACACATACATAATTACAAAAATAGATTTTTAAAATCTACTGGAATTAATAATACTATATACATCAAGATAGCTGTGTGAATTAATATACATTAATCAGCTATGTATGTTTGTAGCAGTCACAAGCTGGAAATAAAATAAATTTTGAAGTATCCTTTATACTGGCATTTCAAAATATCAAGCTCCTAGGGAGAAAAAAAAAAGGATATCAAAACATTGAGTAAATTACAGAAACAACCCCCCAAAACAGGGAGCTAATGTTATGTTGTTAGACTCCAAGTCTCAATATTGTAGAAACTGCACAGATGACTAATCAATTTAGTGAGATTTCCAATGCCGTCTCAATAAGCATTTATGGCATTTTTTGGCACACTGGCTCTGAAATGTATGTGGAAATACAAAGAGTAAATTATAGTCAAGACACTTCTGAGGAAGGAAAGCAAGGAAGAAGAAATCACCCCACTGGGGTCAAATTGAGCTACGAAGCCATTGATTGCCGCGAGGTTAGCCAGACTCTAAACAGAGCAGCCGTATGTGTGTGCAGGCATTTGGCCTGTGATAAAGGTCACTCCACAGAACAGGGAGGGTCAGTCTGCGGTGAAGGGCGGTGAAGAATCAGGAGATCTAGAGGAATAATCCAACCAAGTAAGAAACTCAGCACTGTACTCCCGAGTCAGCTCTCCATTTCTTGGTGAAATACAAAGACAAAAACCAGAGGAATGTCTTTATGCCCTCAGGGAAGGGAAAGTCTTATTACATATGATATAAGAAACACTAACCAGGAGAAAAAAAAAACAGGTACACCTTGGTATACTAAAACTAAGAATTTTTGTTTCACCCGACCCGACGATAACTGTTTAAGATTTATATGGATCTGCGCATATGCGCACCCTAGTGCAGTACCCACAGAGGCCAGCAGAGGGCAGAGGATCTCCCGAAGTTGAAGTTACAGATGGTTGTGAGCTGCCTGAAATGGGTGCTGGGAACCCAGGTTCACTCTAAGAGGAGCAAGGGCTCATAACTGTTGAGCCATCTTGCTACCTCCTAGAGCAGTGGTTCTCACCCTTCCTAACGCGGCAACCACTGAACACAGCTCCTCATGTGGTGGTGAGTACCTAACAGCCTTAAAGGTATTTTTGTTGCTACTTTATAACTGCAGTTTTGATATTGTTATGAATCACAATGTAAATATCTGTGCTTCCCGATGGTCTTAGGTGACCCTGGGAAAGGGTCATTTGACCCCCAGAGGGGTTGTAGCCCACAGGTTGAGAGACCCCTAGGAGATAACTCTCAGGAAAACGAAGACACCTGTGCCAGCTCACACCCAGAGTCACGACCCATCTCTAAAAGTCAAATTTGAAAAACATGACAGCCCAATCCAAATGTTCTATTAACTCCCGAATGTTTCTTTCTTTCTCTTTTTAATCAAGGAAGGCAAAGTTAAATTACAGTGAAAGATTACTAGACATTCATTGTGTAATAGAAAGGCTTGAGCTGCGACCATTCCAAGTATCTGAGAAGATATGGAGAGCCGGAAGCTGCTGGGCTGGATGTGGGCAGAGCACCGATTTGGGATGTGATTGATAGCAGTGGCTACCAATCAGTAAAGAGAATGGTGTCCGTACACTGTGCTCTTCTGTTACACTCAGGTGTCCACAGACAACCAAATTACTCCCCGTGGGCACCAAGACCCAGATCTGAGGACACCTGTGGACATTACTTACAATGAAAACGGTCAATAACTCAAATGCCCATAACTGTTCAGTGCACCAAGTGTGCGTTATAACATCAGTTGGATAACTTGTAACAATGAATATAGATAAACCTCAGGATGCTGGCCAAAACTACAGGAGTCTATAGTCATGATTCCATGAATACAAAGCCTGAAGGCAAGGAAGGCAGTTTTGATTGGGGCCTCATCTACTTCCTGCTGTAAGAAAACGCCCAAGGCGTAGGAATCTGTGGATCATGTTTGTTGACTCACAGTCATGGAGGGGTGGGGAATCCAAGGTCACTGTGGCCCACACCAGTCCCCGTGTGGCCTCTGGTGAGGGTCAACTGCAGCATCCCAGCACAAGGAGACCGTAAACATGGTGGCCTTCTTCGTCTTGTCTTAGGAAACCACCACAAAGGCCTTCCCCCTGCCCCCCACCCCCGTGACCTCATCGAGTGCCAGTTACCCCCCAAACACTCACCTTGGGAATATATGAACTGCAAGCAGATAACACAGTTAAAGATACCTGCTGCCCAACCTGACTAGAGCCAGTCTCTGGGACCCACCTAGTGATTCCATAGGTTGTCCTCTGACCCTCACTCACACATTATGACACACATGCACTCATATGTGTATGTGTGTGTGTGTGTGTGCGTGCATGCACACATAAAAGTTGATTAGTAAATATGTAGCAAGTAATCTAAAATACATGAAATGAATTAAACCTGTAAAATATGTTTTATTTTGAGACGGTGTCACGAAGCCCAGGCTGGCTTTGAACTTGCTATGTGCCTTTGGTTAGCCTTGAACTTGTGTCCCTCCCGGTACTATGAGACTGTAAGACACATCTCTCAAGTGCTAGAGTCAGGGCTGGAGCTGCACATATCAATAACCACACCTGGTCACTTTCAAACCACAGCATAACAGGGTTAAAAATAGAAGCGAAATAAGCCCTGAGACAGAGGAGCATGTAATCCAGTGGGGACCAGAAAGTGTTGACCCATCCCATTTTGGGACATGGACAGCTGTCACACACAATGGTACCCTGTCCCCTGATTTTTAAGTTGGGACCTTGACACTTTATGTTACTACATAGGGGCCCTCAAGGAGGTGGCTAAGGCTCTCTGTGAGGTCACCAGGATTAGGGGTAGGGTAGCAAATAGAATTTATCTGCTAAGCAAGGAAGAGAAACCCTTTTCTCCATGCCCTGTGAGGATGCAGGAGAAGACAGCCACTTACAGCCCAAAGGGCACCTTCCCGTCCCCTTACCATGCCAGTGCCTTGTCCAGTCTCCCAAACCACAGGGAATTTCATTTCTGTTGTCCAAGGCACCCAGCTGATGGCACTTACTTACAACTAGACTGACTAGCAGAGCCTCCACTCTACAGTGACGACTTTACTGTCCATACTGCACTTGTTTATTGGGCATTGTGTGTCCTTGTGAGATGCATTTAAAAAATCAAAAACAATTTGTAACCCTGAAGTAGGGGCATAAGACTATAATCCCAGCATTTGGGAGGCTGAGGCAGGAGGATCATGACAAGTTCAAGGCAATTTTGACCTTGGTAGAGAGTTCCAGATCAGCTTTGGCTAGAGTAAGACTGTCCAAAACAAAATAATAATAACAATAATAATAATAATAAATTTTAAAATTCAAAATAAATGAGCAGTGCATAAATGAGGGCTACAAAATATAAACCAGAATATAATGCCTAGATAAATTATAAAGCTCATATTTTATATGGCTGAGATGGTATTGCTTTTAGATTTTCTGTCATTTGGAACTTCTAGTGTGAGCAGTTCTCTTCTCAGTGTGCCATTTGGGAGTCACCTGGGGACTGTGGTTAAATACAGAAGACAGGATGCATATGTTTTACCCTCTCTCATAAGGCCAGCTCAGCGACAGTGTGGGCGTAGGAACAGAAATAAACACCAGAACAAAAGCAAGAGGGAAGGCAACCCAGGCACAGAGATGTTAAAACAAGTTGGGAGACCAAAAGCCTGTGGAGGAACAGCAAGCCCCTGTGCAGGCCAGCTGTCCTCAAGCCACGCTGCAGACTAAGAGACGCGAGACCCTGGCATTTACCTGCCGCAAGCTCCAAAGTCCCTGGAAAAGTTGGCAGGACACAAACAGAGAAACACCCAGAGCAGAAGAAGACAGGATGTGGGAGAGAGGCAGTCATGGGCCACTGCTTCCCTAAATCCAAAAGACATTCTGGGGACCAGCAAGATGGCTAGGTGGGGAGGACGCTTGGTGCTAAGCCCGAAGGCCTGAGTTTCATCCCAGAACCCACTTAGTTAAAAGAGAGAACACACACTGGCAAGCTGGTCCTCTGCCTGTCTCTATGCATACAGGTGTAAGATAGGGTTGGTATGGGGAACAGGTAGAATAAATGTAAAACTTTTTGTTTTAATCGTTGTGAGGTGGTGTTTCCCCGCAGTATTAAAAAGTTAGATGTGGCAGCACAGTGCTGGGGAGCCAGAGACAAGCAGACTCTGGAGCTCACTGGCCAGCCAGCCTAGCGAGTTCCAGGCCCGTGAGAGACCCTGCCTCTAAAACACAGATTGGATATTCCTGTCCTCCCAAAGAGTGATGGCTAGGGTTAACTTCTGGTCTCCATGTCCGCGTGCACACAGGTTGCACCTGCACACGTGGGCATACACCCACATCCCCCACAAAAATGATACAGAGAGGTTTAAAGAATGGGGGAAATCCAGGCTTGATAGCACACACCTGCAACCCCAGCACTCGGGAAGCAGAGGCAGGGGGAGCAGGAGTCCAAGGCCAGCCTGAACAACATAGCAAGTTCTAGACCAGCCTGGGCTACATAAGACCCTGTCTCAAAACAAACAGAACAAAAGGATGGACAAACATGGAAGGAAGGACAGACAGAAAGCTAGCAGGAGCCATGACCAGAGAAAATGGAACTTACAGCAAAGGTCAGGAGCCTAACAAAACATAACACTCTGAATGCTAAACACAGGGCAAGTTAGAACTTTGCGGTAAATGATGTGGGGGACAATATTTACAAACCCACAAATGTGAGAGTGATTAAAGAAAACCCTTAGAGGGCCGGAAGAGCTGCAGTTCTCTTTGCCTATAACAGATACTGTGTAAAACGTCCGTAAAGATGAAGAAGGGACAGGACTAGGTTGCCTCTGGTTCATGCAGTGCAGACCATCTAAGTCACAAGACAGTACAAGTTAACCTCAAGGTAGCCCATCCCAAAACAAAACCCAACCCAGTAAGTTCCACAAAGCAGCAGTAACAAACAACAAGTTCTCTTGTCACTCTGCAATACAATTAGAAAATGGCAGGAAACTGGGGAGGGGAGGAGAGGGAATCTTTACACTTGGCTGCTTTCGAGCACTCTTAGAGAACTCTTGTAAGAAAGACAATTACAAACTAAAGCTGCAGAAACGCTGGGGACAAAAAGATTAAAAACAAATTTAATCGGAGCCTACAGGGACTCAGGAGGTGATTTATGGTTCAGAAGTGTGGCATCTTAATATCAGCTGAGGCTAAAGAGTGGCTGGAATAGAATAAGAGAAACGTTAAAGTAAGTGAAAGGTGAGCAGAAATCAGTAACGGGAGAAGAAGAGGTAAGCAGCAAAGTGGGGCGCATCGATTCCAACGGTGCTGCAAAATATATGCCCAGGACCTCTGTACTGAAAAAATGAAAAATCATTATTGAGAGAAATTTAAAGTACTTATATAAATTTAAATGTGTCTTGTGATAATGGATGAGGAAATTACTGTTATTAAATTGTTAGTGCTGCCCAAATTTATCTATAGATTCAGTGAAATCTCACTAAAGACCCTCTGCAGCAATTGGTTTTGTAGAAGCTGGATGGATGGGTCTTTCCACCCAGGAGAGGCTGAAGCGAACTATTCTCTATGATAAGCTCTAATCATCCTAAGAGTCCTTATATTTTTGTGACACAGTTAATTCTTTGATGAATAGTCTTGTGCACATATCTTTGTACAGCTAATGCAACAAAGCTTGAGAGATGAGTTTTTAGAAGTAGACCTTGTTCTCGGACCAAGGGGCATATAATTTAATTAATTTTTTTTCTTTGAGACTGGGTCTCATGTATTGCAGAATGGCCTTGACCCCCACTCCCTGTGTAGCCTTGAGTGTCTGATTGGCCTGCCTGCAACTCCTGAGTGCTGGGGACTCCACGTGTGCTCTTCCCCACCATTTACACAGGATTGACCTCAGGCGTGTGCTTGCTAGGCATCCCCTCTGCCAGAGCTACGCCCTCAGCCAGTATAAAATTAATTTTTACAGTGTTGCCAAATCGCATTCCAAAGCTGTGTCAATTTTCATTCCCAATGATTATTGAGAACATTCTTTATTAGGCTCCATATTAACTGAAATGTTTACATAACTTCTTTTATAAACACACTTTGGGAAGGAGCAGAACTATTTCTGTCTGGTTCCAGCTCAGGACAAGGCTGAGTGTCCTTGGCCTTGTGGAAACGCCAGAGTAGCTCTGGTGACCTTCAGTGGAAGCTGGACACCATTAGCTGTTTGCTGCTGGGACCCGAGAAGAGAATACATATCCTTGGAATAGATCTGCCCCCACATATCATATTGTGTTTTTTTTTTTAGGAAGAAAATAAATTGTAGCCAGTCAAGACACAGAAGCCAATGGAATAGCCTTGTCCTTGATACAATCTATCTGATAGATACCGTGTTTCTTGTTCCTTAGCTTCCCATTGTGTGTCTCTGAAACATTAGCAAAGTGCTATTATCTGCTGGGTAATATTCTCTCTCTCTCTCTCTCTCTCTCTCTCTCTCTCTCTCTCTCTTCCCCCCCTCCCTCCCTCCCTTCTTGCCTGTCTGTTAGGGCAAGACAGACATATGGAGTCCATTTATAATCTCTTCTTTCATTAACAAGAAACTAAAGAGGAAGAATGTGCTAGAAAGGGAATCAGGAAGAGGTGGGAGCCACACTATTCGTGGAATATTCTCACCCTCCTCAGACCCTGGGACTGGCAGAGTCACTGAAGGTGTCTTTGATAGCCTGGTTATACTGATCTTCTGGAAAGCGGTTGATTGCAGGGAAGACTTACCCTGAAAGAAATCCACTCTCATCTTCAAGACGGCATGATTTGTCTGGCATATCTAGAGTTCTTGGTGCAAGTCTCTGCCATCTCAGCAATCAGGAAGACAAAATTTTGTTATGAATGAGTGATTTTTGTCTAATCAGTATTTTCCTATTTATCAGTACTGTCATGTTTATCAAGAGAATAGGTTAGATGAATGCGTTTGTTCATCTGGTTTTAATGGTTCCAATTGATCCTGGCCTGGATTCAATTTACTAGTGTGTATTTTATTCGATCTGTAAAAGTCTTTATTTATGTGCACGCCCCACTCTCCCTCTACCCCCTCCCCACCGAGTTTGTAGGTCAGAGGTCAGTGTTCAGGAGTTGATTCTCTTCATCTACTATGTAGTTTACAAGAATCCAGCTTTGCTCCTTGGCCTTGGTGACAGTGCCATTCCCTGCTGATGCATGTCACCAGCCCATATGATCTGTTCTTATACTTGAGGCTGGCTGGTAGTCGTCCACAGACTGCCCCTTTGGGTCATTCCAACACTCTGCCTACTGTCTCCTGGGAGCTCTAAGTCCTCATCTGCTTTTGCAGACCCCTTCAGCTCATCCCATCCCATGGATGCTTCTCTTTGATCCTTTGAAGTCTTTCACTGTTCTCTCAGTCAATCAGCTGACTCGAAAGAAAACAGTGTGATTGAATTATAATGCACTGTTTTTCATTATAAAGTATAAGGTGAACTCTAACACCATATACTATTTGTGTCCTTAAAAGCTACTTACGTGCTCCAAGGACTGATTCAGCTCCCACTGGCTAGCAAGGAGCTGAGGACGGATTATCTTGAATAATGGGTTCTCCTGTCCTGACAGTGGTCACATTTGTTCAGTTTTATCTGTCACTGTTACTGTTGCCTTTCATAATATCCCAGTTTACAAAAATGAATAATCTTTTCGAAGACGGCTTGCTGAAGTATAATAATGACAAAAATAGACACCTAAATCCCGCAGCCAGAACTTAAATACAGGTGACGAGCAGACTCCACCATGAAGGCTGCAGGGATCACCCCATCATGAGACAAGTGGAGGACACTCGGATAAGCCCACGGAAGCAGATAAATACTTAAGAGTAACCATGACAGAGAATAAGGCTCTCCCAGTGACCATCTTCATCCTGGTGCCCACTTTTAAAAGCCTAGGCCTTTATGTCAAATAATTATATAAAACAATGAAAACGTATAGAGGCTAGGTAAATGCGTGAAGTGCTTGCCATGCAAAGATCTGAGTTTGCATCCCCAGAACTCACGTCATAGTGTATCCATCTGTAAGATCAGTGTTGCTACTGGAGACAAGAGGATGTTCATAGCCTGGTGTACACAGTGGTGGACGAGATAGCTTTGTCAAAACAAAGTGGAAGGCAAGGGCTGCGTGAGTGAGAGAGAGAGAGAGAGAGAGAGAGAGAGAGAGAGAGAGAGAAACTATTTCCCATTACCTAATATTCCTTTCTTTACCTAAGAAAACTGACTTTGGACATACATTTAAAAAATCACACCCAGCTGCTGCAACCATACCCACCAAGGGGAGGACACGCCTCCACTCCTGCTGTTGCCCAATGAGGCTTTGAGCTGCCAGCTCTCCACAGTGAAGACCCAGGTTCGCATCCTTCGCTGAAATTCTGAACATAGTCTTTAGAGAGAACTTTCTCTATAATTTCTGGGTCTGTTTGATCTGAAAAGCTGGAAATATCCCATCAAGGCTTCCCAACAGCCTATAATTTGGAGTGAAAATGTTCTAATTTAGAAAACACAAAAGATGGGGGGGGGGGGGAACAAATCCAATAAGAATGTCACTGACCACTCAAGCAGCCATTTGGCCAGAGCAGACTTCTTCAGGAGGTCTTCAGCACTGTTACTCTCTCCACATGAAAAATATTAGTCTTTTAGATTTGACCTTCATTTTAAAATTAAATTTTGATTGTAATTATTCGGTCACACAAATTATAGACATTTCTATACACATTCATATCATATTCTTTTATATTTGCATCAATATTCTCAAAAATTCTATTACTATGTGTTAACAATACAAAACAATGGGTTTCACTATGACATTTTCATACGTGCATACAAGGTATTTCAATCATAATTCACACACAGGCGCGCTCACGCCTTATTCATTTAGCTGTTAAGGAAGACCTAGGCTGATTCTGTGACATTGCTTAGTGCAAACAGGGCCTCAGTAAACATGGATGGGCACGTGCCTCTCTGACTGTTTGGGTTACAGACCTGGGAGTGGTAGAGTCACATTATATGACAGTTTTACTGTTTGCTCTTTGAGGAGCCGCCATACTGTTTTCCAAAGTGTTTGCTTACATTCCCACCAACAGGGTGCAGAGATCCCGTCCCCCAAATCCTTGCCACCTCTTGTGTGCTGTGAACTGGCTTGGATGAAACAGAGTCTCAGCATAGTCTTGGTTTGTATTCCCTGATGGCTAAGGAAAACAAACATTTACATGCTCACTTGCGGTTCCTCTTTTGAGACCTGTCTGTGCAGTTGATGGGCCTATTTATTGGTTGAACGACTTGATTTTGTGATATCTAAGTTTTTGGGTTCTTTATAGATTCTAGAAATTAATATCCTGTCAGATTACAGTTGGCTCAGATTCACCGATCCTTCAGCCTCTCTCCAGTCTCCTCTGTGCAGAGGCCTTTTGATTTCATGAGACTCCACTATCACTTCTTGCCTTCATTTTCAAGTGGGTAGAGTTTTTAGTTTTGTTTTTTGTTTCTTTTGTTTGTTTGTTTGTTTGTTTGTTTTTTCCCTGACAGGGTTTCTCTGTATAGCCCTGGCTGTCCTGGAACTCACTTTATAGACCAGGCTAGCCTCGGACTCAGAAATCCACCTGCCTCTGCCTCCCAAGTGCTGGGATTAAAGGTGTGCGCCACCACGCCCGGCTCGTGGGTAGAGTTCTTTCTGGACAGTCCTTGTCTAAGTCTGTATATTGGAGCTTTCTCCCCCGTTTTCCTGTAGCAATGTCAAATGTTTGAGTCTTACCTTGTGGTCTTCTGATACATTCTGAGTTGATCTAGGCACAGAGGGGCTGGGTGGGGACAATTCTTGTATCTTTGTCAAAATCCAACGACGGTGTTAATTGTGTGGGTTTGCTGGTGGGTTCTAATTGAGTCTGTGTGTCTGTCTGTCCTTCTGCCAGTGTAACATTATATTGTTTTTTGTTGTTGTTGTTGTTGTTGCTACTGTAGTGTCATTTGAAGTCCATCGCCATGATGCTTGCCAGGTTACCTTTGGTTCTGTTTAGCAGAGCCTCCTCCTTCAGCCTCACCCCCCACCCCCAGGATGTTTTGCCTCTGTGGGACCTTTTATGCTTCCGTGACAAATTCAAGATTTGCCTTTTCCTTCTCTGAAGGAACATCATTGGAATTTTGATGGAAAATGCTGACTATGTGGCTATCTTCCTACAGTACAACCATTTCACAATATTAATTCTGCTAAGTCGTGACCGAGGGAGGAGTTCTTGCCGCTTTCTAGTATCTCCTTTGATTTCTTCCACTTTTCCGATTTTCATTATAGAAGTCCTTCACACATTATGTTGGGTTTATTGCTATGTATTTTACTATAAATGGGTTTTTGCCCCAGATTGTTGCTCAGTGAATCTGATAGCATCTCTGATTTTTTTTTTTTTTCTTGCCGTATTATTCTGACAAACAAAGCTTTCAAGAACTATACTAAGGGGCCAGTGAGATGGCTCGTCAGGTAAAAGTGCTTGCAGTGCCAAACTGACACCCCAAGGGGAGGGAGGGGTGGGGGGAGGGATGGGAGCATGGGGGTGGGGATGGAGAGGTGGGGGGATGGGGATGTGGAGTGGGGAAGTGGGGGGTGGGAGTAGGGGGTGGCTTAATACCATCCCGCCCTCCAGGTCTCCCACTGTCTGTCACTTAGCATTCAGTCCCTTGCCACTGTTTTATCCCACTATTGGAGTCCCTGGGGCTAGTGATGCTCTTCTTCTTCCCCAAACAGAAAGTAGCATCTGCTTCTCCCTGACTTCAGCCAGTTTCCTACCCATGGAGCTGTCCACACGGGTGACTCCAAGACTTCCCTCTGTGGTCATACTTACCTAATCTCTAACGCAGCAATAGGTGGATGCACACTGACCCTTGGTGTCTTGGAGGCAACAAAATGCAGAACAGTTTATTCCTAAAGCTAAGCTCTCGGAGAGGAGCCACTTAAAACGGCTTCCTGTGCTGCACTGGAACTGGACCCTGGAAGAGAGAACTTCCCCGGGGCCAGGACGTAGGGACAGCACAGCATCCCTGTGTGATCAGAGCAGGTGTATGGGGACCAAGGCCAGTGTGAACTGTGTTTTCTCTTATTCCTCTTTGCTCTTCCTTCACCTCAGCCCTCACCATCTGCCCCTCAGCACACTAAGGTGAACTCTTCCTCACTCTGTTCGGCTTTGTAAATTTTTAAAAGATTTATTATTTACATATATATGGGGTCAGCGCATGTGTGAGTACAGGTGCCCATGGAGACCAGAAGGGGGTGTGAAATCCCCAGAAGCTGGAGTTACAGATGACAGGGGTGCTGGGAACTGAACCCAGGCTCTTTGCGAGAGCCGTCAGTGCATGCTCTTAACCACTGAGCCATCTTTCCAGCCCTACCGATTCCTTCTCCCGCATTGCTTCTACGCTCCTGGTTTGTATAAGGAGTTCTTCCTTTGTTCAGCGTTCTATCTAGGTATCCCTCATTTGTCCCCAAGAGCCTCTTCCAGGGATTCTATTCGCTGTTCTGCTCATCTGAATACATTAGCTGGCCCATCAGTTTCCATTCCTCCCTGAGAAATTGCTTCTGTCTCCGTGGTCTCTCAGCTCAGCTTGACCTACAGATCTCCGACAACGATCTTTCCTGGAGTTTTTCCTGTTCTGTTCCTTGGATCCTGGTCTTTGTTTATTGTATTCTTGTTGTACTGGGACAGTCAGTCTGGATTTTCATAGGCAGGAAGTAAGTGACTGTAGGTTTGCACACGCCTAGGGGTTTATCTTCATCTCTGACAGTTAGCTGACAGATTCTGTGTGAGAAAGGTGTAAAGGCTTTAATCTTCCAGGCCCAGGTGGCTCCTGTAACAGCTGATGGTATTTCTATCGTCCACTGTGGTGGTTTGAATAAGAGTGGCTCCCACAGGCTCCCACACTGGAAAGTTTGGTTTCCAGTTGGTGGCGTGTTTAGGGAGTTAGCCAGTGTGTTTGGTATCCAGTTGGTGGCGTGTTTAGGGAGTTAGCCAGCGTGTTTGGTGTCCAGTTGGTGGTGTGTTTAGGGAGTTATCCAGTGTGTTTGGTATCCAGTTGGTGGCATGTTTAGGGAGTTATCCAGTGTGTTTGGTATCCAGTTGGTGGTGTGTTTAGGGAGTTAGCCAGCGTGTTTGGTGTCCAGTTAGTGCTGTGTTTAGGGAGTTAGCCAGTGTGTTTGGTATCCAGTTGGTGGCATGTTTAGGGAGTTAGCCAGTGTGTTTGGTGTCCAGTTGGTGGCATGTTTAGGGAGTTAGCCAGAGGCTTTATTGGAGGAGGTTTGTCACTGAGGATGGGCTTTGAGGTTCAAAAGCCCACTCCACGCCCAGCTTCACTCTCTTGGTGCTTCCTGCCAGTGAGTCAGGATGTAAGTTCAGCTAGCGCTCCAGCCCCATGCCTGCCTCCCTGATCCCAGCCATGATCATGGACTCACTCTCTGAAACTGTAAGCAAGCCCCCAGTTAAGTATTTTCTCTTGTAAGTTGCCTTGGCCATGGTGTCTCTTCACAGCAACAAGGTAGTAACTAAGACATCAATCCTTTGCAGGTAGCCTGTTGCATTCTGTTTTTCTCTTAGTCTCTCAAAAACATGTTAACAACATGTTTCCTTTGTGCAGAATGATCTGAAACTTCGCAGAGGCCTGCTGTGGTGAGGGCCTTTTCAACGTCTCATCTACTTTCCTGAATGCTTGCCCACGTTTTTAAAAAGTTAGGTCTTTCAATTTGGGGAAGTTTTCTCCTTAAACAACCTCTGTGATACTTTCCTCCAGTCTCTTTCTTCCCAGACCCGATAGCAATCAAATTCCCTGATTTCCATTCTCTGTTCTATCCATTCTTACTTCAGGTTTTATTTTCCAAGGTTTCTAAAACTTTATTTGCAATCTCACTTTCAGAAGTTCTGTTTGGTTCTTTAATGCTTTTTTTTTTTTTTACTTCTATTCTTGTTTTCAGAAATGTTTATCTCACCTCTTAACTCTCTAAAAATATCTATCGCAGGTTCTTTTTTCTCTTCCATTAGATTTTATTTCATGGCTTCTCTTTTACTTTTAACCCCCTCTTTGGTTGCCTTGGGTGTGTTTGATTTATTTCGATGATGGCACTGTTGCTGAGGCAGGGGGTTGCCATACAGCATTGGTTGGCCTGATATGCATGCACAGTCCAGTCTGGTTCATATACCACTGCAAGACTCCCGCTTTATCCTCTCAAGGGCTGGGATTGCAGGACTGCACCACTGTGCCTGGCTCATGTTTTGGTTTTGATTTCAAACATCCCTCACATCCACAAAACTCCTTGGCTTACTAAATGTGCGGCATCTAATGCGGCTGTGGTGTTGGACACCTGTGATCCCAGCGCTCAGAAAGCTGAGATTGGAGGGCCACAAGTTCAAGGCGAGCCTGAGCTACAAAACTAGAGCATGATAGAGACCAGGGTAGATCTTCATGAGCTGTGAGTCTGACTGCCTTCTAGGAGGCGCCTGCCTTTCTGCAGAAACTCTCCTTACAGCCTCAGGCTGCGTCATTCCCCTCCTGTTTGGTTCGTGAGAATAGGCGTCTTGTCCAGCTCTGTCATGGCTGATTCCCCACTGAGGGTATAGTGAAGTCTGGTCTAGAAGGCCAGCTGTTTCCTGCAGACACTAGAACAGGCCTTCCAGCCCTAACTGCTCTATCTCCCACAGCCCACCCTCTGTAGTCCTGAGCATTTCTACATTCTGAACCATTCAGGGTTCTTCAGAGAAGCTTGTATTAATCCTTCTGGGTTTATGTCTTGGAAAGATCCTCCATCATTCTGAAGGGGCTCTCGGGAAGAATGAGCTAAATGCATGTTTAGTCAAGAGTTCTCCTATTTTTCCACACAAAAGCACATGTTTATAATTTAATGTTTTAGTTAGTTGTGTGTATATGTGTATGCACACACACACTCTCATATTGTGTGCATGTATGGGTTGGTGTATGTGCACGTGCGATAGAGGCTGGTGTCTAGCTTCTTCTCAGTTGCTCTCCACCTTATTTTTTGAGTCAGGTTCTCTAGCTGAGCCTAGAGCTCATGGATTCAGTCAGTGAATCCCAGGGATCCTCTTGTCTCCACTTACCTAGTGCTAGGATTAGAAGCACAGGCTTTTTGCAGGTATGCTGAGGACCCAAACTCAACCCAAGCCATCTCCCCAGTACCAAATCAAGTGCAATTTATGTGTGCACACGAGTTCCAGAGCCAGAGATTCTCCAGTCAGCACATTAGCAGAGAACATGTTAGAAGTTCTAATCTTTGATTCCTACCTTAAACCTCCTGAACCAGACACTGAGAGGACAGCAGAGGAACCTATTTGAGCAAGGCCTTCAGGTAGAGCTCATGGTATCCAGAGTGTGACAACCACCACCACTGGTGGTCAAAGGATTCTAAACATTCCAGAAGCATCACCTTGCTCCCAACCTCAGCTCTTCAAATCAAAACCCACAAGGGGCCCAGAGGAACAAAGGGGCTGTTTGGGGGTAGCCAGTTCTGTTACGTTCCGTCCTGCTAAGAGAGCATCTGTGCACTCAGATGTTCTTTCTTCTTCCACAGAACAGATGCCAGGAGCACAGCTGTCCCAGGATGGGACGGCATGGGGAGAAAAGAAAAGAGAGTAGGGAGGGACCAGGAAGAGGACAGTAACAGAGATCCGTGCCTAACCTCCACAGCATCCATAGTTTGGGGCCTCGCAATGGCATAGGAGGAGACTCGTTCCTTCCCTTGACATTGTCTGCTGTCCATTTCACAAGCTGCCGCAGCCCCAAGCCCTCCCCCCTCCCAGCCTTGCTCTCACTCTCTCTCCACCTACCCTATCCACTTGCAGGACTCTTCATCCTTTTCCTCCACCGCCTTGGCAGTGGTCTTTGTATGTGTCCCCTAGGAACAGCCACGGTGATTCCATTCTCACTGCTGGCAGAGGACGCTCCTGAGGCCCCTCTGTCCCAGAGTTAATGTCCCCCCTCTTGACCTCCCCCCAGGTATGCCTTCACTGTTGTTTACACCTTCGAGGCTCTGATAAAGATACTGGCAAGAGGGTTTTGTCTAAATGAATTCACTTATCTTCGAGATCCCTGGAACTGGCTGGACTTCAGTGTCATTACCCTGGCGTGAGTGTTGCCCGCAGCTGGTCTGTGTGTTCCTGTAGGCTTTGGGGTATAGAATTTGAGGGCGGGGTTCATGCTCATAGTCTGGGCTACCTCCTCATCTCAATCCAGCTTCCTCTGGCGGAGTCTTACGGCCTGGGTGTTGGACTACATAATTGGATTTGTCCTATGCCCATGGGGACGAGCCAAAGACTCAGTGCTGTGCTAACAAATGGCCAATGCAGGTCAGAAGAGGCTCAGCCTCATTCCTACCCCAAGAAACCATGTCCGAGGAGGCAGGTTCACCACGCCTGTGTGTTTGAAACCCAGCTGTTCACCTCTTGAAATGGCTCTTTCTGAGCAAGCTTGCGGATGGTTTAGTGGGCATTCATGTTTGTAGATGGCAATGCTGCTGGAATTACCATGTCTGTCCTGGGTCTCCCAAGGCCCCTCCCCCTAGAAATCCTGTTGTGTGTGCTGCATGCACCCTGGAGCCCTTTCCCTGAGGAAATGCCCTCCGGTTCTACAGGTATGTGGGTGCAGCGATAGACCTCCGAGGAATCTCAGGCCTGCGGACATTCCGAGTTCTCAGGGCCCTGAAGACTGTTTCTGTGATCCCAGGTGAGGGGCTTTACCCAGCTCATTTGCTCCAACAGAGCAACTGTTCTTTTCCACAGCTCTTCTTTGATATGCACACACACTCAGGTACACACACACACACATACACACACACACACACACACACACACACACACACACAATGTTCCAGGACAGGGACTCTTGACTATTAGCCTATTTAACAATGAAAATGAGGCTTTAAGCATAGAAGAAACATAGGTAAGGGTTGATCTCGAGTGAGGGGCAAAGGAAGGTTGGTTCCTCAATGCTGTGAGTTTATCTTCAGTTGTCACACAATCTGCCACACATGACATCATATGCATCACTCAGCTCCCAGTACAGGGTCGAACACATGTGCTGCCAAGACAATTATTTTTCCACCAAAATGACACAGTTGGATCCTAGACCGCTATCAGGGTCAGAACACTTTCTGTTGTCTGTGACACTGAGCCCCGCAAAGAATATAATTTCCATTAACAAACCTTATCCCTCCTTAAGGGGAGGAGTTTTGCAGCTAGCTCTAGTTGGTTCTGATCTCCTCAGATCATCCCATGAAAAGTGTGAAAAATCTCACAGCTGGAACAGAGCTGAGAATACAGCTGCGACTCAATATAGGTTTCCCAACTCTGAGGCTAGAACTCAGGCTAGAACTTGCATGTTAGGCAAGTGCTTGACCACTGCACTCCGCACCCCAACAGGGGTTTTATTTTCATTGAATCACCAGTGTCAATCATTGATTAGCCTTGAGATGATAAACAGATGTGTTTTTTGGGGCCTCAGCTGATTGGCTTTCTAATGAGGATGACAGGCCCTGCCCACTTGCCTCTGTGGGTAATTGCAGGGTGCAGATGGAGAAGCCAGGTTTGACACTGCCTGGGATGTGTAAGGGCGTCACACCTGTGTATGGTCAGAGGATGACAGCCAGCGTGTACACCTGTGCTCTGGGTGGCACTTCACCATTCGGGAGCATGTCTGTCACCTCCCCACAGGACTGAAGGTCATCGTGGGAGCCCTGATCCACTCAGTGAGGAAGCTGGCCGACGTGACCATCCTCACAGTCTTCTGCCTGAGTGTCTTTGCCTTGGTGGGCCTGCAGCTCTTCAAGGGGAACCTCAAGAATAAATGCATTAAGAACGGCACAGATCCGCACAAGGCTGACAATCTCTCATCTGAAATGGCAGGTGAGTGGACGTTCTGCTGCAGTGGCCAACACTGGTACCTTGGGACTGTGTGGCTGTGGGAACACGGTTACAAAGCCCTGCACATCCCTGTAGCTATCCCGGCAGGGGAAGTTTAACAAGCTCTAAACAAGCAAGGTCTTCTGGCTCCGTGCGGCTTCCAAGTGACTTGGAAGGTTGTGTGGATTCCAGGGTATCCTCTGAAGGCTCGTAGGCAAAGGAGCTGACTTCATTTAGACAGAAGGCGGGAAGTGTCCTCTTGGCCACCCAAGGCCTAGATTAGGGGCTTCAGAACACACGGTGAGGCTTCATCTCTTCCTTTCCTTAGGAGACATCTTCATCAAGCCCGGTACTACGGATCCCTTGTTGTGTGGCAATGGATCTGATGCTGGGTGAGTATGCATCCTGCAACCTCACTGGTGTCCAACATCCTTTCTCCACAGCAATCTCTGAGCAGAGACCATAGAATCCCCAAGAGAATGTACTCATGAATACCATAGACATTGCCATCTTAAAACTCACAGGTAGGGGAGCTGTGAGCATGGTAGGCTGATAGAGTGCTTGCGCGCAAGTGTGAATCCCTAGCACCCACATAGGAAGTTGGGCACATCAGTGCAGACCTGTGACCACAACACTGCAGGGCCTTGGGGCAGAGAGCTGGAGCCAGGCAGAGCTGCTGAGCTTGTTAAACAACCATTTTAACTCAACCGATGAGCGTCAAGTTCAGTGAAGGTATTGTCTCAATACCTGAGAAAGATCCTTGGTGTTGAACCCTGCCCTCTACATACATGGACCCACACGACATATGAACACACACACACATACATGCACAGACACAATCTTACAGACAGTAAGTGTATTAGTCGGATTCTGATATGTCATAAATGACTCCAGGGTTTTATGACTTAACACAACCACCATTTAGCTCATGGCTCAGTGCTTTAGCACTCGAGCATGGAGCAGCTGGAATTTGGCTTCTTCATACATCTGCGAGCAGCAGATGGATTTGCTGCAAGGTGTCTGTGTGCTCCGTTGTCTTTTATCCCCAGCAGTCTGGCTTGAGCTGTCATTGTGCAGTCTTGGGACTCCAAGGGAAACAGTAAAGTGTGGAAATCTTGACTTCACAAAGTGACATTCTCTCTGTGTCTCCTTGACCAAAGGAAGTCACAGTCCGAGGGCTGGTAAAACAGACGTCACCTCCCAGTGAAAAGAATGGCGGGGTCATATCCCAAAGGATTGTGGGTACCAAAAGGGAGGGAGGACAGGTGGTCAGCTCCCAGAAGAAACAAATGTGTTTGCATGAAGGCTACCTTTGAGCACCATAGCTCATTCTGTTCTTGGGTTTGTTTTTGTTTTTTTGTTTTTTGTTTTTTTTGTTTTTTGTTTTTTTTTGTAACAGGAAGAAATACATGTATAACATTTTTGCAATTTCAAATTCTCACAGAGGTCAGGCGCATAACAACAAATGAGTAGTGAGGGCTGGGAAGGAACCATGGCAACTGAGAGTTCATGCCCCATGGAAGGGGCAGACAGCGCGCTCGGCCAGCTGTTGGTTGTCATGTGAAAATGGGCACCCTCTGCTTCTAGCTCTGCTGGCTTAACAGAGGACGATGGGAAATTCTGATTTTTACGTGTTGGCCCCTAGTCGGATATTTGGTGACAAGCGCCCCCAAAATATCTACCTATCTTGTCGGCCAGGCAGAATATTCCCGAAGGCTGAATCCAGACTATAGCTCAGCTGTGTTTTGGTCTCTTTTGTATGTGCATAAAGACATTGTGCTGTAGAAAATATATGCTGTACCAGAAGCTCCATCGACTGGATAAACACAATGGATAATCTTGTAAGGCCGGATAGAAAGTCAGGGAAGACTTCCTGGAGGCAGTATTTGAGGCTGATGTTGAAGGGCGGGCATGATACTTCACTGGCGGGTGGACAGTGGTGCTTGGATGGAGGCGACCCCACGTGGAGGGCAGAAAGTAAGAAACCCGAGCTAAGGGGGAGGAGCCTCCTCTCTGCCTCCTGCTTTGGCTGCTGGGGTGGAGAGAGAGCAGGAGAGGTTGGGGTGACAGATCAGAAAGGCTCATCCTTCCCACTCACAAGGTTGATTGCCTGAAATACAAATTCATAGGCACATCTTCCTCGCGTGCCCACGTGGCGACAAAGGGATCCACAGGAGCATAGTAGCTGCATTTTTCACTGTGGCCGAACACCTGAGAAGAAACACACGTGGGTAGGGCTCATCTGGGCTCACAGTTTTAGGGTACAGTTCAGCGTGAGGCTGGCAGTCACGTGGCACCTACTCTGGGCAGAGACAGATAAACACTGGTGCTCAGCTTGCTGTCTGCTTTTTATCCAGCCTGGGGGTGGGGGGTGGGGTGGGGGCGGGGCCAGCCCGTGGAATGGTGCCGCCCACTCTTAGGCTGGGTCTCCTCACCTCAGCTAACTCAGTAACCTTCTCACTAGAAGAGTAAGCTTAGACTCAGCTGAGGGGTAGAGACAGACAGGAGGATCTGGTCATTGCCGGCCCTCCTAAGGTACTTGAGTCTTCGGCTCTGGAAAAGCGTCTCTTGGACGTCGGTTGTCACTTTCCTTGTATTTAAATCAAAACCTTGTGTTCTTCCCACATAGACGATGGCACTTTTAAAGCCCATGGTTCCAGAGCAACCCACGGCTCTCCATGATAAAGCTCTGGGTTCACCCATGCCCTCATCTCAAGTACCAGAGAGGCAGACTTCCCATCAGACAGATGCAGCCAGGCAGTGGAGGAATGGACCCAGCTTGAGTAGGAGAAGGCCAGCTTGTGGCAATCATGGAGTGAGGTCTGAGGGGGTCTGCATAAAGGCTGGGGCCAGGACTGGCTCAAGGCAAAACTGGAGCTGAGGTCTAGGGTCTCGAGATGGAGATCGAGTACAGAAAACACCTGGTGACCTTTATTATAATTTTTTTACATATAGACTCTTCCAGATCTTCCATTTAAAATTCTTTATTTTTAAAAAATAATTTATACAATATATTTAAATCATATCCCCCCAATTCTGCTCACATATATATAGTCTCACAAAACAACAAACAAAACCACAAACAATCAAAAAGAACCCTAATAAGACAAAAAAACAACAGAACAAAACAAAAAGCACATAAAACATGGAGTCCCCCTTGTGTCAACCTGTAGGCATGGTGCCCGGGACTGCGGCTGATACACCCAGGCATGCCTCCATTTTAATGATCATGCCGATGTTCTCTGGGTTCAGGTAGCTGATTTCTCTCTGAATGAACCCTACTTCCTCACTTTAAGTAAGAACTGTTGGGATGATGGCATTATACTGTCCGGGAAGCACTTGGGGAGGAGAGAGCCATAGAGTGAGCGCTTAGCAAGTAGAAGGTGATGTTTTCATTGTTATATAATCTGCCACTGAACTTGGCTGATGTAAGTCCCCCTTGATGGCTAACTCTGGAGATGGTGACAGGAAACTTGGGGTTTAGTCTGTTTTGTGGCTACTGGCTCTCCTTTCCCTGGTAGGCGCTGACAAGGAGCTTGACACCATATAGAGCGGGGTTGAGTCAAGGTTGTGCCTCCTCCACGCTACTCCTCTTGACAGGCAAAAAGAACAGAAGCGTGAGCATCCTCACGTTATAGATGAGGGAAACTGAGTCCCACACTAAATGCTCAACTAATAGGCTGCAGGCTGAGCTCTAAACTCAGATCTTTGACGTCAAACCTGCCATGTTCTTACTGCCCCAGACTACCTTGTTCCTAGTCAGCAAGGCCGCGTCATGGTGGCTTTGCACCCAGTCAGCGAGGCCGCTCCTTGGGGGCCTTCTCTCCTCTCGTTACAGCCACTGCCCTAATGATTATGTCTGCCGGAAAACTTCTGACAACCCGGATTTTAACTACACCAGCTTTGATTCCTTCGCGTGGGCGTTCCTCTCACTGTTCCGTCTCATGACGCAGGACTCCTGGGAACGGCTGTACCAGCAGGTATCTTCGTTTTGTTTATTTGAGACGGGACTTCACTGTGTAGCCTTTGTTCACATGGAACTTGTGGTAACCCTCCTGCCTCTGATCCCAAAGGCTGGGATTACAGGCACGTACCACCACGCTTGGCCCTGCTAGCTGATTCCAATCTGCATGTCCTTATACAGTTGTGGCTGGAGCCTGATGGGCCAGCTGCATGGTTCTTCTCATCTTGGAAATCAACTGACCGTCAAGGGTCCACGTGTACCCCACAGAGCCCTCTTTTCTTTCCCTTGAATCTCCAGACACTCCGGGCTTCCGGGAAAATGTACATGGTCTTTTTTGTGCTGGTCATCTTCCTTGGATCATTCTACCTGGTCAATTTGATCTTGGCTGTGGTCACCATGGCATATGAGGAACAGAGCCAGGCAACAATTGCAGAAATCGAAGCCAAGGAGAAGAAGTTCAAGGAAGCCCTCGAGGTGCTGCAGAAAGAACAGGAGGTGGGTGGAGCCAGTTGGTGGGTGGAGCCAGGAGGTGGGTGGAGCTAGCCGCCCAGGACCTCCTGGGACAGGAGTCTTCCTTTATAATCTCCTATAGAAGCATGAATCATATTTCAGGGGCTGTCTCAGGTTCCCAGCCCTGGGCTGGGACTTTGGCTGCCAGCAGAGTGCCTGCCATGCAAGGATGAAGACCTGAGTTCAATTCCCAGGATCCATCTTTTAAAAAGTAGTCAGGTGCATGCGTGTGATCCCAGTGCTGGAGAGGCCGAGTTGGGTGGATGGCTGGGGTTCAGTCTTGTTGGTAAGTTTTGGGCCAGTGAGAGACCTTGTCACAAAGATAAGCTAAACAGGTCTAATAATAAACATGCACACACATACATGTGCTCCTACATGAACACGCATACCCTGCACACAAAAGAATCTGAATGAGCGAGCTTTTTCCAAGTTATTTATTCAGGAGTCATTAGGACCCAAGGGAAGTGAGCTAAGCATGATCAGACAGTGGGTGGGACTAACCCACAAAGTGTTCTCAACTAGACGTTAGCTGTTGCCTGATCCCGCTGGGGATCTCCAGCAGCCACCTGCACCAGAGTTAGCCCTATGTAGAAGCAAGAGGATCAGCTGGTTGTGTTCACATATCTGCCTCTGGAGCAGAAAGACCAAGGCACTTTCTCCACAATGCTGCATTGAGCATCAACTGTTAGACTTGCACAGTGACTGTTAGAAAGGGCCCAGGAAAGGTACCAGCACCTACCACAAGGGCTGAAGGAGGGAGGTGATTCCCGGTTCTGCCATGCCCAATCCCACTACTGCTTGTACCCTAACCCTCAACCTTCTTGGTCTCAGATCCCTTATCTCCATGGCCATGTTGTAGGGACAGGCAAACACCAAGATCAGTCAGATCCTGTGGGCTGCAACGACTGCTTTTTCCTCAGGTGCTGGCAGCGCTGGGCATTGACACAACCTCGCTCTATTCCCACAACGGATCACCCTTAGCCCCCAAAAACGCCAATGAGAGAAGACCCAGGGTGAAATCAAGGATGTCAGAAGGCTCGACAGATGACAACAGATCACTACAATCCGACCCTTACAACCAGCGCAGGATGGTAAGACGTGCTAAGCTGGCTCGAAGGTTCCTTCAGCTTTACAGCTGCCTTGTCCATGATGGAACAGACAGAGCTTGGGATCAGGGAGAGAGGAGGGATTTGGTAAGACAAGCAGACACCCCTCCACATCGATGGCCTAAGCTAGGTTGGCAGCAGTTGTGGGGGAGGGGATCAATGATAAGGCCCTTTCTTTGTGGAGGAGACCAAGATTATGATTGGGAGATAAGGAAAGGGAAGCAGATACAGGGTGACTCCCAGGCTTAAGGTAGGACACCTCAATAAGCTGTGATTTTTAAAAAAAGAGCCTCTGTGTGTGTGTGTGTGTGTGTGTGTGTGTGTGTGTGTGTGTGTGTGTGTGTGTGTAGGGAGGAGAGGGGAGGGGAGAGGCCCCCTTGGGACATGCTGACCTTGAGGAATTCACAGCTAAGGGTCTATCTGCTTCCCTTCTTTCTGATCAGCAGCTCTGTCCCTGGTGCTGAACACCTCACTCCTTTCTTACCTCTTGCTTCTGACTCCACAGCTCAGGGCTGTCACCTGCTGTTGACACAGAAGACTCCAGGGCCTATCTCTGACAGCCTAGCCCAGGAATGACTTCCTTACCTCACATTACAGTCTGCCCTGCAATGGTTAACATTAATGTCCTGATCTAACTTTTCTCGCCAACTTTCTTCCTCTTAACTCTCCACTGCCTGGAAAGCTCCAAGTACCAAATAGCTCCTCCTTGTAGGCCTCTTCTTTCTTCTCTGCTGCTGGGATAAACACCATGGCCACAGGCAAGATGGAGAGAGCAGACAACACCCAGCTTACAACCGGATATTGAGGGAAGTATGGACAGGAACCCAAAGCAAGAACCTGGAGGCAGGAACTGAAGCAGAAACCAGAAAGGAACTCTGCTTGTTGGCTTGTTCCCTGGCTGATGTTCAGCCCCACATCCTGCATCAATTGGCAGTCAAGAAAATGCCTCCATAGACATGCCTACAGGCCAATCTGATAGAGCCAGCTCTTTAGCCTAGGTTTTCTCTTCCCAGGTAGGTCAAGTTGAACACCTGTATTAGTTATTATACCTTTCCATGTGGGAGAAAAATTCTCACACTAATCATACAGAGAGGAGATCTGACAGCATTTTGAAGGTTAGTTCCTGCCCCTGACCTTCTTAGCCCTTTTTCTTGTCTCACCGAAAGAAAGCTGTTCTCTACTGACAATTCCCTGATTTACACAGGCATGTACACTCACAGACACACTTGCATGCACTCTGGCCTCGGGCACACACCCACACTGGAGCACCTGTGTACATCTGTGACTTCTTATCCTCTGTGTTCCTTTGGAGCAGCACCTGGAATGCACAGGGCACAGTTCAATGCTTTCAATGGGAACCTGGCTAGGACTCTGACAGACAAGGCTAAGCCACAGCTTCCACGGAAATGCCAGTGGCACTGAATTGGGCTTTAATTTCCTCATTCAGTCAGCCACACAGATCAGCACCTGAGTGTCCAAGACGTCTCTCCTCCTCCTCCTCCTCCTCCTCCTCTTCCTCCTCCTCCTCCTCCTCCTTTTCCTTCTCCTCCTTTCTCTCTCTCTCTCTCTCTCTCTCTCTCTCTCTCTCTCTCTCTCTCTCTCTCTCTCTCTCTCTCTCTCCATTATATGCTCTTCTGGTAAATATATCTCTGGGAGTTTTCATACAAAAACTTTTTCATACCCAAAGTGATGATGTAGAGCTTAGAGCTAAGACACAGGAAAGAGATCATTGTCCATCTCTTCACAAACAGATTGGTTCTGAGATAAATGGTGGCAAGGAGGTGCTGATGGTCAAACAGTGGACCTACATTATCTAATGGTTCCTTCCTTAGTTTGCTTCCTGTCCAAATGAAAACAACTCTGTCTTCTTAGCTTTAAGATAGGCTTCCCAATTTTCCTTTTCCCCTAAAACATGGGAACAACTCATGCTTTTTGTGTGAGTGCCACAGAGTTGGGGCAAATACTCTAGGCAGAGCGCTCTGTGTAGAGCATTAGGCTGGTAATGGTGGTGCCTGAACGGGATTAGGCTCCAAGCCACCATGAAAAGAAACCTTAAGGGGCTTGAGAGATGTTTGAGCTGGTGGTGTGTTTGCCTCAAAAATATGAGATCAATTCCTAGAACCCACTTTTGTGGGGAGAAAAGAAAGCCAGTCATGATGGTGCTGCACTCCTGTAATCCCAGCGCCGAGTCAGCAGAACCAGCAGGATGCGCAGGGCTTGTTGGACAGCAGAGTATTTGGTGTTTGGTGAGTTCCAGGGCAACGATAGACCTTGTCTCAAAAAAAGAAAAATTAGTGCTTGAGAAACAACATCTGAAGTGGTCCTCTGACCTGTGCACACACACATATGTACACACAGAGCCATGTGTGTGTGTGGTGGGAGGGGGGACACGGGACAATGAGCTTAGTTTTATGACATAGAGGAGAATTCTAACGGTAACATACCCTATTTTTTAGTTGGTCCGTTAATAAAAGGAATTAAGAAAAATTAAGGTCAGTATGACAAGAGTTTGGTAGGGAGCCATCGCTTAGATTTTAGAGACACCACTTCTGATCTGAGCATAGGCGTGATGATCTGCTATGGCCAGGTTCCCACGGTCCTGAGAATTAGCTAAGCCCATGCAGGCGCCCTGAGGGGTTCCGGCGCCTGAGAATTGGGGAACTGGAGCTTTTCCTCTGGATCGGAAAGCTCCGCAGTTCTCACTTGGTGGAAGCTTTTGATGGGAAATGTTTATCGATTTGGAAGAATGGCATTATTCTTCCAAGAAATTGGGCTGCAACTCTTCCTTCAATCTTCCTATTGTTGACTGTTCAAAGCTGGCCTCAGGGGATCCTGCCAGCTCATTACACTGTAGAGCGCTTGTCTCCTCCGTTTGTACCAACACAAACCCTTGCGCTAACACAGATGGAACCTGGTGAATTGTACATCTTAATTTTCAGACAGCAAAGCATACTCGTTCATTCAAAAACAGTGTCCCAAGCTCCAGTTTAGAGGGTTCCTTAGGCAGGGATACTCCGCGTGCAGATGGAAACCGAGAACAGCCATGTCTGAGCCTGTCGTCAAAGGCCGGCCAACACCTGGCTCAGCCAGCAAAATTTGGTAACAGTAACCTACTTGCTGATCTTGGGCATCCAATAACCGCCCTTCTCCTGTCCTTCCCCAAGTCTGTCTAGGATCTCGGTTCCCTGGTTCTCTGTCCATGGCTACCCAGGATGTCTTCAGGTCTCTAAGTAGCTGCACGCGGAGAGGTCATGTGACATGGGTGTGGGTGGAGGGAAGTGCACGATGGATTTAGGGAGGACCACTCCTATCCAATCTTATCTCCTGCTCATTCCGGGGCAATGTCCAGTCTTTCCTAGGCCTTTCTTCTGGAAGACGCAGGGCTAGCCACAGCAGTGTGTTCCACTTCCGAGCACCCAGCCAAGACGTCTCATTTCCTGATGGGATCTTGGATGACGGGGTCTTTCATGGAGATCAGGAAAGCCGTCGAAGTTCCATATTGCTGGGCAGGGGTGCCGGGCAGGCAGGTCCTCTCCCCAGGAGTCCACTGCCTCAGTCCCCCAACCCTGGCCCTAGACGTGGAGAAGAGGGACAGCGTGGAGTGCCCACTGGTGAGCTTGCCACTGGAGCGCCTGAAGGCCCGGTGAGTTCGCGCATGCTCCATATTCTGTCTGACTCCAGTAGAGACCTCTTGCCCATAAGTCTCTAAGGAAGGGTCTTTAACAGCATCTGTCCCATGCCTCCCACCCAACAGACCCAGAAAAGCCACAGGGGTTGTCTGAGGTGGAGGGCGTTTTCTATTTGTTCTGCATGCAGCAGTGCCATTGATTTTTAATTTTAACCTCGTGTTTATTTCTTCTTGGTGTTTCCGTCCCTACGGGCCATCACAGCTTTGAGATGGTTCCAGGTGCTCCTCTGACGAGGACAAGGAAAACAAGGGACCCTTTTATCAAAGCCTATGACTCTGGGCAAACTGTCCATGGGGTTTGACACAATTCTAAGGGGTTCTCAGGACCGATCTTGGAAGAGGTGCGGTGGCCTTGGCTCAATGCACAGAATGAATAACTCCTTAAATGGCACAGACTAGGGACAGGAACTGCCAGGCTCCTGCTCCTTAAGTCAAGATCCACAGTGGGTATCCCCAGGATGCCTTTGGGTTGGGAGGTGCAATTTAACTTGCGATCTCCTCCAGTATCACCAGCGACGCTTCTGCAACTTCCACATGCTCCCACTGGCTACCAGAAATACATATGCAGAGGCTTGTAAAGATGCACTGTATGGTTGGTTCCACTGGCTCAGGATTCCAGGAAGAAGCAGATGGCCTGCTTCAGGGGCAAGTGGAGGGATTGGTAAAGTGTTCACAGAGGTATGGGCGGGGCTCAGGGAATCAAGGGGCAGTGAGGGACCCTGAGAGCAACAACAGTGACAGAGATGCTGTATGCCCAAGCTGGAAATGTCAGCGAAGGGCCCTGAATCAGAGCTTGTCAGGATCCGTGGCTGAGGGACCTGTGGTCTCAGGCAGAGAATCACACTGCTGCCAGCCGAAGGGTACAGGGTACAAATAGCCACTCCCCAATCTCTCTGTGTGTGTATGTCTTTGTCTCTCTGTTTCTCTGTGTCTCTCTGTGTCTGTGTCTCTCTCTGTGTTTGTCTCTTAGTGTATGTGTATATGAGTTTCTCTTTGTGTGCCTCTTTGTCTCTGTCTATCTCTGTGTATCTCTCTGTGTCTCTGTCTGTCTCTGTCTGTGTATCTCTCTGTGTGTGTCTCTGTGTCTCTCTTTGTCTCTCTCCCTCTCTCCCTTTCTCCCTCTCTCACTCCTTCTCTCCCTCTCCCTCTCTCCATCTGTCTCTGTCTTCTCTGTCTCTCTCTCTGTGTGTCTCTGTCTCCGTCTCTGTCTGTCTGTCTCTCTCTCTCTCCTTCTGTTCTGCTTCCTGTTGGCCGAGCCTGACTAGAGCCATGGGGTGACAATTTTGCTCAAGTTGCCCTCTCTGGACACAGAGCCAGGAAGACAGATGAAGAGTATGTCTCTAGGGCAAATGGAATCTCCAATCCAGAGTCCTAAAGTCACAGCCAGGCTGCAGGGCTCTCTGGGAGGTGTTGTAATGCTATTCATGGGAAGATCTTGCCCCCAGAATTCTCTCTGATCCTGATCACAGCAGCCATCTTAGTTCTTGTGATCGCAGCAGCCGTCTTAGCTCTTGGGAGCCAGCAGAAGACATTGCATGGAGAACAGCCAGAGAGAGCAAAGTCTGTTTGTAGCAGGTGAACAGCAAGGCAGAGAATACACCGTGCAGATTAAGAGCTATCTGAGCCACACAGTGACAGCCAGCATCAGAACTTAGTGAGTCCTGGGCTGTGTTTCTCCCTCTTGTCCACTCCTGGGCAGTCTGAGTGGTTTCCTTTCTGTAATAGGTAGAGGTTTCTTAGAAGTTGTCTATACATGATTCACTGTGTTACAATTAGATGCATTAGATTTAAGAATGTGGATAAAAATGTGAGTAGCCATTAAGTTGGAAGTTTATTAGGGCATACCTTGGTGTACTTCTCGGGGAGAGGGTTAGGGGAACCAACCAGCGCCTGCTGAGGCCTGCTTCGCTGTTTTCTCCAGATCCCAGTCCTTCCTTGTATCTTGTTAGCTTGGCTGCCTCAAACCCCAGCTGAGGTATGGGGTATATAAGGGCACAAACCCTCTATTTCTCTTCCCCAGTTCTCCTGATCTTACCATTTGAGCCCTAATGTTTGTTTAAACCCCAGAAAATGCCTCATGCAGCATTTTGTCACTGGGATGCACCCCTCACTCTCCTGTATCTGTTCCTGGGACAGTCACGTTCTTGAGTATTCAACCTTGATTCTTTCTGGTGAAACTACCCAGCTAGTGCAGGGTGACTCTTTAAGGCCTTCTACATCGTGAGAACTTATGTTCAGTTGTTTTTAGCAAGATCCCTAATTTTCCTAGCCTCTTTGCCTCCCTTGGGGCTTGGCAAACTTGTTCTCCAAATAAACTCAAATTGTATTGGCTGGGCCCATACCTTCCAACCTGGGCACTGTCTCCATCCCGCTTCTGTGTGCTGGTCCTCATAGCTGAGCTCCTAACCTGATGTTCAGACACCATCCCTGTTTCTCCAAGCTTTACCTCAGGCTCCTGGCTTCACAGTGCAGCTCACAACTGTGTGGGAGCAGCCAATAAGAAGCTAAATAGCCTGGCCTTGCTGCTGACGCCTTCACGGTAGCCCTGCTTGTGTCCCGACAGGCACTCGATGCTGCAGGACAGAAGAACTTCCTGTCTGCAGACTACTTGAATGAACCTTTCCGAGCACAGAGGGCAATGAGTGTTGTCAGTATTATGACTTCTGTCATTGAGGGTGAGTGTTGCTCATGAAAATGCCTGTCTTCTGTGCTGTGATGAGTCTAAGCCAGGCCAAGGATCTCCTTGTGGCCTGAGATCCATTCTTATGCCTTAGGCCCCCGGGCTCCTTTACTAATGTGGTTTTTATGTGCATAAAGTTGCCCAAACAAGAGTGACTACAATGAAGAAGTGCCCTGGTTCACTTATTGGAATTAGCATCTGCTTCATGCATGCTCACAACTAGATTCTCGGAAACATGAGACAATGTCAGCCACCTCCCCGGTGTGTGAGGAACTCACGTCTTTCATTTTCCGGCCTGGCAAAGTTATTCCTCATGTTCACCGTAGCTATAACTTTCATTATTGAGACTTCACTTCTGTCTTGAGCTCTTATTGTGTGCCAAACTTAAGTAAATTAGCCAATCCATTTCACCAAATCCTTTTCAATTCTGCCAACCAAATGGGAGCAGACTCAGTTTCCTGAGGGAATATGTCTATGATCCAGCTGAGAGTAGGAGGGGAAACCAGGAGGAACTGGCTCATGGCCCCCTGTACACACAAGTCCCAAGACAGCGTGGCTGTGTCCTCTCTGAGTACAGAGGCTGTTCTATCCCAGTTATTACTTCACTACAGAATGGGCAGAATCTCGTCTTTGACAAATCCCCTCCCTGCGTACCCACTACAGAGGGCCCGACAGCTCCAGGGGCTGCAATGCACAAATTAAATAACTTACGTTTTCAGTTATTCCTCAGAACTTAAAAAAAAATTATTTATTCAAACATCTGTTGGGCATCTGTTAGACATCTGGCATTGCTCCAGGAGCCTGAGATTCATGGTGAGCAAGATATATACCTGCTGTCATGGGCTGTGCACCCTGGAGACAGAGCTGATCAACACAAGTAGATGTGGAAACAGTGACAAGGGCTGGGAGGGAAAGTAAAGGAAGGTAAGGGACAGTGGGGACTCTGACAGGGCAGTGTAAGACTTGGGATTCTGAATTCTAACAGGGCAGTGTAGGACCGGGCGGTAGAGAAAGGGCAGCCACTCCGGGATGGCCAAAAAATCTGAGTGGAGCGAGGGAAATCAGCATGTGAAAGCCATGAGAGAAATGTCCTCAGGTGTAAACACCAAATAAAGTTTCCAGGGATAAGACAGAAGCTGGGCATGGTGGTATGTCCCCCCAAACTCCAAAAGGAGGAAGACAGAAACAGGAGAAGTGGGTTCTAGACCAGCCAGGGCTAGACCATATGACCTTGACTCAGAGAGAAAGATAGGTGGGAGCAAGAAAAACGTGAAGGCAAGCACATCGCACTTGAACAGAGAAAGTCTTAGAGTGGAGAACATGGATCTGGAGCCCACATGCCTGGGTTTGCATCTGAGCTCTGCCATGTATAGCAAGGTTATGACTTTGGGGTTCTCCTGGCTTTCTACGACTCAGTCTTCTTTCTGGTGAAATACTGTAACTGAGAAATGCCTCACAGCGTTTTGTGAGGTTGGATAACTTAGGTCTAGTCTGCAGCATCCACGCCAGTTATCACCTTCCGTTGTTCAGGCTGAAAGCCCTCGAGGGCGGGAGATCCGCCTCCTCTGCTCACACTTGGATCTCAGTACCCAGGTAAGCAGCGTGGCGCTTTGCAGGCACTAGCAAACAGTTGCTGAGTTCATGGTGAGTGAGCCTGAGACCCAAAGGAGACATTTGGAGGGTGGTGCTGATTTGTAATGAACTGAACAGCCGAAAAGCTAAAATAAGAAATGATCCGACATCTTGGGGTAGGAAGTAGAGAGGGCTTCAGGAGTGACAGGAAAGTCAGGTGACAACATATTAAAGCCGAGTAAAGCTAGTAACTGCTAGCTTAGGCTGGAGTTTCTGATCATAAAGTGCATCCCATTTTCTAGCTGGGTGCTACATCCATTATGGGGTTCATGGAGTGTGCCTCATACTGTCAGAGTCACGATGGAATCTACAGGACCACTTCCTTCAGGGCAACTGTACCAGAAAAGGTTTGGGTCAAACCAATAGGAGCATGACAGTTCACTTAACTCAAGGCCTGTGAGCCATCCAGGCTTGGCATGCAAGCTGAGACTTGACAGTCATCCAAACCAGAAGGCCAGACTCCGACTCGCTGCTGTGAGCACAGCTGTTATCACACTTAGCAGGAGAGGACGGCATGAGACAAGTTGCTAGTGGGGTGTCGAGTGTCTTGGAGAAATGCAGGATACTAAGAGAAGTGGAGGGAGTTTTGCCCGGGGTCAGGGAAGTATCCTAGGCAGACAGATCCTAATGCAGACATTTAAAAGCCTGAGCTATCTGGAACATAGACATCAAGGCAATGGGGGTCTCAAAATAAGGCAAGGAAAGCAGTCTGGGCCCAGATCCACAAGACTGCACCCCACTAGACTCTAGCGGACATTGGGTTTCATCCAAGAGCAATGGGGTTGCCACTGAAGGGCTGGATGCAGGAGAGCAAGACTTGGATTTGATATAAGTTGTTCTGATACTTGAGAGGATGGAATTTAAGTGGGAAGGTGCCGGCAGGGAGAGCAGGAGAAAATCAGGTGAGAGCTGGGGTGCTAAACTCTCAGTGGAATGAGAGGCAGCGGGGATGATAGAGAATGGAGGAGGATTGCATGGCTCTCTGGGAGTCACGAGATTCGGGACTGCATGGCGCACATGTGGTTCTGGAACAAGCAACTGGAGAGGTGCTGGTGCAGTGACCAGTGTGAGCATTGTAGGTGCAGTGACCAGTGTGAGCATTGTAGGTGCAGTGACCAGTGTGAGCGTTGTAGGTGCAGTGACCAATGTGAGCATTGTAGATGCAGTGACCAGTGTGAGCGTTGTAGGTGCAGTGACCAGTGTGAGCATTGTAGGTGCAGTGACCAGTGTGAGCATTGTAGATGCAGTGACCAGTGTGAGCGTTGTAGGTGCAGTGACCAGTGTGAGCATTGTAGGTGCAGTGACCAGTGTGAGCGTTGTAGGTGCAGTGACCAGTGTGAGCGTTGTAGGTGCAGTGACCAGTGTGAGCGTTGTAGGGAGGAGCAAGGGCCTCAGAGGAAAGACACGAGAAGGTGCCCATGGGACATGTTGGATGTAAAGTCCCCTGGGGGCATACAGGTAGTGGTGTCTGGTAGGAAAGCTAGCTTAGTGCTAATGGTTCTGGAATCCAGATGAGGAGAGGGAACTACAGCTATATCTTCCATAACGCTCTAAAGACATGGTGGTTTTGAAAAGATGCAAGAAGATGAGGCGACATCAAGGAGAATTAAGGCAGAGTCTCAGGAAACTACAACACGTCATGGATGCTCAGAAGAGACGGCGCCATTAGAGACAGAAAAAAAAGATGGAGACATCAGAGAGGACCCAGAAGTGGAGAAGAGACAAGGGTCCAAACTCCTTCAGGGAGAATAGAAAGAAAGGTCAGCAGATGCAAAGCTATGGAGATGTCAGGCGATGTGCACTGGGGCTATAGTCACACAGAAGTTTTTGGTCCGCACAGGGTCTACCCAGGATCGTCAAAGCAGACAGGGAATTAGCTCAGTGGGTCAAGTACCTGCCTTACAGCATGAGGGCCTGACTTCAGATTTCCATCATCCGTGCTAAAAAAATAATTGGGCCAACTGCATTTGTCTGTAACCCCGCATTGGGACCAGAAATAGGGGTCTCCCAGGAGCTCACTGAACAGTTGGTCTAGCCTCATCAGTGGACTGAGTGTTCAATCAAAGGCTCTGTCACAAGGCAACAGGCACACTCACTTGCACTTTGACATGCATGCATCAAATGCACAACATAACACACACAAACACACATATGCACTCACACCATTGGTGCATCTGCATAGGCATGAATGTACATACTGAAAAAGAGAAAGAGACAGACAGATACACAGACAGATACATACAGAGACAGACATACACAGAGACAGACACACAGAGAGACACAAGACACAGACAGACAAACAGACACACACAAGACACAGACAGACAGAGACAGACACATAGAGACAAACAGACACACAGTGAAACAGAGAGACACACAGAGAGTCAGACATACACAGAGAGACAGATACACAGAGACAGAGAGACAGACAGACAGACAGACAGACAGACACACACACACATATACCAGGATCATCATAGCTAAACAGTAGCAGAGAACATACATGAAGAATGAGAAGTGAGAGGATGGAGATGCCTTGTCCAGGACTTTTTCTGTGAGCACCGATTGAGAAATGGAACAGGACAGTGGGGGCTGAAGGACACCTTTGCGGCTTCTGAGAATGGGATCTTTGAGCATATCGACCTGGGATGGTCTTGGAGCATGGAAACAGTGGAAAGGGTACAGAAGGACATTAAAGTAGATTCTGGAAGTGACAGGAGAGGGTGCCCAAGTGGAGAGTGTGGCCTGTTATCTCAAGGGAGAAAGACACGCCTCCTAAGAGGAACTGTCTTTCCAAAGACTGCTAGGAAGGAGGCGTGGCCACGTTCAAGGCTAGCAAGGGTGTGATTGCTCTGGTTTCTGTGTTTCTCAGCCAATCAAGATCAGCCATGGTAGCTACAGAACTGAGGTGGCTCTGTTGATAAAGTGCCCACTGTGCAAACATGATGACCTGAATTCAGATGCCCAGACATCTGGTCACAGCCCTCTGGGCCTATGACCTCAGTAGTGGGGGTGGAAACACCACATCCCCAGATCTTAGATCCAGGCTCCTGGGGAGACCCTGACTTAGAAACAAAAAGGCGAATGAGGAAGGCACTAACATTGGCCTCTGGCTTCTGCAAGCGCACACACACACATGTGCACACATACACACACACATACACACATGCACACACACATGCACACACGCACCCCTTGCTCGTTGTGCTTCCTGCAGAATGGTATCTGTAAATGTCCTCACCCAGCACTGGCTCTCAGGTTTCCTTTTGGTGCCAAAACAGGTCCAGGGAAGTCCACTTTCCTTCCAAATAGGGATGCTTAATTTTGCTCCCAGAACATGCCAACTTCTGTGCAAAACTATGCTCTGCCAGTTTTGACATCTGTAGTTTGGAAAAAAAAACTCACAGTGGGTTATTAGCACAGCACGGTAGTGGAAATAAATAGTCTGGTCTGTGGAAGAGAAATGGACGTGTACATGAGAATATATGGAATCACCATGATAAAAACACCATTCCCACTTCCTAGGAAAACCAGGTCATCCTATCAGTACTGCTGATATAAACAACCAAAGATGGGGCGGGGGGCATATCACTACACTCCTCAGCCGAAACAGGCTGCAAATGTACTAAAAGTTGACACGAAAAATAGCCAGGCTACAAAGAAAGAAGAGAGTATGGATAGGTGTTTTATTAAAACCTTACCGTGAAAGAGGTTTCATGTGCAAAATGTGTGTGAAAGGAAACATGGGGGAAACACTCGCGTCAGCTGGTGTGTCTATCTCTGCGATGTATGGCACACAGTAGAATTTATAGACAAGCCCAAAGCTCTAAAATCACCTTCCATAGGGATGGCCCCAATTACATATCCAAGCAAAAATGTATTGGAGGAAGCTTCGGGATGGGCCTGGGGCTCTAGAGAGAGATCGGAAGCTGGACATGTAATTCAGGAGCGATCTGCGTGGAGGTGGTTTTGTAGGGCCATGGGGTCCAATAGGATTGCCTAGGGGAAGATGAATCAATGGAGCGAAGAATGCTTGCTCTCACCAACAGCTCGAGCCAGGGGAGGAAGGAAGCAAGAAACCAGAACTGAGAAGCAGCAGCCCTGCGAGGAGAGAGAAACTAAGGCATCATTGTAGCCTGGCTCATGAACGCTGCCAGTGCTGTGGGAGGCAGGGCAGGGGGAAGAGCCAGGCACCAGGGTCTCCAGAGAAAAGGAAAGAAAAATGGAGACTGCCTTTAGGAAACATCCAAGGAAGTTTGCTTTTGAAGAGGCAAAGGGTGAGCGAGAACACATGGTCCAGAGAGGCAGCTTTTAACGCTGAGATACAGTTAAAACGCGCTGACATACTGACATGGGGTGATCAGGGGTAGAGAAGGGGCTATGTAGGTCATAAGGGAGGGGCGTCTACCTAAGTCAGAGGGGCACAGCTTCTCCTGATCCTATAGTCATGAAGACAGGGGATGGAGAGCGCATGAAAACCCACTAGACACCCAGTGGTGGGAGGAGGAGGGGGAGGGGGAGGGGGGAAGAGAAGGGGGAGGGGGAGGAGGAGCTGTTCCATGAATGATTTTGAATTCTGAGGAGATAGAGGGATGCCCATGAGCATAGATAGGAGTCTCGGGCTGTGGGAGAGCGGAGGAGTGAACTCAGAACTGATTGGATGAAGGCCTGGATTTCTATCTGATTTACACATGGCATTTTTATTTAGTTTTTGTCATTTTTAAAATTATTTCTTATTAATAAGATAAAAACCATACTGGGTTTCACTATGTGCTGAATGGGGTAAATGACTCAAGGGGACCCATTGCCTCTGCAGAGTTTCTGGGCAGGGATTGTCACAGGCTCAAGGATGGCTTTGGTAAGGTTGGGTGTATGTGTTGTCCAACCACAGTCAGCTGGCCAGGTTAATAAACCTGAGTGAATACATAGGGTACTTTGCCAGGTGTGTAGAGGAAGGAGAAGATGGATGAAAGACTTGAGTGCGTCTGCAAAGGAGCCAGGAGGGAATGGGTGTGAAATCCAAGTGGGCTAAGTTGAGAGGTAGGGACTTCGTATGAGCAGTGGGTAGTAAAAAATGAGGGAGAAGAGGTCAGGCTCAGCCAGAGCCTCGCAAGTGTGGGGGCCTGAGTTCAATCCTCAGATACCACACAGTGAGCAGCCAGAGGAGGCAGTGCACACTTAGAATTCCTGGTTAGCAAGGCAGAGATCCTAGGACTTGCTGGCAGGCCAACCTAACCTACTTAGTGAGTTCCAGGCTAGTGAAAGACTGTCATCTCCCAAGCACGCTGATGCATGTCTTTAGTTCCAGAACTCGGGATGCAGGGGCAGGGGTGGGGCAGGGGCAGAGGGATCTCTGTGACTATGAGAGCAGCTTGCTCTATAGAGTGAGTTCTTAGCCAGCCAGGGCTGCATCAAGAGACCTTGTCTGAAAGAGTCAGAGAAAGAGAAACAGAGACAGAGAGACAGACAGCAAGACAGAGACAGAGAGCGAGAAGAGAGAGACATGCCAACAGTCTGAAGGACTGGGTGGGTGGGTGGATTTCAGTGACAGGAGCAAGGGGGGCTGAAGTGAACCTTGAAGGTCATGGGTATTGGTATGCCAGGGTCTAGGTCATGGCCACAGGATGGGGGTCCAAGGTGACATGTGAATGACAGCTGCCATTGACTCCCCTGTAATGCAGAGCTGGAAGAGTCTAAGCTGAAGTGCCCACCCTGCTTGATCAGCTTAGCCCAGAAGTACCTGATATGGGAGTGCTGCCCCAAGTGGAAGAAATTCAAGATGGTGCTCTTCGAGCTGGTGACTGACCCCTTCGCAGAGCTCACCATCACCCTGTGCATTGTGGTGAATACCGTCTTCATGGCCATGGAACACTACCCCATGACTGATGCCTTCGATGCCATGCTCCAAGCCGGCAACATTGTGAGTGAGCCGGCCATACTGGTGGTGGCACTGCCTCAGCCATCTCGTGGGGACGTTGGGTGGGTGGCTCCATGCTCTCACGGGTGGTGCACTAACGTGCCTCTGAGAGCAGAGAGGCTGAGCAGCGATCAGAAAATATGGAGCTTGAACTCAGGAGGTCAAAGGTGGAAGAGCCAAGCTAAACTGGAGGGAGATACTTCAATGTCACTTTCCCATCAAAGACAATATGTGGAGTGTGTGTGTGTGTGTGAACTTGTGTGCATGTGTATGTGCATGCATGTATGTGTGTGTGCATGTTTGTGCTTATGTGTATGTGTGTGTATGTATGTGTGCATATATGTGTACATGTACATGGGCATGTTGTGTTTATGTGTACGTGCATGCATGTGTGGGTATTTTGTGTTTATGTGTATGTGTGTATGTGTGTGTGCATGCATGTTTGTGCTTATGTGTATATGTGTGTATATGTGCATATATGTGTGCATATATGTATACATGTACATGTGCATGTGTGTTTGTGTGCATGTGTATGTGCATGCATATGTGTATGTTTGTGTTCGTGTGTATGTGTGTGCACATTTGTGCTTATGTGTGTGTATGTGTGTATTTATATGTGCATATATGTGTACATGTATGTGCATGTTTGTGCTTATGTGTGTGCATATGTGTGCATGTGCATATACATGTGTATTCATATGTGTCTGCATGGTGTCTGAAGACCAAACAGCAACCTCATACAAATGTCATTCCTCAGGATCTACCCAACTTTGTTTTTGTTGATTTTATATATTTATATATTCTTTAAGAATTTCATGAAGTATATTTTTACCGTGTTCTTTCCCATCCTCCATCCTCCAAACCCCATTGTTTTGGAGACAAAGTCTCACTAAACCTGGGTCTCATTCATTCAGCCAGGCTAGCTGGCCAGTGAGCCCCAGGGATCCTCCTGCCTCCAACTTTGAGCCCTGGGATTACAGGTGTGTTCCACCAGGCCAGGCTTTGTACAGGGATTGGGGGAATTAAACTCAGGTCCTCCTGCATTTGTGGCAGTACTTGGCCAGTGGATCCATTTCCCCAGTCCCTGGATATGGTTTTCAGTGTGGTCATTGAAGAGTAGAGGACAGGGCAGGGGACAGAAGGCGTGCACAGATGCATATGCTATGCAACCAACACATCCAGAAGACTGGCCTGTTCTATGTGACTTTGCTTGGGCAAGCCCCAAACACTCTCTTCCATTCTGTCTGCCAGGAAGAGGCCAGCACTGTCTCCAGGCTCTTCCATGGCCTTGATAAAGCCTGGGAGGACCAAGCCCTGAGCCCAGTCCTTTCGCTCTCTCTCTCCCTTGCCTCCTTCCCTTGCTGGCTTTTGTTGCCTGATGTTTAATCACCTTTAAGGTCAGAGTTCTCTCCTGGGTAAGACAACTGAAAACCTTCAATGCAAAAGGGAATCTTAAGAGACCATAGATCACTGATCTTAGTCACTGCTATTTTTTTGTCACTTACTGCCAACTGAGAACTACCCAAGCACTTACTCCCATTATACCCATTACACAGATGAGGAAATAGAGGCATGAAAAGGGTGCATTGCCTATTCAAGCTTATGTAAGCTAGGATGTGGCCGAGCTGGCATTTTTACTTTAGTCTTACTACACATTGTAGCTGCTGAACCAGAGTAACTTTTGTTGACATAATTATATAGTGAAGTGTATCCTAGCAGTTACCGCTTGCTCTGTACCCACCACCACTGGAATGGAAGAGCAGATGCAGGGGGGTGGGGGGATGCCTCAGCAGGTAAAGAACTTACTATACCCAAGGACTGGAGGGAGTTTAGACCCCAGCAACCACGGAAGTTCAAGCAGATTGGCCCACCTAATATTCCAGCACTCAGAAGGCTGACATGGGAAATTCCCAGAGCAAGCTGGCTATGAAGTGCAGCTGAATAGGGGAACTCTGGGTTCAAATGAGAGACCCTGCTGAAAAGTGTAAGGTAAAGAGTGATTGAGGAAGGCATTCCGTATCAACCTCTGGTCTCTACATAGACTGATACACATCCATGCACGCACATACACGAGACAGACAGACAGACAAAGACAGAGACAGAGACAGAGACAGAGACAGAGACAGAGAAAGAGAAAGAGAAAGAGAAAGAGAAAGAGAAGGAGAAAGAGAAAGAGAAAGAGAAAGAGAAAGAGACAGACAGAGACAGACAGACACAGAGACGCAGAGAGAGAAGAAATGGAAACCTGAGTTCTTTTGTGTCTTCTCTGAATGTCAGTGGCTCAGAAATTCCCATCTACAGTGCTCAAGAACAGACAAGAGGATCTGCTGTTTTCTTCCTCCTCCGTTTTCTCTTCCTTCTCCTCCCTTTCCTCCACCTCTTCCTCCTCCTCTACCTTCTCCTCCTCCTCCTTCTTCTTCTTTAATGTTGTTTTCAGACAGGATTTTGTTGTATAGTCCAGCCTGGCTTCAACCCTGAGATCCTCCTGCCTCAGTTTCCTGCAGGCTGGAGTTACAAGCATGTGCCACCACACCCAGCATGCTTTGCTATCTTGCAAACAAGATTTTTCTTGCTGCCCTTGTCTTCATGTCCCTGGGCAGAGACCTCACAGCAGTGAACACTTGTTCCCACCCTCAGGTCTTTACTGTGTTTTTTACAATGGAGATGGCCTTCAAGATCATTGCCTTCGACCCCTACTACTACTTCCAGAAGAAGTGGAACATCTTCGACTGTGTCATCGTCACCGTGAGCCTGCTGGAGCTGAGCACATCCAAGAAGGGCAGCTTGTCTGTGCTCCGCACCTTCCGCTTGGTAACGTCTTCTCTTGGCCACTTGGGAAGCTCCCATTCAGGCTCAGGGAAGCTGACCCCGAGGGGACAGGCACTGTGTGTCTGGGGACTCTACCGGTGGTTCCCAACACCCTTCCTATTCTCGTGGGAGCAAGGCAAGCCATGGTTCTGAAGAACCTAGAGACTCAGTTTGGCAATTCCAGTTTTTCACTGATGTAATGTGGGGTGGTTGCTCTCTTTGTCCCTCCATCTCCTTGTTTGTACCAAAAAGGGACTTCGGAACAGCATTCCATTCTCTTACCACACAGCAGTCCCAGCAACAACGTTGGGACATTTTCAGCCAACATTTTCTGAATATGTGGCTCAGCCATAGTACTACGTAGGCTCTTGAAATAATAAGATTCATTTTATGCTCCCAACCCTGAGAGACCATTGCTTTTAAAGTCCTCAGGATGAGCCAAACTGAGACACACCATCTTTAAATGATGAACTCAGTGTTTGTCGAACGCCAGGACAGCGAGCTAGTGTATGACCTGGAACTCAAATCCACGTTGCCTGACTGCTGAGTCTCAGCTCCGTCCCCCCTCAAAAAGGCTTTCCCTTATTTCTTGGTTGCCCAATTCAGAGCCCAAAACTTCACCCACAAAAGCTTGCCTCCTCTTAGCCTCCACAGGCGCCTCTCCAAACTCAGCTCCAGGGCGCCCTCTACTGGAGGCATTCCTCCACTCAATCACTGGTCTCCATGTCTGCCCTCCACACCACCACAAATGCTTCCATCAGCCACCTGTAAGTGAGGTCACTAATGAGAGTCTGAGGTTACTGATGTCCTCAAGTCCTCAAGCCATCTGGAGGATTCTTGGCATTTCAGTGACTCCTAGAAGCCAGCAAGGGACTTGAATAGCTAGGGTGGCCATTCCCAGGATACGCCATAACGCAAAAAAAAAAAAAAAAAAAAAAAAAAAGACTGAAACTGGCATGTTTGTTAGCAACTAGAGCCAGTGGACACTGTGTCCTTTGGAGGCTCAACCAGGTCTCTCCTGTTCTTGTGAGAGGGAGGCAGGGGAGGGCCTCCTACACACCTAACTTCTGATTATGACATGCGAGTCCATTCACAATTCCCTAACCTCATCCCCCAATCGCGCGTGCAGGCTCCCTTCCATGTTCCCAACAGCCTGGTGAGATTCCATGCTCTGCCAGCCAGTATTACATTATCAACAAAAACCCAGCCCCTTCCCTTTACCCCACAGCTGGAGCTGGCCCTGAACTGTGTGCATTCCTGGGTAAAGAGACACAGCCGAGACGATCAGTTGGGTGGTTTTAGTCTTCAAAACTGTTTTAGTCAAGCACATCCTGCCTCCCTATAAGCACCCCCCAGACCAACAGTTTCTACTCTCATGACCACCTTCAACTGGCAAGGGCCATTTGTCACAAATAGTTCCCCAGTGGAGTCCCCTTGAAGTCCTTGTGGCGATTGTGAGGCTCCAGCAAGCCCCGCCCCTCTTCTCCCTGCACTTTTCTCAGCCACAGGCCTGGCCACCCATCCTCTGCCTCAGACACCTGTTCCCAGGTCTTCACCTGGTTTGGCTGGTCTTGGCCTTCTGGGCTGACTCATCCCCTCTCCACAGAGGGCCTCCCACACTCTGGTATCTGAACCTGGCTTCGCTCTTCAAACCAAGCCGCTCTTTTGAGATTATAATGCCATATCCTGAGAGTTCATAGGGCTAAACCCAGGGATTTCCTTTCTGCCATCCTACTCCAGACACTGAGCACAAGCTGTCTATAAGGAGAGACTCAGTAAAAATGTTGGGATTGGTTGAGGAAAGGAAGGAGAAGAACAAGAGAGGAAATCCCATGTAACTCTTTTTGCCCTTCCCCGAATGCCACCACCCATCTTGACGTGATTTAAGGTAGGCTCTGCCACTCTATCATTGTGCCAGTACCATACCATCTTAGTTACTGCAGCTTAGAACATGTCTGTGCCTGTAAACACAGTCGCCTGCTGTGGTGGTTCACTTTCTTTGTCAACTTGACTGGATTTAGAATCACCAAGGAGATATACTTCTGAGTGTGTTTGTGAGGGTGCTTCAAGGAGGTTTAACTGGGAAGGAGCGCTCGCCCTGCCTGTGAGTGGCAGGTGGAGGGTGGGGCAGACAGAATAAAAAGAGGGATGCTGAACTGCAGCAGCCCTCTACACTCCCTTCCCTGCCACCCTTCCCCCCCCACCCCCCGCCCGCTGAGGACTCTGATGTCACTGCCTCCGTGCCTTTCCAGCATAATGGACCATGTTCCCTAAACTCTCTTAAGATTCTCCCTGCTAGGTATTTGATGACAGCCGCGAGAGGAGTAGCTGATACACCCACCTGGTTTTACTCTAAGAATATCCTGGCCCCTGCACTTCCGTTACGGTTGGAGAAACCGGCTATGTCCACAGCAACACAGACACAAACTCTTGAGTCTTCTCTTTATTCAGACTGCAATAATCTAGCCGTCGATTTAGGAAGGGCTATAAACTCTGCATTACATAATCCTCTGACCTACAGAGGCAGTAGTACCCTCTCTGCCTAGCTCGGTCCCTCGAGTTTTATAATTTTCCATCCTTTTCTCCGCACAGATCTTACATATTTTGAAATAGTCTTTGCTAATTTTAACTAGCATTTTGATAGTCAATATCTTTGCACCAAGACATCCCCTTTCTTAATTCTGATGATTCATCCATAGAGTCTTTTAGATTTTTCAAAATGATCGTATCATGTGCAAACAATACATTTTGTTTTTCCTTTCTAACCCCCATGCCATTTGATTCTAACTATGTGACCACACTGGCTGGGACATCTAGTACCCTGCTAAAAAGAAGTCTTAGTAACAGCCAGCCTCATTTTCTTGGCTGCTAAGAGATACTTTCAACATTTCAACAAGTCTGACATTTTTGCAGGTTTTTCTTAAATGAAAAACTTATCGTGAATAGGTCTTTAATTTTACCAGACTATTGTTCTGCATGTAAGATAATCACATTAATAATTAACAAAGATGCATTGCATATTTCAAAGCAGCACAAGGGAGAATTCTAAGTGTCACCAGAAAGAAGTGACGAACATGCATGCTAATTACCCTAATTTGATCTTACACATTTGGACACAAACAGAAACATCGCCTCCTGTCCTATATGCATAATTTTTTCATGTCAGTCAAAAAGCAAAAACATCAGATTGATTCTACCCCTAAAAGAAAAAGGAAATCACATTAAGAGAACCATGTAGGGGCTAGGGAGAGAGCTCAATGGTTAAAAACATATGCTGCTGGTGTAGAGGACCCAAGTTCAGTCCCCATTAGGTGGCTCACAACCTCCCATAATTCCTGCTCCAGAGGGTCCTACACCCCCTTCTGACCTTTGCTGGCAACTGCATCCACATGCCCATACCCGCACAGACACACCCAGACACACACCCAGACACACACGCACACACTCACACACTCACAGTATTAAAAAACAAAATTGAGTTTCTGTTGCTGAATCTTTACATTTGTAGAGTAGACCCAACTTGTTTGTGGTGCATTTTCAATAAAATAAATGTTTAATAAATAAATAAACTTAATAAATAAATAAATAAATTTAAACAAACAGAAAGGGTCAATTTGCTAATAATTTGTAAGTGTAAGGTTCTTGCATCCATTTTGATGAGTTGGCCTGTAGGTTTTTAAAATTTACATAATCTTTCCCAGGTTTTAGTATCGAGTATACATGCAAAAGCTGGGAAATACCCCCTCCCCCCCCCTTTTTTTTTGATTGCAGAATCTCCGTGTGGTTTTAGAATCATTTGCTCCTTGGGCGTGGGTGGAGCTTGTAGGGGCCATCTATGGGGCCAGGACTTTCCTTAGTGATGGTTTTTCCAATGTTCTGAAGTGAGTCGGACTTTATTTCTCAAGCTGGCTTTTTGTAAATTGTTTTGTCTTGGATTCGGACTTTCCTTATCTAGGTGTTCGGAGTTACTGACGTGAAGTTTCGGACGCCTTCTTCTCTTTTGTGAGGATCTATGCCATCTGTGTATGTGCTGTCCCGTTCCTGGGGATGATGGCAATCGTTAGTTTTCATCCGTTTTGTCGAGAGCCATCGATTTAATTCACTACTTCAAAGAAGCAGCTTGCAGCTCGCTGGTTCTCACTACATCATTGATGTTTTCCGATTTCAATTAATCGTGCGTCTTATCTTAATTACATTTCCCATCCTGCTTATTTTGTTCTCCCCTAGCTTTTTAACATACAATTTTTGGTCTATTTTTTCTTCTATAATTCATGTAAGACTTCTACTTCCTTCTAAGGACGGTTTTAATCTGTCAGATTTTCCTTGTTTGATTCTAAACGTTTCCTAATTTCAACTTTGACTCATCCTTGGACTCCAAGGTTAATCAGAAGCTCGGCTCTTCGTCCCATAGCATGTGGGATCTCTCGTTTGTGCTGCTGGGTTCTAGCTCCGTTGTATTCAAGTCAAACAATGTATGTTATAGATTTTAAGGCTTTTATGTTTTATCTATCTCTGGTCCTTGGCTCGGTATATCAGAAATATTCCCACACATTTACCTACAATGTGTCTGCTGCATTTGTGGGTTGCAGCACGTAGCACTACCTCTGTGCTGTGGGTAGAGGGACTTTGTGACACGCTGCATTTTATATCCTGGCTTCTTGTTGTCTACTGCTTGTTATAGTAATTACTGGGAAAGTGGTGCTTAAAAATATCTCCGCTATGATTATAGTGTATCTGTACTTGAGTGGTTGTCTCTTGAGTCTGGATTATCAAGTGCACACATATTTTAAGTTTTATACCTTCCTGGTAAAGACAAACTTTTATTATTAAGAATAAAAAAAAAAAAAAAAGGTCTATTTTCCTTGGCAATAATTAAAGAGATGGCTTTCTTCTGGTTTAGAGTTTGCCCAGTATGTTGTATCTATGCTTCTACTCATAGGCTTTATGTGTCTCTTGCAAATCACATGCAGACTGATTCAGGTCCTTACTCAGCTCTGGCTATCCAGTCTTTAAGTTCCAGCCAAGGCACTTAGTCCGCTCATTTCATTGTAAATACAGATAGATTTGGATATGTATCATTAACTTGATCTATAGCTCGCCTTTCTTTCCGCTTTTCTCCCTCCTCCCTTCCCTTTCCCCTACCCATCTTTGAATTATGCCACCACCCCCCCCCATTTACCGATTTAGAAACTAAATATCCTGCTTTCACTCTTTGGCTAGTTAATTTAGAAATTAGAGTATCAATAGTTAGCTTAGTCAAAATCAAAACTTGGCAAGGCTGTTTACTTTTCTCCCAGGACAACATTTTATAACAATTATCTGTTTCCAACTTAACAATCACATCAAGCATTTTAATTTTATATCATTTTTTTTTAATTGGAGGCTATACTCAGTGATAGAGTTGTTTTATAGCATGCACGAGGACCTGGAATCTACCCCAAGCTCCTTAAAAGATATATACCAGTAAGTAGAGAACGGGAAACATCAGTAACTGGATCCAGGGAAGTTCTGTCTCTCGCCAATATTAACAGTCCATGCCAGTCCCATGGCTTTGGCTGGGCTCCTGCAGAAGGGATCTTGCTGCACCTGAAGATGACCTTGCAGCCTTCAAAGTGTGCCTCCCACTTACAGAAAACTGGGCAGCAGGGCTTTCTAAGTCTGGAAGCTCACGGTCTTTTCCACTCAGGGCTTCTGGTTTACTATGCAGTATCATTCCGTCACACACGTAACTGGCTGTCGGTCTGCATCATGTGGCACACACGCCCAGCTCATTCTCGGTCCTGACTCTCAATTCTTCCCTTTCCTGCCCCAGGCCTTTCTTCAAGAGTACTAGTGCTGAGTCATCAGGCCTGTCTTCAAGAGTACTAATGCTGAGTCATCAGGCCTTTCTTCTTCAAGAGTAATAATGCTGAGTCATCAGGCCTTTCTTCAAGAGTACTAATGCTGAGTCATCAGGCCTTTCTTCTTCAAGAGTAATAATGCTGAGTCATCACTAGTGTGGTCTTGTCTTAAGGGCTGCTTTTCCTTAGAAAATAGAATCCACTTTCACTTCCCAGAGATGTGAGCTCATTGCCTCGTGTTGGTTATTAGAAGCGTGCTTTCCCAAATCTTCAAGGATTCTAATCCTAAACTTCCGGATTCTGTTCCCTTTCATTTCTTATAAATATGTGCCTGTCTTAGAATGTCGTGACAAACATAGGTAATCACAAATTGATACTCAAATGCAAGATGTTTCCTTTTGGTTTGGTTTTTGAGACAGGGTCTTGTGTAGAGCAGGTCTCCAGCTTGTTCTACATTTGAAAATGACTCAGAACGTCTGCTCCTCTGTCCTCCCCCACCCAGGGGCTAGGATTATGGGTGTGCTCCACCACACCTGGTTTATGAACTACTGGGGATCAAGCCTAGTGTTCTGAGCATGCTAGCCAAGTGGGGGGGGGGAAGAATATGAAGAGAGAGCAAGAAGAAATATGAAAATAGAAATATGGAGAATAGAGAGAGGAGAGGGCAGAAAGGAAGTTTAAGGAGAGAGAGATTGGCTTCTCATCAGTTCTAGTGAATAAATACCACTGCTCTCAAGCCTGTTTCCCTCAGAGTGAAGTGTTTATATTAATTCTGATTGATTAATTAGAGAAGTGGTATATTAACGATAGATGAATATTCAACGCCTACCAAAATAATTGTTTGTAAATGATTGCATGAATGTGGGAAGAGTTTCTTCCATCATAATGCTAAGCTAGACAAAGACTGCGGAGGACAATTAGCTGAGGGACAAAAGTGATGGCTGTGGGAGTGCAGACACAGGGCACTCCTGGCCTGTACTGCTCACTCGGGCATCAGCAGGAGCCAGCAGGCTGCGGCCCCTCAGCCCCAGCAGTGGACAGACTCCCTAATGTATGCGGACTGACTGGCTGACCCAATGTGTGCTGACTGACTGGCTGAGAGTCAGCAACACAAGTGGGTAGATCCTGGTTGTGGTTTATTTTGTCTTTTATAAAGACAAAAAGTAATAGAAGATGACTCCATTCATGTCCTAGATTGAAGAGTATACACCATTCGCTTCTAACCTTACAGATTAATGATGGCAATCACCAGCCTCGATAAGGAGATTCTAATGGTAATGTCTAACCCTCCTACCTCACTTAAGAAAACTGCACACTTTCTTAGTGAATTCCAGTTAAGGCAAATGTAAATGCCTAACATAGATAGATAGATCATAGATGGATAGACAGACAGACAGACAGACAGGTTGATTATAGATAGATGATTGATAGACAGATATATAGATATAGAGGTATGTCAGGTGCCAATACCTAAGCCTGCCCGTGTCTCCTAGCAGGTGTCCCATCCACACTCACTGATTGGCTTGTTGACGCTGGAGCCTGTACATTTCTTTCTGGAGAACTAGAGGATTACACAAATTTATTTTCAAATGTTAAAGCTTCTTTGTGCATGGAACTCCTCCCTTGTTGTAGATCTCAGCATAAGTCACTCCCTCTCCCTCTCCTTCTCCCTCTCCCTCTCCCTCTCTTTCTCTCTCTGTGTGTGTGTGTGTGTGTGTGTGTGTGTGTGTGTGTGTGTGTGTGTGCTTGCATAGGCACTCATGTCTGTGTGCTCACGTAGGGGCAACTGTACACGTGTGTGTGCTTGTGAAGGCAGAGGTCAGAGGTCAACATCCCATGTCTTCCTCAATACTCTCCTCACTTCTGCTCCCCCCTTCTATTGAAAATACATTTTTTTCACAAATAATAAATCCTGATTGGTTTCCCCTCTCTTGACTCCTCCCAGTTCCTTCCCACTTTCCCTCCCATCCAGATCCACTTCCTTTCTGTCTCTCATTAGAAAACAAACAGGCTTCTAAGGAATAATAATAAAACATAAGAAAATAAAATATAAGAAGATAAACCAGAAATATCTCACTGGAATTGGACACAGCAAACAGAAGGAAAAAGCCCAAGAGAAGGCAAAAGCCTCAGATTCACTCATTTACACGCTCAGGATTCCCCTAAAAACACTAATCTGAGACCATAGTATATACACATATGGCCTGGAGCAGACCCATGCAGCCCTGTGCAAGCTGCTTCAGTCTCTGAGTTCATCTGGACCTTGCTCAGCTGATTCAGAGGGTCATGTTCTCCTGGTCTCCTCTGTCTCCTCCTGGTGTCCTCCATTTCCTCTTAGTATCCTCCATCCCCTCTGGCTCTTACACTCTCTCTTCCTCCTCTTGCACAGGGTTCCCTGAGCCCTGAAAGGAGGGATTTGATGGCTGCTGAGTGTTCCAGCATCTGTCACTCTGCATAGTGACAGTCTGATGTGGGAGGAAGCTCCTCTGACGATGGTGGAGTAAGGACTGATGGAGGAGTATGACGGATCCGCATTACTGTTGGATCCAGATGAACCTGGAGTTCAGAGATTCAGATAGGCTGGCTGGCCGGCAAACACCAGGGACCTTCCTGGTTTTGCTGGGATTATAGGTGCTCACCACTGTACCCAGTCTTTATATGAGTGTGGTGATTGAACTTAGTCCCTCATGCTTCTATGCAAGTATTTACCTTCTAAGCCATGAGCCCACCCCCTACAATGAAAAGTTTGTCTTCATCCTATCTCAGTCACTAACTGTTAATCCCACAAGAGAAGGGGCCTACCACCTTTCTCCACATATCCCACAGACCAGTTAGGTACCATGCCAGGCATGACTGGACTTCCATAAGGCGAGGGAGTTGGTTGATCAATCCCAGTGTGCATTTTGGGTCTATGAAATCATACTTTGGGTTTCAGAGTTAGTGGCAACAACAGATGCTATCAACTGTCCCAAGATAAAAATGCCCTAAAAAATACTGACCAATGTGTGTCCAATGCAGTTGACTGTACCCTAAGCAAAGGAGGCTAGCCCCTCTTCAGGTCTTGAGGCTGTTCTTATTGTGAGCTCCAGGTACAGCTAAACTCACTCATATCAGAGGTCAGCTCTGTATCCAGGAAGGATCCGGTCTGTGGCTGTGAAACAGATGGCAGACAAGCCTCACTAATGTGAGGCCCTGGATCTGCCAGTTGGTGGAGTACATTTCAATTTAGCGACCACTGGAAGGTGATCAGAGCTCTGAGTGAGATGTAAAAAGAAAAGTCTCCACAAACAGCCCCACCCCAAACTCATGAGATGTCTTGGTGCTTGTCCCACAAGCTTGGCTTCCAGTGAAGACTTCAGTTATGAGATGGTGAGAAGAGACCTGAGACAGTGTCTCTTTCCACAGCTTCGGGTCTTCAAGCTGGCCAAGTCCTGGCCCACCCTGAACATGCTCATCAAGATCATCGGGAACTCTGTGGGGGCCCTGGGCAACCTGACCTTCATCCTGGCCATCATCGTCTTTATCTTCGCCCTGGTGGGAAAGCAGCTCCTCTCAGAGAACTATGGGTGCCGCAGGGATGGCATCTCCGTGTGGAATGGTGAGAGGCTGCGCTGGCACATGTGTGACTTCTTCCATTCCTTCCTCGTCGTCTTCCGGATCCTCTGCGGGGAGTGGATCGAGAACATGTGGGTCTGCATGGAGGTCAGCCAGGACTACATCTGCCTCACCCTCTTCTTGACAGTGATGGTGCTAGGCAACCTGGTGGTGAGTGCTGACCCCTCACAGGTGAATCACAGGCCGGGAGGCAGCCCCGCCAGTGACATGTTCGCTATATAAGCATGAAGCTCTGAAGTTCAATCCCCCAAAACACATGGGTTTGTTTGTTTGTTTGTTTGTTTGTTTTTTAAAAAGCCAGGCATGGCAGCACCCTCTTGTAACCCCAGTACTGAGGAGGCAAAGACAGATGGATCCCTGAGATTTGCTGACCACCCAGCCTCTGTTTAGTGAGTTCTGAGCAAACAAGAGACCCTGTCTCAAAAACAAGCTAGATTGCTTCTGAGGAATACCAGCAGGGGTTGTCCTTAGGCACCCACAGGCACACACTCACACATACAGGCACACACACATACACACACTTACACCCACAGGCACACACTCACACATACAGACACACACTCACATATACACACACTCACACCCACAGGCACACACACACAAATACAGACACACACACCCACAGGCACAGGCACATGCTCACACATACAGACACACGCTCACACATACAGACACCTGCTCATACCCACAGGCATACACTCACACATACAGGCACACAATCACATATACAGGCACACAATCACACATACAGACACACACTCACACCCACAGGCACACACATACAGACACACCCACCCACAGGCACATGCTCACACATACAGACACACACTCACACATACAGGCACACAATCACACCCACAGACATACACTCACACATACAAATACACACTCACACCCACAGGCACACACTCACACCCACAGGCACACACTCACACATACAGACACACACTCACACATACAGGCACACAATCACACCCACAGACATACACTCACACATACAAATACACACTCACACCCACAGGCACACACTCACACCCACAGGCACACACTCACACATACAGACACACACTCACACCCACAGGCACACACTCACACATACAGGCAAATGCTCACATACAGACACACGCTCACACAGTCTTGAATGGTTGGAGTGCCTTCAAACTTACCAAAGCCACGTGGGCCACACCCTGGGAAGTGTTCATGCTTCCGTGCAGCCTGGCTTTCCAGGAGCGAGCTTGAAGACAGAGCAGGAAAATTCCCGTCCGGCATTCTTTAGCTGAGGGACTCAAGACTGAAGAGTGACTTTCCCAAACCCTAATTTACTTAAAGCCAAGAAAGCGGTATTTGCTCACATGTGTGGGCGTGACGAGTGCTAAGTCTAGGGACTCAGTGAATGGCAGACGGGCTATTCATTGTCAAAGGAAAGTTTCTTGCCTGGCTAGGGTTCTCAAATGATTTTCTTCAAGAGAGTAAAAGGCACTCTCAGCTTGGATCTGGATGGGGCGGCAAGCTGGATGGGACCCAGGTGCTCCCAGGTCCTGGGGGGATGGACCTCTGGAGAAGTAATTAGTCCCACCCCCGGTTTTCTACCCCCTCTCCCTGTGAGTGTCTGTGCCTCCCTATGCTGATCTTCTAAGAGCCCCTTTCTTATGCCAAAGCAACTGAGGACTCCAGAAGTCAATCAGTTTGTGTCTGTAGTAAAGAGGGTGGAAAACAGGGCCCCCAATGGGGGAGCTAGAGAAAGCACCCAAGGAGCTGAAGGGGTCTGCAACCCTGTAGGAGGAACAACAATGTGAACTAACCAGTACCCCCAGAGCTCATGTCTCTAGCTGCATTTGTAGCAGAAGATGGCCTAGTCGGCCATCACTGGGAAGAGAGGCCCCTTGGTCTTGCAAACTTTATATGCCCCTGTACAGGGGAACGCCAGGGCCAGGAAGTGGGAGTGGGTAGGTAGGGGAGCGGGGGGAGGGGGAGGGTAAAGGGGACTTTCAGGATAGTATTTGAAATGTAAATGAAGAAAATACCTAATAAAAAATTGGAAGAAAAAAAAGAGAGGGAGGGAGCTCAGCTGAGAGGATCAAAACACAGTAGGGCACCTGTCTGTCTCCCACCCTGGCTCCTGGGGCACAAATGCCTTCTGCTGATCCTTAATGGTAGACCCTCAAGCCCACCATTCCTCTAAATGTTCCTCTGCTGCCAGGATGATCCCCCACTGCACGGGGAGAGCTATGTGCTTAGAAGCCTTAGGGTCATGGGCTAAGATTAGGGTCCACATGTACAGGGCACCTAAAAGAGCCCCAAAGCTCTCTCCAGCTGTGCCCAGGGTATACATTCTGCCAAGATTCCATTCTTCCAGGTGGGCAGGGACAGCCCAAGCAATCGTTCAAAGAGATCAAGACTATGCCTGTGAAAATGCTGGAAAACCTCTGTGATGGCAGATATCGTTTGTCAATGTGGTGGCATTTAAAATCACCTAGGACACACACCTTTGGGTGTGCCTGTGTGGACATCTCCAGAGTGGTTTAACTGATGAGGGAAGAGCCTTCTGCATGTGGGTGACACCTTCCCATGTGCTAGGGTCCTGCACTGAATGAAGGGGAAGAAGGCCAAGCAGAGCAGCCATCTCTCTGTGTCTCCCCACTGCCCATTCAAAGTGATAGATATGTCTTCCCTTCCGTGCCTTTTCTCAGGTGCTCAACCTATTCATCGCTTTACTGCTGAACTCCTTCAGTGCGGACAACCTCACAGCCCCAGAGGATGACGGGGAGGTGAACAACTTGCAGGTAGCACTGGCCCGGATTCAGGTATTTGGCCATCGGGCCAGTCGGGCCATTACCAGTTACATCAGAAGCCACTGCCGGCTCCGCTGGCCCAAGGTGGAGACCCAGCTGGGGATGAAACCCCCACTCACCAGCTGCAAAGCTGAGAACCACATTGCTACTGATGCTGTCAATGCTGCAGTGGGGAACCTGGCAAAGCCAGCTCTTGGTGGCCCCAAGGAGAACCACGGGGACTTCATCACTGATCCTAACGTGTGGGTCTCTGTGCCCATTGCTGAGGGGGAGTCCGACCTTGATGAGCTCGAGGAAGATGTGGAGCATGCTTCTCAGAGCTCCTGGCAGGAAGAGAGCCCCAAAGGGCAGGTGAGAAGTCTCTTCAGAGGACAGATGGCCACAGGAAGGTGGAGGGGCTGTTGGGCAGAGAGTGGCTCTAAGGCAGAAGAGAGAACTTCTGTCTAGGAGGCTGCGTTCGTTACGTTTCTCACTGACGTGACTGCATACCTTATAGAAGCAACTCAGAGAGGGAAGGACTTGCTTGGCTCATGGTTTGAAGACCTATCAGGTCCCTCACGGTGAGGACAACATAGACACACTGGGCCCCAGTCAGGGAACAGAGACAGATGAATTCTGATGCTCATTAGTCAGTACAGGACACAGGTGTGTTTCCATGGGGATTCTAAATGTGACCAAGTAGGTTAGCCATCAGAGAGGTTTTCCAACACCAGAGTGTCAGAGCTGTGAGCTCCTGGCAAACCAGGCTTAGGCAACCAGCCTGAATAGAAGCTGAAGCCACACCCAGCATTCCAGGGTAGGCACCCACCTCAGCAAAGCCTAGAGGAAAGGGTCAGCCTCCTGAGGAGGCAAGTGGGGATGGGGCGGCAAGTAAGCCGCAGACCACTCCAGGGTACTTGCCCTTACACGCTCCTTGACACAGGGGCAGCAAGCGAGCTGCGGCCCAGACTCTTACAGGAGCAGCTAAGGGCAGGCTTGCAGTACCAAGAGGCCACCAGAAAGCAGGCTCACCTTATCTCTGTCAGAACAGGAAAAATCCTGGTCATTCCCTGACATCTTTACAGGCCTTTTATTTCCAGAGAAGAGACCTCAGAAGGAAATGACAGTCACTTCAGAACCACAGAACTGAAGGCACCCTGGAGCCTTCTGATAACGAGTCTTTCTCGATACCTTGCACGGGTTCCTAGTGCTTTAAGCTGGTACATCAGCCCTCACGAACCTTGGTGACTCAGGGCATCCATTGTGCTCAATGCCAGGTTCAGGGATCCAGGGCAGTCCCTAGGGACACTCAGGGCTGCTGGCCAGGCTGTAAAGCTATGCCCTGCACCCACAGCTCTCCTGACTGCCTTCATCCCCTACAGCTGTCATTTGTACGCTAACAGCTGCTGCTATCAACTATCATTTTCGAGATTCCTTTGTCTGAGTGGCAGCCGAGGCCAGAGTGTCACCTCCCGGGAGTAAAGAACACGAACTCTGTGATAGCTGTCCGCAGCTCAGGGCCATGTTCGGCTACTTTGAGGTCCTTGGGGTATGAGTGCTCAAATGACCTTAGTCCATGACCAGTTTGACTTCTGGCAAGGTTCTGATGGCCATGGCTACCATCTGTGGAGCCAAACCTCCCGCAGTGTATTATATAAGCATCCATATATTTAGTGATCAGAAGAACAACGTGAAGTAAACCTTACCTTCCTGATTTTGCAGATAGAGCTAAAAAGATGAGAGAGATTAGATAAATTTCCTAAGGTCGTGTACCTGCAAATGGAGCCAGGAGCTGTATACAGACCTATACCCCCCAAGCTTAATTCACACTTAGGTACCTATGCACATAAGATGCACATGTGAAGAGCTTAGCTCTTCTGATTCAGAAGTGATGAAGTTGACTCAATTTCCCAGACGGGCCCTCTCTCATCAGCAGGAGCTGCTGCAGCAAGTCCAAAAGTGTGAAGATCACCAGGCAGCCCGAAGCCCACCCTCCGGGATGTCCTCTGAGGACCTGGCTCCATACCTGGGGGAGAGATGGCAGAGGGAGGAGAGCCCTCGGGTCCCTGCCGAGGTAGGTATGTGAGCTTACTAGAGAGGTCCAACAGCTGGACGGATGCTGTCAGCAGGGTTGGTACTATAGGAGGATGGGGACTGGACAAGGCTGCACCCCACTGCAGGACCATCTGCCAACCTCTGGTGACTCACACAATGCTACATTGGTGAAACTCACCCCTTCCTAGTTGTGAGGATGGGAAGAGAGTGTGGGTCCCCCAGGCTATAGGACCTGAGCCACCTTCTACTCTCTAAGCCTGTATGTCTTCATCTATAGGACTGAGTAGCAGTGCCTCTATAGAACTGTGTGCAGTACCTGTATAGAAATATATACAGTACCTCTATAGAACTGTGTGCAGTACCTATATAGAACTCTGTAGCAGTGCCTATATAGGACTGGTGTGGGATGCCTACATAGAACTCTGTGGCAGTGCCTATATAGAACCGTGTAGCGTGCCCATGCAGGATGTGTGCAGTGCCTATTTGGCAAGGTTATTTGGAAGCCTAGATGAGAAGCTGCTTGTCAAATGTTCAGTTCCTGCCTGAAATGGAGTAAGTGCCCAGAAAATGACAGCCAAGAAAGAGAGGACAAAAGACCGTGAACAAAGAGAGTCAGGTAATCTTCCAGAGACAACAGTGAGAGTCGGAGGTGTTCCCTGGGCGGGGGAGTCTTCCCGGGGATGCCCCCCTCCGCCTTTTGTCCACATCATTCTCTCTCGCCAAAAGCAGCCTGGGGTGGAGGGAGGCTGTCTACAGGTGCACAGCGAACTGACAGCCTCACAAAACCCGAGCCGGGAGAACACTCAGCTGCAGGATGCTGGGGAGGTAAAAATAAACCGTGGTGTCACTTACAAACCCTGGGGGAGAGTCTCTCTGCAAAGAGATGCCTGCTACAAAGAGTCAGCGCCTTGGGGCAAGGAAGGTGGTTCAGTCGGTAAAGTGCTTGGTGGCAGCACACAAGGACCTGACTTTGTATCCCTAGTACCCAAGTAAAAAGGCTAGGCTTGGTAGTGCACCCCTATGATCTCAGTGCTGTGGGGAGGGGGGCAGACAAGGGGATCCAGTGGCCAGTCATTCTAGCCAAGTCCGTACTCCACATTCAGTGGGAGACCCTGGCTTTTGTGGAGAGTGACTAAGGAAGACATCTAACTCTAGCCTCAGGCATTCACCCACACGTGTGAGTGTGTGTGTGTGTGTGTGTGTGTGTGTGTGTGTGTGTGTGTGTGTGTATGTGTGTGTATGTGTGTGCACGCATGCACTCTCACACAATCACTCCCACACGTGATGCACACATGATGTGCACACACACAAACGAGCTCCAGATACTTTCACTGCCACTGTAAGAAACTCAAGGCTTTAACTTGACACCTCGGCCCCAAGTGCAGCTGTGTGACAGCCACTGGACTTGGCCAAGATAAGATGAACACAGTTCACCCACGCACACGACTTATCAAGCCCTTCAGTGTGAGGAATGTCAGCTCCTGGCTTTGAGCCCAGGCAAGGCTGACCGCAGCAAACTAAGATAACAGAGTGGACGGAGATGCAGTTTGGGTGGGGGATGTGACATTCCAAATGTGGGCATCCCGTCCCTTCTAAGTTGTTCAATGGACCCCCTGACTAGCCTTCCCTACTCCCTGCTTTCAGTACGTAACTTCTGAGCATGGGTTTTAATTTTGTTTTTGTTTTCTTGGCCATGACCCTGGCCAGGCAGGGAGGGGCCTGTCGGTGACAGATGGGGTTCCTCCCTACCATTTGGCTCCATTAGCCAAGCGATCAGGTTCACTAACTCTGGCTCCTAATTGAATTCGTCTGGAGACATTACAGGCCAGCGCTGCTGGGAGGACGGCAGGGCCCCACAACACCGCTCCCTGATTAAATATTCAAGTGCATTGAAAGCTGAGCATCTTTATGGATGTAATTATGGTGTCTCGGGCCATTGCCAGCTCTCCATCATGGCCCGGAGGTTTACATCCTGGCTCGGCCAAGCCACAGGGCTCCACGGGGAGCATCTGTGTCCTGGCCTTAGGTGTTGAGACCCAAACACACGAGGATGCCAAAGCAGCAGACAGCAGGGCCTGAGCCCTATAGGGATACCAGCCCCACCAGATAGGCAGTGACCATGTACAGTTGTGCCAGATTCTTCAAAGAGCCAGGTTCACTGCCCCAGCCTCTGCCCTGCAGGGAGTGGATGACACAAGCTCCTCCGAGGGCAGCACGGTGGACTGCCCGGACCCAGAGGAGATCCTGAGGAAGATCCCTGAGCTGGCGGAGGAGCTGGACGAGCCCGATGACTGTTTCCCAGAAGGTATGAGAGTCACGGGCCTCCTTGTGCTCATGTTATCCAGAGTCAGCATCCTGCCCAACACTTACCTAAGCACCTCTGTGTCCAGAACCATGACCTGGCATCTACAGGAACCAACCAAACAGGCTCACACCAGTTGGGACATCTGTGTCAGAGCACATTGTCGTCCGTCCGTCCGTTCCCCCCCCCCCCGCCCCCAAACGCTTCGGGAAAGTATAAACCAGTCCTCTTGAGTGTGAGAGGGGGAAATGATACTATACTGGTGTCATTGTGGACTGGTTGGGGCCGTGAAGGACCCCCAGAAGGGTCATGGGTGTCTGCTCCCTTAAATCTTTGGTGACATTGCATAAAGTGGGTCATACGGATCTACTTTCCCCTTTAGTATTTACAAGAGTGAGGCACGTTACGTTCTCCATAGACACTTGTAGGATGGATGAATAGACAAATACTTCCTATTGTAAAGGTGATTATAGCCTTGGTGGCTCTAAATAAGTGGAAATTGTGGAAGCAACATTCTGTTGAGTTTCTGCTTCCACCTGAATTTAGCTAAGCTGGATGGACCTAGGTCCTATCCCAGTGGTTCCCCCAGTCTAATATAGATGGATAGATCAGGCTATAGCTTCCCAGTGCCATCAAATTCAGGACTTGGGGTTTATCAGGCTTCCACGGATCTGTGGGCATAAGGATAGAGACATCTAGTTTCATTTATATTAAGGAAGGAACCTAGGGCGGGCATTTGAATATCAAGGCCATGATGAAAGCCACCCCTAATGAGCTAGGTCGGGAAGACAAGCTGGGAGGGACCACTCCTCTTGTGTTCCAGAAAAGGAGTCTTCACCAGTGGTGCACACAATGGTTTCTCTGCAGACCAGAGCGACATCCTATTGCATTATCTGTCACTATCTATTCTAGCTTACCCTCTGTGCTGTGGAAAAACACTGTGACTAGAAGCATCCAAGGGGAGGAAAGGATTTGTTTGACTTCCAAGTCACGGTCACCACTGAGAGAAGTCGGGGCAGGGAGCTCTAGCAAGAAGCTGAAGCAGAAACCATGAAGGAATGCTATTTGCGCTTGATCACAGGCTCACACTTAGCTAGCTTTCTTACAGAATCCAGGACCACCTGCCTAGGGAAGGGTGCTGCCCACAGTGGGCTGAGTCCGCCTACATCACTGACAATTAAAGCTAACCAGGGCTCTTCCCACCATCTGTCCTCCTAGGCTGCACTCGCCGCTGTCCCTGCTGCAAAGTGAACACCAGTAAGTTTCCTTGGGCCACGGGCTGGCAGGTGCGCAAAACCTGTTACCGCATTGTGGAGCACAGCTGGTTTGAGAGTTTCATTATCTTCATGATCCTGCTCAGCAGTGGAGCGCTGGTAAGGAGGAGGAAGTGGGGTCCCTGCCTCAGTGGCCTCCAACTAGCCTGGCCTTCCATCTAAAGGCTTTAGAGCTCCCTTGGTGGACTGACCCCAAAGCTTGAGCTAAAAGTCCCCAGCCACAGATGGGAGGAGAGCTTTAGCCCTGCTCACCTCATGGGAGGTGCTCAGCACCCCACATGTGACATTCTAAACCTAGATACAAACTGTACGAACAATGAGGGTGTGTCTCCCACTTAACAGATGGAAAAACTAAGACTCAAATGGTCAGAGGACTCTCCCAATGTCACCAACTAGGCAGTAGCAAAACCTAACTTCACCCATACGTGGATCTCTAAACCCTTGGCTTTCTACCCCCCACCCCCACACCCCGACCTCATGAGTACACACTGCCTTTTTCTGAGGATCAAGACCGTCTTCCTTCTCACAGTTCCTTCAAGCATCATCTCCTCACATCTGGGCGTCTGGAGAGCTTGTGGAAACGCAGCCCAGTTGGAGAGCTTGGTGACTGAGCCCAAGAACTTGCATTTCCAACAAACTGAAGCTTGAGGCTGACACTGGCCGCCAAGAGCCACACTGAATAGCAAGGTCTTGTGGGATAGGATCTGAGATGCTCCCTATGCCATTGGCCAAAGGCTGAGCCCTGGGGAGCCAGGAAAGAAGCCCTCTTCCCATGGACTTAGGTTCAGGGCACTGTTGAGTACCCGTCCTAGTTAAGTAAAGTAGACAGACACCAGGAGGGACTTTCTGTCCCAAGCTGGCTGTGCTTCATACATGAGATCGCTAGTACCAAGGGCTCGGCTGGGGTCCAAGCTAATCTGTTTAGGAGCTGGGGCTAGAGCCCCAATTTCCTACAGCTCTACCCATATCCGTGTCTGTTTGTCTTGCTTGTCCTGTGTCATTTGCTCTCTAAAAAGAAAGCAATCTACCGAATGCCCGAGATCTGACTAAATGCCAGAATTGTTCAGTGTACGGCCTCTTGGCCATCAGGAAGAGCATCGGGGAGAAGCTGGTGCTGGGTGGGGGAAGGGATGAGGAAGTGGCCAAAGCTGCTAAGTGGATGGGTCCCTTCCCCTGCACCTCACAGCTCCCGTCTTCCCATGGGCCTTACCCCAAAGGTCCTCTTCTTTGTTCTCTGCACCCGTTGCTGCAACCTCCTCTCTCCTCTCTCTATAGTCTAGTGCCAGCCTCCCTGTTCCCAAGGGGGCACTCAGATCCTGAAACAGCTGTTCTGCCCCAGCCCCACAGCCAGCAGCTTCCCTGCAATCCCTGGCTCGTTTTCCTCTGGGACCAAACAGACATGTACCAAATTTAGGCTTCTTTATGCTTTTACTTTGAGTGCTTAAAAAAAATGAATTTTCATCTGACAAAGTAAAATGGAAAAAACTTGGAAATTATAAAAAAAAAATGGTAAAGGGGGAAAAATCAGCCATTTTCCTGTCACTCAAAGAGAAACCCACTTAGAAAACACTTTGGTGTGGCTCTCGCAGTTTTCTCATGCATGGAATATATAAATATTATAAAATAAATGTATGTGTGCATTCTATAATGTCTCAGGAAATGTGTTCATGTAAACTCACTTAACAGCCACGACATTATAGGAGCATGCCCCTGTATATCCAGTTAGCGCCTGTATTCACACCTCACATAGACCACCCGTCTTCAGCACTACCTTGGAGATATTATGTACTTACTGGAGATTTTTGAATGACAATCAGAGATGTTGAATGATTGCCAGAAATACTGAATGATATTGAATGATGATCAGAGGTAGTTAATGGCTGTCAGGGATAGTTAATGATGGTCAAGAATATTGAATAATAGACGGAGAGAGTGAACGATACCCAAAGATGTTGAATGGTTGTTGGAGATTTATGAATACCTGCCTGGCTTAGGTTTGGTCCAAGATGCAGATATTGAAGTCATGTCTCTTGATCCATCAGCTTATTGAGAAGAACTTGTGGATGGAGCTCAGAAGGAAAGCAGGGGAAGGAAGGTAGGGCAAGAGAAGGAAGGAACTGAGAGACAGGGTCCAGCCTCAGTTGATACCAGGGGTGCCTTGACCGTCCAGGGCATCACAGAGTTATCCTACATGGAGACAAACATATAAAAACCAAAGGCTCCCTGTGGATGCCTTGGACTGTCCTGGTGGGCACCAAATCTATTAAACACTTCCCAAAGTGGATTCATTTTGATCCAAACCATGAAGCTGCTCCCAGCAGCTGGGGACTGAAGCCTCATGTGACACTCTTCAGTCATGCAGACACTGGTAGCACCCATGTCTTTAGCACAGCCTTAAAGATAATTTGACTAGCTTCCTGACACCTATTTGGCTCCCAAAGACTGACTGTCTTTCACTCCCATCCATCATCCCTGAGAGGGGATGTCTAATGGACACACCAGCATTGGGACCGTCTCTGTTCTTTCTCATCTTTGCCTCTGATAAAAGGAAAAATTGGTGTCTCTTTTTTATTTGAATTTCCTTGATTACCCATGAAAAAAAATGCTCACTTTCAGAAGTTTCTTGGCAACTCTTTCCTCTCTTGTGGACTGCCTGCGGATATCCCTCTGTGCTTTTATTTTTAAAATAAGTCACTGTGAACATCCCCTTGGTTTGCCTCCAAAATCCAGCTTGAGGTTTCTTTTCTCACTTGTACCCAACAGCCCTGTGCAGTGCTCGATGTCCCTGTGAGCTGCATCGTCTCCATTTATGTCCCACTCACGTTGCCGCCTCCACTTTCTGCTGAAGCTGTTCTCCAGAGGCTGTGGGCAGGCTGGGCGGGTCCTTGCTGTGGGTCAGGACTCCTGTGATCCTGGTCATTCTCCTCCCTGCCCTGCAGGCCTTTGAGGATAACTACCTGGAAGAAAAGCCCCGAGTGAAGTCTGTGCTGGAGTACACTGACAGAGTGTTCACCTTCATCTTTGTATTCGAGATGTTGCTCAAGTGGGTAGCTTATGGCTTCAAAAAATATTTCACCAATGCCTGGTGCTGGCTGGACTTCCTCATCGTGAATGTGAGTGGGGCTGTGGGGGTGGAGGTGGGAATCTCTCACCAGAGGCAGGTGCCTAAGGCTAGAACAAACACAAGCTGATCGGTTGTCTCTGGGGGCTGCTTTAAGCACTGAGTGAGAAGTCAGGGTAAGTTTGCATGTCAGTGAGTAGTAGCTCCAGGAAGCTCACAATTCAGACACGATGGTGACCCTCGGGTGAGCCTGCAGGTCTCTGGCTTCTGCTAAGTAAAGCTACTACAGCAAGATAATGTGGGCATCCCAGCTTCTGTGTTCCTTCACCCATCACCAGGGTTCTGGACCTCAGAGCACTGTGGTCTTCAAACAGAACCCGTCCGCTTGCTAGCTTCATGGTCTCCATGACTAAGTCAAAGATACCCATGGAGCTTTAAAAAAACAACCCTGCGCATCCTGGTCTCTAGGAGATTCCAGCCTTTCTGGTCTTGGGCCAGCTCTAGGCATCAGTATTTAGAAGTTTCAGTCATTTTCAAGGTGTGTCTATGGCTGTAAACCTCTGAGCGGAGGGCACTGGCTCCTCTTTGGTATCAGCAAAGGCATCAGAAGGTCCTGCTGGAACTCCTACGTAGGGACTCTTGTCATCTGACTGCTAACCCCTGCATCAGTGCATCGGCTGTGAGCCCCACACTCAGGCCACCGTCCCTCCTGTGGCTAACCCATTCCACTGCCCTACCTCCTAGCAGGCTGTCTCCTTCTTGGCTTTTCAATATGCCAACCTGTGTTACTTGCTCACTGTTGTCTATCTGAGAGCAGGGTAAGCTGTGGGTTGTCTCTGTCTCCCTCCTTCAGCAGCCACTTGCACCAGGGCCTTGCAATGCCAGGAAACATGTCCACATCTGGTATTTGCCTCCTGAATCTGGCTAGGCTCCTCTCTGATGGACTGTAGCTTGGGATTGAGACAGATGAGCCCCCCCCATTCCCTTAGCTGTGTTTTGTTGGGTGTCTCATCACAACCACAGTAAAGAAGCAGAACCTGATCTATAAATGAATGGAAACAGGCTTCCCTGGAGGATGTGCAAAAAACTGACATAAAACTGTCCCAAACCTTGTTGTCCTCAGACAGACAGAGAGCTGGGTGCCTGATGGTATCAGCCTTGTATTGATGCAAGAAGGAGGTCCATCCAGTCTGTTTTGGCTGTTGTGGGTCTGTTAGAATAGACTGCCCATTAAAAGAAAGGGTATTGTTTCAGACACAAGGAGCCACATGTCAACCCCTTGCTTTCCGGAGTCCTAGTGCAGGTACCAGAGTATGTAAGGTCAGTCTCAGTTCAACATCAACCAGGATTTGTGGGTCTGGGTACCAGCCCCATCAAGCTAAGCTTGTCCCCAGACCATTACCCTTAGCATCTTGGAGATTCCTGGGATGGGTGACTGTTTTTCTATGACAGCCTGTGTCCTTTGCTGCCCTTGGGGTACCACCTAAAAAGAACTGTCAGACCCACAGGGATTTGCTGCTCAGTTGTACCTCAAATGTCCACTGAAGCTAGATCTCGGACAACTGCCAGCTATGAGAACTAGCTAACTTCTGAATCCCCTCTTTCCACTTGACTCTCTCACTTCACAAAAGGGCAAAAGTGTCCCAATCTAGCAGGTCACAAAAAGGGACCAAGAGGAACCTAAACATATACATATAAGCAAGACTCGTTCCAACCCGATTTTCTGAGCAAAGACAGTTAAGAATAACTCTAAAATCCTTCAAAATAAGCATATTGGTCACTTTTCTACTGCTGTGTTAAATTTCCATGTCCAAAAGCAACATAGAGAAGAAATGGTTTATTTGGGCTTATGCTTCCAAAGGGAGAGAGTCCGTCACCACAGGGAAGCTTGGCACAGGAGCAGGAAACTGGATGGTCACTTTTCGCCCTCACTCAAGAAGCAGGGGTTGTGTTTGGGGGGAGGGGAGAAACAAGAAGTAGAACAAGGCTGTAAACCTTCAAAGTCAGCTCTCTCCCTGCCTCCATGATCCCAGCAATGCATTTCCTCCAGCAAGGCTTCTCCCCTTAAAGGGTCCATAACCTGCCCAAACAGCATCACCAGCTGGAGACCAAGTGTTCAGATACATGAGTCTGTGGGGGACATTTCATACTCAAACCACCACGATGAGCTTTATTATAGGTGCAATGAAGGGACCTCAGCTGCCTAGGTCTCTGAAAGCCAATCAAAATGTTAAGGTTCTTAGGACCCTTGGAAGGGAAATGAAGTTTTATCTGCATGCATCTTGGAATAGCAGTGAGTGAGAATGGGTTGTCTTGCCCAGAACTCCATGTGTGTAATGAATAGGTCTTGAGACCATAACAGAAGACGGGGCAGAAAGAATGTAGATCCAGAGAAAGGGATGGCGCACTGTAGAATGTTGTCTTCTGGGTGTGCCATGGACATCCCACTCATGAACTCTCAGCAATGGTGATTACCTGCACAAGTTTGGGTCCATTGCTACCCTGTCATGATTGAGGAGGAGTTCATGAGGCCCCACCCATCCCCAGCGATCTATAGACAGCTAGTGGTTGCTGGAGGAAGGAGAGACATTGTTCTTAGTGGTGCAGACTAGCTAGATATCTGTGCTCCTGTAAGCAACCCTAATGAAACTCACTGGGTCTTCTAAAAATAAGTTATGAAAGTAAAAGGGATCTAATTGGAGGAGGGAGGAGTCAGTGGGTGGATGAGGGAGATAACAGGGAATCATGGGTAGTGAATATCGTGTGTTTGTGAAAATATAAAGTCCATCGTTATGTATAATTAATATACAGTAATAAACACTTTGATTCAGTAAAAGAAAAGGACTTTCAAGGTTCAGGAAAAGGTGGGAGCCAGGACAGTTGTCTAGAGAGACAGAGCAAGCAGGAAGTAGGAGGCTGGGCGGAGACAGATAACATTCCAGAACACTACGATGTTGCTTTGGTCTCTGCCTGCACCAGATCTCCCTCACAAGCCTCATAGCCAAGATCCTCGAGTATTCAGACGTGGCGTCCATCAAAGCCCTTCGGACTCTCCGTGCCCTCCGGCCGCTGCGGGCTCTGTCTCGATTCGAAGGCATGAGGGTAAGACCCTGTTTTGGAACTTCTCTGATTAGCACCATTCTACAAACCTTCTCTAACTTCCTCCACTCCCATGTCCTCCATACCGCTGTCTCAAAGTGACAGGTCCCACTTCCAGTTATCAGCTCTTCATTGTCCCTTCCTGATCAGGCTCTGATGACACTGTGTCATCTAACTCTCTTGTCTCCCTCAAGTCTGATCTTAAGAACCTCTTTTCTTGTCACCCACAAATGCCACCACCCCCATGACTCAGACCTTACACCCTCAGGGAAGGGGACCTTGGTTATTCTCTGCCTCTTGGTCTTATCCCTAAGTATGTCCAGAGCTCTCACTGTTGCATTTCAAGTGAGTCTTTTCTCTGGCACTCTGCATAAATGTAGAGATAACCTCCACCCAGCACCTCAGCCAGAGTCCACCTGAAGGTGTCCTGGCTCTGGATACAGCCTCTATGTCCTGTGGCTTTCTCCCCACCCACCCTGTCCTTCACTGCTGTCAGTTTCCTTCCAGTCTCACCTCCACCAGTGGCTCAAAGCCATCACCATAGCTTTGCAAATAGCAGTGTAGTTTTCAGATCAGCTGTGGGCTGGAGAGATGGCTCAGTCAGCACAGAGCTCACCTTGCAAACATAAGGACATAATTCAAGCCCCAGACCCCATGTAAAAAGCATAATTTAAAAGACTGGCATGGAGGTACATGTGTATAATCTCAGCTGGGGAGGTAGAGGTGGGCAGATCCCTGGGGAGGTAGAGGTGGGCAGATCCCTGGGGAGGTAGAGGTAAGCAGATCCCTGGGGCTCATTGGCAGCCTACCCTACCTGGTGAGTTCTAGGCCATGAGAGACTGCCTCAGAGGAGGTGGGTGGGATTCCTAAAGATGACACTGAAGATCGTCTTCCAGTCTCCACACGCAGGTATGTGTGTAAGAAGCACAGAAAGGGACATTTGGGGATTTCAGGTCTTCTTCTGTTTCCCACCAGGTAGTGGTGGATGCCTTGGTGGGCGCCATTCCCTCCATCATGAACGTCCTCCTCGTCTGCCTCATCTTCTGGCTCATCTTCAGCATCATGGGTGTGAACCTCTTCGCCGGGAAATTTTCGAGATGTGTCGACACCAGAAGCAACCCATTTTCCGTCGTGAATTCGACATTCGTGACTAACAAGTCTGACTGTTACAATCAAAACAATACTGGCCACTTCTTCTGGGTTAACGTCAAAGTCAACTTCGACAACGTTGCTATGGGCTACCTCGCGCTTCTCCAGGTGGTAAGTCAAGTCTGAGATCCATCTTCTCTGTGCCTTTGGCTGCTTAGTAAATGGAGCTTCCAGATTCTTCCATAAGATGCTACAAGAGGCAGCACTGAGTGTGAGCTGAAACCACTCTGTATTTCCACAGATGACAGGCCTTGATGAGAAGACCTCACTAATGAGTGTGAGCTCACAGGGCTACTGTTGGCTAAGTCTACATAATAAAATAAAAAGATGGACCATCCATGAGGCTTGTGATTGATAGGGTTACGGAGCAGGCTTGTTTGTATACAGGGCTTTATCTTTTTTTTTTTTTTTTCCATTTTTTATTAGGTATTTAGCTCATTTACATTTCCAATGCTATACCAAAAGTCCCCCTTACCCACCCACCCCCACTCCCCTACCCACCCACTCCCCCCCTTTGGCCCTGGCGTTCCCCTGTACCGGGGCACACAAAGTCTGCGTGTCCAATGGGCCTCTCTTTCCAGTGATGGCCGACTAGGCCATCTTTTGATACATATGCAGCTAGAGTCAAGAGCTCAGGGGTACTGGTTAGTTCATAATGTTGTTCCACCTATAGGGTTGAAGATCCCTTTAGCTCCTTGGGTACTTTCTCTAGCTCCTCCATTGGGAGCCCTGTGATCCATCCATTAGCTGACTGTGAGCATCCACTTCTGTGTTTGCTAGGCCCCGGCATAGTCTCACAAGAGACAGCTACATCTGGGTCCTTTCGATAAAATCTTGCTAGTATATGCAATGGTGTCAGCGTTTGGATGCTGATTATGGGGTGGATCCCTGGATATGGCAGTCTCTACATGGTCCATCCTTTCATCTCAGCTCCAAACTTTGTTTCTGTAACTCCTTCCATGGGTGTTTTGTTCCCACTTCTAAGGAGGGGCATAGTGTCCACACTTCAGTCTTCATTTTTCTTGAGTTTCATGTGTTTAGGAAATTGTATCTTATATCGTGGGTATCCTAGGTTTTGGGCTAGTATCCACTTATCAGTGAGTACATATTGTGTGAGTTCCTTTGTGATTGTGTTACCTCACTCAGGATGATGCTCTCCAGGTCCATCCATTTGGCTAGGAATTTCATAAATTCATTCTTTTTAATAGCTGAGTAGTACTCCATTGTGTAGATGTACCACATTTTCTGTATCCATTCCTCTGTTGAGGGGCATCTGGGTTCTTTCCAGTTTCTGGCTATTATAAATAAGGCTGCTATGAACATAGTGGAGCATGTGTCCTTCTTACCAGTTGGGGCTTCTTCTGGATATATGCCCAGGAGAGGTATTGCTGGATCCTCCGGTAGTACTATGTCCAATTTTCTGAGGAACCGCCAGACTGATTTCCAGAGTGGTTGTACAAGCCTGCAATCCCACCAACAATGGAGGAGTGTTCCTCTTTCTCCACATCCTCGCCAGCATCTGCTGTCACCTGAATTTTTGATCTTAGCCATTCTCACTGGTGTGAGGTGGAATCTCAGGGTTGTTTTGATTTGCATTTCCCTGATGATTAAGGATGTTGAACATTTTTCAGGTGCTTCTCTGCCATTCGGTATTCCTCAGGTGAGAATTCTTTGTTCAGTTCTGAGCCCCATTTTTTAAGGGGGTTATTTGATTTTCTGAGGTCCACCTTCTTGAGTTCTTTATATATGTTGGATATTAGTCCCCTATCTGATTTAGGATAGGTAAAGATCCTTTCCCAGTCTGTTGGTGGTCTTTTTGTCTTATAGACAGTGTCTTTTGCCTTGCAGAAACTTTGGAGTTTCATTAGGTCCCATTTGTCAATTCTCGATCTTACAGCACAAGCCATTGCTGTTCTGTTCAGGAATTTTTCCCCTGTGCCCATATCTTCAAGGCTTTTCCCCACTTTCTCCTCTATAAGTTTCAGTGTCTCTGGTTTTATGTGAAGTTCCTTGATCCACTTAGATTTGACCTTAGTACAAGGAGATAAGTATGGATCGATTCGCATTCTTCTACATGATAACAACCAGTTGTGCCAGCACCAATTGTTGAAAATGCTGTCTTTCTTCCACTGGATGGTTTTGGCTCCCTTGTCGAAGATCAAGTGACCATAGGTGTGTGGGTTCATTTCTGGGTCTTCAATTCTATTCCATTGGTCCACTTGTCTGTCTCTATACCAGTACCATGCAGTTTTTATCACAATTGCTCTGTAGTAAAGCTTTAGGTCAGGCATGGTGATTCCACCAGAGGTTCTTTTATCCTTGAGAAGAGTTTTTGCTATCCTCGGTTTTTTGTTATTCCAGATGAATTTGCAAATTGCTCCTTCTAATTCGTTGAAGAATTGAGTTGGAATTTTAATGGGGATTGCATTGAATCTGTAGATTGCTTTTGGCAAGATAGCCATTTTTACAATGTTGGTCCTGCCAATCCATGAGCATGGGAGATCTTTCCATCTTCTGAGATCTTCTTTAATTTCTTTCTTCAGGGACTTGAAGTTTTTATCATACAGATCTTTCACTTCCTTCGTTAGAGTCACGCCGAGATATTTTATATTATTTGTGGCTATTGAGAAGGGTGTTGTTTCCCTAATTTCTTTCTCAGCCTGTTTATTCTTTGTGTAGAGAAAGGCCATTGACTTGTTTGAGTTAATTTTATATCCAGCTACTTCACCGAAGCTGTTTATCAGGTTTAGGAGTTCTCTGTTGGAATTTTTAGGGTCACTTACATATACTATCATATCATCTGCAAAAAGTGATATTTTGACTTCCTCTTTTCCAATTTGTATCCCCTTGATCTCCTTTTGTTGTCGAATTGCTCTGGCTAATACTTCAAGTACTATGTTGAAAAGCTAGGGAGAAAGTGGGCAGCCTTGTCTAGTTACAGGGCTTTATCTTTCGCTGCTTGCTGTCTCCTGTATGGTAAATCAATTACAGCTAATTGAGTTTGTTGCAATGATGGATACTATTGATAATGGTCAAGTGTGTTCATGCTGCACACTTGTCTATATCTACACCTTCACTCAGTCCTGTGTTCACTGTGGTGTGGTTACAGTTACACATCTGTCACATTTCTTTGCCTATGAGTTCCTGTATTCCACCCCCTGGTTCATGCATTGAAGGAACAAGTAACCTCTGTGTAGCTGCGGCCTATCAGGCACTAGGTTTAACCCCTGGAGATGATAGTCAGGACAGGATGCAGGAACTGGGGCTTTATGAGAAAACTGGACAAATGTGTTATTCAAATAGCCCATCAGACCCTGTAACAGGCTGGAGAGAGCTAAGTCTCTTTCATGCCTGGGACATGTTACAAAGCACATCTGCTTTTGAGACTTCAAGGATGCTAAACCTGGGCCTGGAGGTGGCTCATGAGCAATTGCTATGCAAGCATGAAGACCTGAGTTCAGATCCTCTTCGCCCATGTAAAATTCTGGGCGTGCCGGCACTCGCCTCTAACCTCAGTGCTGGGGGTGTGAAATCAGAAGCATCAGGAGAGCTTGTTGGCCACCATCCTAGCTGAAGAATAAAGTGTGAGCCTCGGGTTCAGTGAGCAAGTATGCCTCAAGGGAATAAGGCAGACAGCAATTGAAAAGGATGCTAGACAACTTCCTCTGTCTTCTGCACACACGTGCATGAAAACAGGTAACACACACACACACAAAGAATGTTAAAACAAGGGCAGGAAACTGGGCGGGGAAGAGGGAAAAGAGGAAATTTCAGGTAGGATATAATATATGAGAGAAGAATAAATTAAAATTTTAAATAAATAAATAAATAAATAAATAAATAAATTTTAAAATCATTGACCTTTCGAAAAGAAAGAATGGTAAAACTGGAGACAAGAGATGTGGTTTTGTTCACACTTTCAGACGGGTCCAGTTAAACAGACAGACACTGATTGTCATCCACCTTCTTGTTTCCAGGCAACCTTCAAAGGCTGGATGGACATTATGTATGCAGCTGTCGATTCTCGAGATGTGAGTCTCCACTCCTGTGCTTTCCCGTCTGTGTGCCCTGTTGCAGCAACTCTGTGTGATGAAATGTAAAAGGCCTTGGTGCCAGAAGAGTCAGGCACCCACAGCTTCCCACAACCCATCTCTGTGGCAACATCCAGCGGCTATGTTTTTGGGTCTTTGAGCCCTGCTAGCTTGCCTCCTTCTGTGTGTGCTCCTTAGACTTCTCCAGCATGTCCGTTGCCACTGTTTAGCGTCAACAGCTGTGTAGAGAGGTGGTTTTCTTGTTGCTATGACCAAACACCTGACAAGAAACAATGTAAAGAAGTTGTTTTGGCTTACAGTTCAAAGGGGATATGGTCTCCCCTGGCCTGGAAGACATGATAAGAGAGGGAGGCATCTGGTCCCATTGCACACCCAGTCAGGAAGCAGAGTAGACAGGAAATAATTCACATCTTTCAGCCAGGTTTTCTATCTTAAATGTTCCACAACCTTCCTGAATGGCAGCACCAACTAGGAACCAAATATCCAAACACTAATGAACCTCTGGGAGACATTCCACATTCAAATCCTAACAGTAGTGCTGATGATGGGAAGGGCCCCTTCCTGCCATGGTAGGCACAACTGACATCCTGCCAGTGTCCCCTCGTCCCCTGGGATTCCCATCCTCTGTTTGAAGCCTTTCTCAGCTCCTCGGATCTTGCTCTGTGGCCTCACCCAGCAGGACACGGGTGGGATGTTTCTGGACACCTCTTATTGGGGGGTTCACAGACAAGCATCATACTTCCTTATTCGCTGGTGGTCCCATTGTGGGTTGTGTTCTCCACCAGGGTGGAGCTACAGTTGCCTGCAGCAGCAGCCACCTAGTTATTAATACCCCTTCAGCCCCTCTCACCTGTGGCTTCTTCCCAGCCCCCTCAAACCCCCTTCATGGGATAAAGAACCAGGGTCATGTCTCCAGGGTCATGTCTCCAGGGTCATGTCTTGGCATTGGCTTTCAGGGGAACCTAAGCCACTCGCCCTCATTGCATCTCCTGTTTTATTTGACCACAGATCAACAGTCAGCCCAATTGGGAGGAGAGCCTGTACATGTACCTATACTTCGTCGTCTTCATCATTTTCGGTGGCTTCTTCACGCTGAATCTCTTTGTCGGGGTCATCATTGACAACTTCAATCAACAGAAAAAAAAGATAAGTGGGCCTCCGGCGTGTCCGCCGCCGTAATGAATCGTGTGCTTCCCTTCCCTCAGTCAGCTGTGGCCACGTGGCTAGAAGCCAGTGAGACTTACAGCGCTTCCTATCTGTAGCGACAAGCTGATATTCGACCCTTGGGTTTGGTCCTCACTGCTGTCTGGTGCTTGCTGCAGCTACTGCTTGGGGAGCTATGTTTGCAGTGTTAGCCATGCTCCTCGAGAGTCCCATCCTCCAGGAAAGTGACCCTGGCCTCCTCAGCTGGAGCCAAAGTCACAGAGGAAGCCTTAAGTTCCGATAGGGAGAGAGAGCTCTAGCACCTGCCACTCTAGCGTTAAGCCCCCAAGGGACAGAGTCAGGACGTCTCAGGAAGGACCAACGCCGTAGGCACTCTCAGAATCCCAACCTTCTGGGGAAGGAGTTTCTTACCTCTACCCTTCCCGTAGCTTCATAGGAACCTATCCCAATTATTTAGCTATATTTATAATATAAGATAGGAGTGTTAAAGGTATAAAACACTTTCCCATTGTGCCCGCATCTACTCCTAGAGTCCTATTCCCAAGCCCTCTCCACTCTTGGTACTGTAGAATAGAAACAAGCTTTGCTTCAGAAACCCGGGCACTGGATCTTATCCAGGTGCTCACTTCAGAGTCGTTAGTGGGCATAGCACTGTGGTAGAGCATTTGGCTGTAGAAACAAACCTCGGCAGGGAGTCTGCAATGGGCCATTCCCTCTCAGGCCAGGCCTTCCCTTATCATTCTCGCAGAGGAGATAGGAAGGCTGAAGTGGTCCTTCCTCTCAGAACACTCAGGTTTTGGCATGTCTGGGGGATCTTGTTATTTTAATAACATCAGCAGGTCCTTCTCCTCTACCTAGGGGGCCAGGACATCTTCATGACAGAGGAGCAGAAGAAGTACTACAATGCCATGAAGAAGCTGGGCTCCAAGAAACCCCAGAAGCCCATCCCACGGCCTTTGGTGAGCCCCTGGGTTTCTCTCTCCCTGAGCAGGTTTGCAAATTAATTCATCCTAAGCCTGGGCTGAATGGAAGCCTGGCCAGCTCTGTGTGGGGAGATCTGGGGTGAGTTTAGAGGTGGAAGTGATGAGGCTCCCAGGCCCCAATAGTGAGAAGTTTAAATAAAGTGAAAGCAGCTCTGTGGGTGCGTCCGTCACGCTTGTCTGATGAGTTCTGTAACGCCCAACAACCTTAGGCTTCCATGGTGGCCTTGGAAACAGTAAAAAATAGTAAGGGTGGTTAGGATTTCTACCCCATGGTGTGGCCCTCCTATGGGTTACTCCAGTGAGTCCAGGCTGTCAGGACATTTACAGGGAGGAGAGAGCTGTCACGTTCAACACACTTTGTGTGTCGATAATGAGAATCGATTTGTTGCTATCTAGAATCTGGTCAGAAGTATCAGATCAGGAATGAACCGCAGGGGGTTCCAGGCTCTGGAATGGCAGGGGCACCTTTAAAGTCCCATAAGATGAAGATAACTGGGTTTGGGTGAGTCTGTGCAAGAGTGTGCTGGGCTTCCTTAAGATGGACACACACACACACCCTCACACACACATTTATATACATCATATCACATACACATGTGCACAAGCACCTGTGCGCACACATCAGTGGGTGAGAACAACCTCAAAGTTAACAGATTCAGGTGGAAGCTGAGTCCAGCCAGTGGGACTCAAGTGAGAGGCTAAGAAGCAAGCAGCTGAGCTCCAGGGCCTTCGCTGGCCTCACACCATCACTGAGCTCCCGCAGAAACCAGAGCCCTGTGTTTGAGCCACTCCTTAGAGTAAGCGAGCTTTTGATGTTTCTCTCCAGCCTCTCCACACTTCAGCAGCCCACAGGCCACTGGAGATTCTTCCTCTCATTATCCCTGGGAGTGGGTGGGCTCCATTTCAAAAACTGTCCTGTAGATACAAAGGTATGGAGCTACTGTTGGAATTCCAGGCAACATGGTCTGTGTTCTGGCCAGCATTTGTAACCTGATACCACCTGCACAGCTACATAAGCCTGATCCTCCCTAATGCCTGGAACCAAAAAGGAAACGCAAGGGGGATTTTTCCTACCTTATCTGATATTACTGGAAATTTTAGGGTACAAGCCTGGCTCTGGCAGACCTAACAAGTGGGACTCTAACTCCCATCCTCAAAGTGCTAAGTAGAGAGACAAGTAAGACTGGAAACCAGAGAGAGGAGATTATTCAACATGGCCACAAATAAAGAGAAAGAAATAAAGAGATCACAGATGCCCAAGTCTATCCTCTAAGTCCTGATTTGAGTTTTAGGTTGAAATAGACAGTGGGAGATATGCATAGGAAGCCCTGGTCAAGTATGGTCCTGCCTGTCACTGACCGGTCACTAACTTACTTCCAGTCTATCCTGCAGCCTGACCGGTTGCCAAAACTGCAAAAAATCTCTTCCTGGGAGACAAGCTCCCCTCTGGCTGGCACAGGACTTTGCTCTTCTATTCCTTCACCCAGCATGAGACTCCTAGGGAAATTCAGTTGCTCAGGGTCTGTGTACCAGTAGTCTGATGGTCAAACGGAGGGGCACAAAGGCCTCCACTCCTCCCAGGACCAGCTTTCTTTCCATCCAGCATCTGTCTCTGGAATGTTCCACCGATGTGTTTGGGAGCCGAGCAGAGCATTGGCTGAGACGCTGTGTGTGGGTGTTGCTCAGGGCAGAGCTAACACAGTACCACAAAATGATTTCCCAAAGCATGCAGGCACCGCACCCCTTGCCTCTGGTAAAGCCCACATTCTGAATCTTGTCTTCATTGTTGGGAAAGCTAAAGGCTCTACGAGACTGGGTGATTTTATTCTGTAGTGCTCTCTCTTACAGAAATCACAGAGTAGGTTTCACATACTCCACATTATGAGAAAATGATAGACTCCGGGCTATCCTGTTGTCAATCACCCTTCACCGTCCCTGAGGGCACAGAGCGTGATGTGAGCCCTGCCCACAGGCTGAGCTTGGAACAGCCAAAAGTTGGGCTGCCTACCCTAATCTGATGCTTGCATAGTTTGAGTAGAAGTCATGTAACCATGAACGGGCCTCTATATTTTTCCTCTGCATTTTCAGTGATGACATGGGAAGGGCTAAGTGGCTTAAGCCAGTAGTCACACACAGAGCCAGGTCCTCTCTGGTCTGATTCTCTGCTCTAACCCAGCAGGGTAGCAACCCTGCCCCCACTGTGAAGCATCAGCAGGGATTGGCTTTGCAGGAGCACTTCCCCCCACCCACTTGAAAGCTTCTGGAAGAATCCTGGCAGGTTGTTCACCCAGACCCTTGTGGCCACACACATGGAACCCTGGACACAGTATCCATCCAGTGAGAGTTATAGATATAGTGGACACTAGTCAGGTAGCTATCAAATGTTGAGGTATTTAACTCGCAGCTGCTCGTTCTGTCTTCTGTTCCCTCAATTTCCTGAGGACCTTCTGCATGGAGGGCACTATGCAGATGCTAGAATTCAAACTGTAAGCAAGATGGACGCAGGAACTGCCCTCAGAGAGGCTGCAGTTTGGTGATAGAGGCAAATAACTTGCAGAAACCACACACTGTCAGCTCATAGGCTGGAGGGCTTGCAAAGGGAGGAAGAATCTAGACTGGAGCCAGAGGAACCCTCGTGCCTAGGAGTTGGATACTGGAGACTGAAACAGCCTGGCCTGAGATTTCCTTCTCTCTCTCTCCCTCTCCCTCTCCCTCTCCCTCTCCCTCTCCCTCTCCCTCTCCCTCTCCCTCTCCCTCTCCCTCTCCCTCTCCCTCTCCCTCTCCCTCCCCCTCCCCCTCTCCCTCTCCCTCCCCCTCCCCCTCCCCCTCCCCCTCCCCCTCCCCCTCCCCCTCCCCCTCCCCTCTCTCTCTCTCTCTCTCTCAGAATAAGTACCAGGGCTTCGTGTTTGACATTGTGACCAGGCAAGCATTTGACATCATCATCATGGCTCTCATCTGCCTCAACATGATCACCATGATGGTGGAGACCGACAATCAGAGCGAGGAGAAGACGAAGGTCCTGGGCAGAATCAACCAGTTCTTCGTGGCCGTCTTCACGGGCGAGTGTGTGATGAAGATGTTCGCCCTTCGGCAGTATTACTTCACCAACGGCTGGAATGTGTTCGACTTCATTGTGGTGATTCTGTCCATTTCTAGTAAGTGGCAGCCGTGTGCTGGGGGAGCCTCGTGCCTGCTTGGGGGTGTTTAGCTCTTCCTTTTAATTCAAGGAAACTGCTAACTTGATTTTTTTAAAAATCCCTCCTCTCTTTCTCTGTGCCTGTGCCTGCCTGTCTGTCTGTCTCTCTCATGGTGTGTCTGTGTCTGTCTGTCTGTCTGTCTCTCTCATGGTGTGTCTGTGTCTGTCTGTCTGTCTGTCTCTCTCTCTCTCTCTCTCATGGTGTGTGTGTGTGTGTGTGTGTGTGTGTGTGTGTGTGTGTGTGCAGACACAATGTGTCATGATGTCCATGTGGAGGTCAGAAGACTCCTCTGGTATAAGCGCTCATCTTCCACATTGTTTGAGCCAAAGAGTCTTACTGTTCTCCGAGTTTTATACCAGGCTAACTAGTCCACACTTCTGGTGATCCTCCTGCCTCCACCTCCCCCCTTGCTGTAAGAGCACTGGAATTACCTGCATGTGCTCCCGTACCCCGCTTTATAAGGGAGCCACCTCCCCAGGCTCAGCTCACATTTCCCAGCACATGGTCTAGGTTAGAAGATTCCAGTCTGTGCAGCCTTCAAAGGCAGCAGACTTTAAATACCCACAGGATGTTCCCAGAAGAAGATGTTCAGTGAGCTTCATCTTGTTATCACGGGAACAGAAAAGTGAGGGTCTATGCATGGAGATCAATGCTATAAAGACACTGGGTGTTGGTGAAGCCCCTATATTTTGGGTGCAGTGGTTCTGGGGTTGGGATCTGATGTGAGAAACGAGGCCACTCTAATTGCCTACTTACGGGGTTCTGAGCACCAGGCTGGGGGCCACAGAACTTCAGCAGCCATGTGTAGGAGGTCCAGGCTGGGGGCCACAGAATTTCAGCAGCCCTGTGTAGGAGGAGCCACTGATCTCATGTTATATATTTACAATGGGGCCTTGGAGGTTAACAATGTTAGGCAAAGTTACAAAGTAAATCCAAACTCAGACCAAGCTGTGCTCCTCTAAAGGACTAGCTCCCTCGCCACAACAACCAAGGCATGCTGAGCAAACTGACTTGCTTAGGCTCCTAAGGAATGCAGCCAACTGAGGGAAAGGCCACAGCAATAGCGTAGGGAGAATGGTCATACTGTGTTCCCAGTCAGCTCGCTCTCTCCTTTCCATTTAGTCCGGGACCCCAGCCCGTGGCATGGTATCACCCACATTCAGGTCTGATCTAAAAGCTAAACTTTTCAGAAATGTCCTAAGACATACCCCGAACTGCGTCTCCCAGGTTATCCTAAGTCCAGGCAAGCTGACAGTGAAGACTGTCACATTGTCCCTGGGCCTGTGGTTTAATTGACCTCTGATTCTTCAAAGGACACATCCTGACTCACCAATTTGGTATTGAATCATAAACATGCACGGGCCAGTTATACCCTGGGCCACCCACTTCTCGTGTCAGAGCATCCCTGTGGGTTTAATTTCCCACTGATTTGCTACCAAGCCCTGGCAGCATCTATATACAACTGACGGCAACCCATCCTCCCCAAGCCTGCTCCGGTGTTAAAACCGTATCTTGGGTGGCATTTATTTGTTTGAGACTTTTTAAAATCTGTCTTTGTTTTGTCCTGATATTACTGCTGGGTTGTTGCTGGGATTTTTAAAACTACATTATTGAGTTAAAATTGACATACAAAAACAAATACTGCATGTACTTAATATATACAACCTGTCAGGCTTGGGGGTTTGTATATCCATGAAAGCATTTCTACAGTCAACACCATAAGGGCATCCATTGCCTCTGAAAGTCTTCTCCCTTCTAATTAGTCAGTTCATTAGTTACTTAGTGCTGAGATTTACACTATTAGCTGGGTGTGGTATCCCAGCTAGTAAAGCCAAGTGCCTATAATCCGCGCACTTGAGAAGCTGAGGCAGGAGGAGTACTGTGAATTTGAGGTCAGCTGGGTTACAGTGAATTCAAGGTGAGCCTTGGCTGCAGAGTGAGACTTCCTTTAAAAAGCAAACAAAAAGCAAACAAACGAGAGCCCTCCCTCTCAGACTTATGGGACTTAACACAACAGGAGGTTTTGTAGTCGGTTGGCTAGTGGGCTTGGGTTTTTATTTATTTTGTTTCATCTGTCTTTCAAAGTAAGAGATTCACAAGGACATTTTGATGGGAGCTTGCGTGTCTGGCCAACCATATCAACGATATAGAACAACCATGTGTCCTGTGCCCTGTGACACATAAGGGCTTCTAACTACCAGTTCTTGGTTCCTATGAGGCAGCCCCATCCACTGAGCAGGAATCCACTATGGTGGAAACTGCCTGAAGAGGCTACCTGTCCATCTTCCTTCTCTTCCTCCTCTTTGTCTTTCCCACCAGAGGGACATTTATTGTTGCAAGTGTGCATTTTCTCTCTCTCCTGAACAATCCTGGGAAAACAAAAGCTACACAGCACTTGTCTGGAAGGAGTGAAACCTTCCAGGGAGGAAGAGTGCCATAGTTGAAGTAGACTTCCCGAGAACTTTCCCAGAGCATCCGTAAGCTATATGTGCGCACAATCCCACAGGAGATGACATAGTGGGTACACGCACTCTTCATCTTTCTGCCCTTCCTAATCATGGGTAGGATGGGAGACATAACTGACCCTGAAAATGCCTATCTCTGGGCCCTAACATAGGGTTCAAGTACAGCTGGACATGAAAGAGATAAATTAAAACCATTGTGCAGGCAGCTGGCCATTCAGAACCAATCTCATTCATCTGTCAGCAAGTTACCCAACTCCTAGCCTCCCTTATAATTAGTGTGAGTTCCGTACAATTATCTGTGGGCCCGTGTGCCAGGAACTGAGTCAATCTTCACAGTAGGAGACAGGGAGATGAATCATAGGGTGGTCCTGGCCTACCCGGAGCACAGAACCAGGAAAGAGAAGTGGGTATGGTGGTACTGTCATGTTGGAAGCAAAGCATTATGGGTATGTGGACTAGACCACAGTCACTTCCAGCTGAACTTGGCTATGGAAGAGAGGGGGTTTTATTGTGATTATTAATACATATTAATTGAACAAATTAATGGGATTCACTGTGATATCCCTATACATGCTTGTAGATGAAGAAGGCAGGGTTTTAACCAAACCACAGAAGCTAACTAATAAGATATTCTGGGTAGGGAGAAAGATAAGAATACAGCAGAAAAGTTGAAACACCACCCAAGGAAGGGATGGTTACTGCAGTGGACAGCTACTGAACGGTCTGTCGGACCAACACCTAGGTCAGACTCCCAACCCAGACTCCTGGGATACAGATGCAGATGCCTACACTGAGAAATGTGATCACGGCCAGCCTAATCAGAGCTCACGATCTGAGACACTAATTAGATAATTCTCTGCCCCGTTTCACAGGTCTGTTGTTTTCTGCGATCCTTAGCTCACTAGAAAGTTACTTCTCCCCCACGCTCTTACGCGTCATCCGTCTGGCCAGGATCGGCCGCATCCTCAGGCTGATTCGAGCAGCCAAGGGGATTCGCACGCTGCTCTTCGCCCTCATGATGTCCCTGCCCGCCCTCTTCAACATCGGCCTCCTCCTCTTCCTCGTCATGTTCATCTACTCCATCTTCGGCATGGCCAGCTTCGCTAATGTCATAGATGAGGCTGGCATCGACGACATGTTCAACTTCAAGACCTTTGGCAACAGCATGCTGTGCCTTTTCCAGATCACCACGTCGGCTGGCTGGGATGGCCTCCTCAGCCCCATCCTCAACACAGGACCCCCCTACTGCGACCCCAACCGGCCCAACAGCAATGGCTCCAAGGGGAATTGTGGAAGCCCAGCGGTGGGCATCCTCTTCTTCACCACCTACATCATCATCTCCTTCCTCATCGTGGTCAACATGTACATTGCAGTGATTCTGGAGAACTTCAATGTGGCCACAGAAGAGAGCACGGAGCCCCTGAGCGAGGACGACTTTGACATGTTCTATGAGACCTGGGAGAAGTTTGACCCGGAGGCCACCCAGTTCATTGCCTTTTCTGCCCTCTCAGACTTTGCAGACACACTCTCTGGCCCTCTTAGAATCCCAAAACCTAATCAGAATATATTAATCCAGATGGACCTGCCGTTGGTCCCCGGAGATAAGATCCACTGTTTGGACATCCTCTTTGCCTTCACAAAGAATGTCTTGGGAGAATCTGGGGAGTTGGATTCTCTGAAGACTAATATGGAAGAGAAGTTTATGGCAACTAATCTTTCCAAAGCATCCTATGAACCAATAGCAACCACCCTCCGGTGCAAGCAGGAAGACATCTCAGCCACCATTATTCAAAAGGCCTATCGGAACTACATGTTGCAACGCTCCTTGATGCTCTCCAACCCCCTGCATGTGCCCAGGGCTGAGGAGGATGGCGTGTCACTCCCCAGGGAAGGCTATGTTACATTCATGGCAAATGACAACGGTGGGCTCCCAGACAAATCGGAAACTGCTTCTGCTACGTCTTTCCCACCATCCTATGACAGCGTCACCAGGGGCCTGAGTGACAGGGCCAACATTAGCACATCTAGCTCAATGCAAAATGAAGATGAAGTCACTGCTAAGGAAGGGAAGAGCCCTGGACCTCAGTGAAGACACTCCAGCATGCACGGGGCGGGTTCTAATGTCTTTCTCTGCTGTGCTGACCCTTTCCCTCCAGAGATGGCACCAACCTACAGCCTCACCGATGCATGTCACTGGTCATGGTGTCAGAGCTGAATAGGGATATCCTTGAGAAAGCCCCCACCCCAATAGGAATCAAAAGCCAAGAATACTCCCCCACTTTGACATCTCTTCTGAACTTTCAGAAGATGACATCGCTTTGTGTTGTTTGTGACCAGAGATGTGATTTACCAACTTCTCAGAACCAGAACTTCCAGAGACACATGGCAAGGACATTTCTGGTGGTCTCAGGCAATCTTGGAGAAGTTGCATAGGGGTGGCACTGTCGCATAGGGGTGGCACTGCTAATGAGGGTTTGCATGACTGCATGCTCGCAGTTGCCGGACAATACCTGAGGGTCGGCCATTAAAATTGATATTTTTAAAGGTATAGCAAGAGTAACATATCTCTTGTGTGTATGTGTGTGCACACGCATGTGTGTGTTATGCCTACACATGTACATGTGCCTTTGGAGGCCAGAGGTCAATCTCTGGTGTCATTCTTCAGGCACTTTTTATGATAAGGTCTTTCGCTGGCCTCGAGCTCTCGTAGGCTCTGCTGGCAGGGCATGAGCCCCAGGGATCTACCTACCTCTGCCCTCCCCAGCTGTGAGATTACAGGCACACTCTCCAAATACCTGGTGGTTTTACATAGGTTATAGGAGGTAAAATTCAAGTCCTCGTGCTTGTTTACAAACCAAGATATCTCCCCAGACCCCTACCGTTATATATCTTAAAGTACCAGTTTATGCCCCTCCCCATACATGTATGATACTAACATGTGTCATGAGTCACTTTCCCTTTACTCTCAGGGGCCCTGATACTCTGCGGTCAGAACCTGAAGATGTATGTATGTATGTATATATATATATATATATATATATGAAATTGTACATGTGAGTACAAGTCTAGGGATGGCATGGCACTGAGTCCCCTGCAGCTGGAGTTTACAGATGTTTGTGAGCCACCTGATGTTGGTGCTGGGAACTAAATTCAAGTCCTCTGCAAGACGAGAAAGTGCTCTTAACCACCTAGCCCTAACTGACTCTATTTTAACTCTGTACTGATTGCCTGGCTACCTAGGGCTGAGATCTTTCCCCTATGAACCCAGTTTCTCCACTTTTAAAGTCTGTAGGAATAGGAGCCGATTAGACAACTCTCGGTCTCATGCTCAAAGCTCAGTGGTACTCAGACCAGTGGATGGGGAGGACAGCATTGCCATGCCCAGATCTTCCTTCTGTGATTGGCCGAGGCAGATTTGGATTATGTTCTAGATTCTGTTTTATATCTCATAATAGAACTTTAAGAAGGCCACCATAGTCCCATGGTACCAGGACTCCACAATTAGTATAATTAAAAGCTAATGGATATTTCAAGAAAAATCTGGTGAATAAAATATTATAGTCAGTAGGTTTTTATCCATCCAACAAACATTTGTAAGTACCTGTTATATGGCAAACATTGCTCTAAGAACAAAAAACAAAACAGGAGCTAAGCTCCGCAGATGAATTGAAGTTTATTTGGTGTATATCCTGGTATATCAACTTGACACGACCAAGAGTATCTGGGAAGAGGGAGTCTCGATTAAGGGACCTAAGATCAGATCAAATTGACCTGCTGCCATGTCTGTGGGAAATTGTATTGATTGATGATTAATGTATAAGGGCCCACCCAACTCATGGTGGACAGTGCTATCACAGGGCAGGTGGTCCTGGCTTTTAAGAAAGCTGACTAAGCATTTACGAAAGCTGACTAAGCATTTACGAAAGCTGACTAAGCATTTAAGAAAGCTGACTAAGCATGAGCCAGACAAAGCAGTCCAGTAAGAAGCATCCTTCCATGGTCTCTGCTTCAGTTCTTGACTCCAGGTTCCTTCATTGGATTCTCTCAGTACAGGATTATAATCTGTAAGCTGAATAAACCTTTTCATCCCCGAGTGGCTTTTGTCATGATGTTTATCACAGCAACAGAAGGCAAACTAGGACCATGTGTTAGACACTTTGCTTATTTGGTGTGACGAAATACTCAATAAGACCACTTAAGGAAGATAGATGTAGATGATAGAGATAGATAGATAGATAGATAGATAGATAGATAGATAGATAGATAGGTTTGTATGTGTATATGTATGTGTTTTGAATCACAGTTTTAGGGTACACCATCCAAGCATGAGTTGATGGGTCCCATCATATCCACAATCATGAAGCAGAGGGAGATGGATGTTGGTGTCCCACCTGGTTTCCCCCATGGGATGGTGTCACTCATACTTAGAATGAGTCTTCCCTCATCAGTTAAACCTCTCTAGAAACATCCTCACAGGCACACTTAGAGATGTGCTTTTATGGTGATTCTAAAGCCTGCCAAGTTGACAGTGAAGATTAGCTGTCACATGACAAAGCTGGTCACACGGAACTTATCATCCTCTGTGAACTCTCGAGACGTTCCCAGCCATGATCAAAAAGCCCAGGTCGATTCACTGGCTGTGTGTTGCACAGTAGTATTTTCTGTTGAAATAGTTATGAACCATAGAGACTGATCCACGGTACGTCTCTCACAGATGGTAATCCCCCTTTCTCTGACACCATTGGCCCAGCAGTGACCGAAAGCTTTCCAGGTTCTAGCAGGGTCTGCCAGCACCCACAGGTGCACAGGAGCACAGTGGTGATGGGATAATGGAGGTGTGAGCCATCCCAGCCCAAGCCACACTCTCAGGTCACATCTGAAAAATTAGTTCAACCTGGCAGTGCTTAGTCCCGGGTGCCACTGATCCAAGGGACACAGACACAGACTGAGACTGCTGAGTACTCTGTCAACATCTCAGCCCCATGCAGTCAAGGCCAGAAGCTATCTAAAATTACATTTCCACAAGTGTTTACAAGACAGTTGGGTAGACAGACAGCCTGGGGACCGTCTTATTTTTACAGTGTAATGTGAAAGAATTAGAAGTAGCCAAATAGCAGACTGTTTTTTATAAAATCGATGGTGTTATTCTCAGAGGTATTTGTTCTAGTTTGTGTCTCTGTTGCTGTGATAAAACACTGATCAGAGGGGGAAAAAAAAAGCAAAGCAAAGCAGTTTGAGGAGGAACAAGGTTATTTCATCTTAGACTTTCCAACTTAGAAGTTCCATCATCAAGGGAAGCCAAGGCGGAAACTCAGCCTGGAAGCAGGAACTGAAGCAGAGACCATGAGGAAGTCTGCTTTCTGGCTTGCTCAGTGCCTTTCTTATACACCCCAGTCCCCCTGTGCTTGCCCAGGAATGGTGCCACCCACAGTGGGCTGAGTCCCCTTACATTAACTAGCAATCAAAACAGTGTTCTCAAAAACATGGCCACAGGCCAGTCTGATGGAGGCAGTTCATTTGGCATTTCTTCTTCTCAAGCATGTCAAGTCGACAACTGACTCTGTCTATGACAGTACTTCTTATCCTACCTCCTACCCCAATTTGTAGGTTGAATTGTGTCCTCCCAAAAGACCTATTGAGGTCCTAACATAGGAGATCTGTTAATACGTATTCACTTGGAAGTAGGTTCTTTGCAGGGATAACCAAACCAAGATGTGGCCGTACTCAATCGGGCCCTAATGCCAGAGGGCTGGTGTTACGATAGGAGGACGGTTTGGACATTCAGAGGGGACGTGCAGCAGGACAGTGCACATGCAAAGAAAACTGTGTGAAGACAGATCTGGCTGATGGCAAAGGAATGTGAAAACTTGCTGACATTCCTCAGAAGCCCAGAGACTGTGAGGGAGACAAGGGTTCTCCCTTAGATGTCAGAGAGAGCACAGCCAGCGCCTTGGTTGTTAATGTCTAGCCTCCAGGAATGCTAGACATAAGGAAATGCATGTCTGTTCTCGAAGCCACCTAACCTGTGGTACTGTGCTATAGCATCCCTGGGAAACAAATACACACTGTGTTTATTCCACACAAAGGCATCTGTCAAGGTTCGATGGGAACCATTAAAACAGGGACACAGTGCAAAATGAGTCCCTCACAGTTTTCAGGAATGTGCTCAATGCAAATGCAAGAGCATCAAGTTTCACTAAATCTTGGCTCAGTGAGATGGCTCAGTGCATTAAAGCGCCTGCTGCCAACCCCAGAGAAGTATTAGCTGGGGGACCTCTCGGGGAGGAAAAGAGAGAACTGAGTCCTTGGATTGTCCTCTGATCTCCACACGTGTACTGCGGCACATGCACTCCTACCCCGTCACACGCAGAATAAGTCATTGCAATTTTTAAAACTTCACTAAATCCACTTCTGGAGTTTTCCTAGTGGCCCCGTTATAAGATAAGAGCTGGTCTGGGCAGATGTGAAAAGCACGGGCACGTGGAATCCAGCCCCACACCCCACAGGAGATGGCACTCGAACATCTGTGATCAGAATATGTGAGAAGCCCTCAGCTCTGGAGGAGATCAGACAGAGCAGTGGTGCTGACCATGCAAACATCCATAAAACGTGCATTTTCTTTAATAAACACTTCCCATGGCGAAGCATTTACTCTCACCAAAGAAGCCTGCTTTTGCAGGGCGGGGTAGATCATTAAAGAAATCCACAACTGGTCAAAACACAGACAACAACCGGCCATGGGCTCACCAATCCCAGTTGATATATAAGGCTCAGGGGATATCTCAGAAGAGGAAGGGGAACGACTGTAAGAACCAGACAACCAGGACATAGCACAAACCATGGCTGCCTAAGCAAGACTTACACAACGGTAACAGTTGGCATGCAGGTGTGAGTGGGGGAAATCTTACAAACCTGCACCCTAGATGAAAAGCTACAGGCAGTTAATGGCTGCTGAGGGTGGAAGGACCAGTCCTTCCCAGGGACTCCCTCTTTGGTAGGTATCCAATCCCAAGGGGTCAGCCCTAAAAACATATATATGTGTGTGTGTACATATACATATATATACACACACACATGCACATATATATGTATATGCATAACACAGAACACTATCAGCAGGATATAGGATATAGTTATATATACACATGTATGTGTGTGTGACAATGGACAATGACAAGTGGATCAGAGCTTGAGAGGGCGTGGGGGAGAAACAGGAGGAGTTGGAAGATGAGAGACAGAGCAGAAATGTTATTAAGTGCAAAACTCGCGGAAATTCTTTTCTTAAAGCTTTTAAAATTTAAATTAGAAAACTACTAATTATTTTATCCCATGAACCTAATCAACCTGCAGACATAGTTTAAAAAGAACACTCTCACCCAGAAGGCCAGGCATAGGCTTTTGCCCTTAGACAAAGGTTAAGACGTTTTCCTCGATACCCTGGTTGTGGCATCCGACAGATTCTGAGTGAGTTGCTGAAACACGGGCTGGAAGCTTCAAACAGACAAATGAAAGGGCAGTTCTTAGGTTCCAGTAGTGACAGGGCAGCATATTTAAACATTTCTGCCGCCTAGTTAAATACCAGACAAGCAACAAGTTGGGAGGATGTGGTGCAGTATTGCTCAGAAAGCCGCATTGTTAGCCGGGAGGAAAATAAAGGTTTTTATTATGTTTAGACTCTGGTAAGTTAAGAATGTGTGGCTTAATTACTAGAGTCACCACTAGCGAGCAGGGCGAGTATATAATTTCCAATAAGACAGGGAGGAGTACACTAAGAAACAATTAGAAAAGAAGCTTACAGGGCTGGGAGATGTCTGGGGGATAAATGGCTTGCCATGGAAGTGTGACGACTGGAGTTTGATCGCCCCAGCACCTACGTTAAAAAAGCTCCAGGCATGGTGGCATATGCTTGTGATCCCAGCAACCGGGAAGGAGAGATGGGGGACAAGGGACAGCCTGGGGCTGGCTGAGCAGTCAGCTTATCCTAACCAAATGAGTAGTCAAGGTGAGGGAGCCCGTCTCAAATCAGAAGATGGAGAGCAACTGAGGAAGACACCGGAGATTGATCTCTGGCCTCCACACATATGTGCACATATGCACACGTGCACTTTCACACACATGAACACACACACAATATGGTAAAAAGAAGAGGGGGATACATTAGAAACACAGAGCAAGAGGAACAAGTAGAAAAGAAACAGTCATGTAGTGTGGTGGTGGGTACTGCATGTGCATGTGGTAGGGGCAGAGGTGCTGTGGTGCACATGTACTGCACATGTGGGGGGGCAAGGTGCTTTGGTGCACATGTACTGCACATGTGTGGGGGGGCGAGGTGCTGTGGTGCACATGTACTGCACATGTGGTAGGGGCAGAGGTGCTGTGGTGCACATGTACTGCACATGTGTGTGGGGCAGAGGTGCTGTGGTGCACATGTACTGCACATGTGTGGGGGGCAGAGGTGCTGTGGTGCACATGTACTGCACATGTGTGGGGGGCAGAGGTGCTGTGGTGCACATGTACTGCACATGTGGGGGGGCAGAGGTGCTGTGGTGCACATGTACTGCACATGTGGTAGGGGCAGAGGTGCTGTGGTGCACATGTACTGCACATGTGTGTGGGGCAGAGGTGCTGTGGTACACATGTACTGCACATGTGTGGGGGGCAGAGGTGCTGTGGTGCACACGTACTGCACATGCGTGGGGGCGGGCAGGGGTTGACATAAGGTGTCCTCCTGCCTTAGTTAGAGTTGCTATGCTGTGATAAAGCAACCAAAGGCAACCTGGGGGAGGAAAGGGTTTATGTCTCTTACAGTTCTATACCGTAGTCCGTCACTGAGGAAAGCTGGGGCAGGAACCTGAAGGCAGGGGCTGATGCAGAGGCCAAGGAGGAGTGCGTCTTCCTGACTTGCTCCCCATGTATTGTTCAGCTGTTTCCTTGTGGCACCCAGGACTACACCTCAGGAGCATCCCTGCCCACTGTGAGCTAGGCCAGCCCACACCAATCACCAATCCAAAAAAAAAAAAAAGGGGGCACCATGGGTTTGCCTGTGGGCCAATCTGGTGGCAGGTAGTATGGGTTTGCCTGTGGGCCAATCTGGTGGCAGGTAGTATGTTCTTAATTGAGGTTGCCTCTTCCAAAATAACTATAGCTTGTGTCGAGTTAACACAAAACCAGCCAGCACCCCTCTTCAGCTGTCTCTACCTTACTTTCTGAAACACGGTCTCTCAGTGAACCTGGAGCTCACTGGTTGGCTAACCTGGCTGACAAGCAAGTCCCAAGGATCCTCCTGTCTCCACCCCCTACCCCCCTGCCAGTTTGGGGATACACACCAGGTGCACCTCTCACATAGGCCCTGAAGATTCCAACTTGGGTCTTCAAGTTCACACAGTCACACAGCAAACACCTTACCAACTGAACTATTTTCTCAAACAAATATATATATGCCAATAATGCCAATAATTCCATTACATAGAAAACAGATTAAATGCTCCAGAAAATAGGCAAATAATGTCAGGCAGGACCTTAACACTTTAATTATAGGGGGTTGAAGAGATGGCTCAGCAGTTAAGAGCACTGGTTATTCTACCAGAAGTTCTGAGTTCAATTCACAGCAACCACATGGTGGCTCACAACCATCTGTAATGGAATCCAATGCCCTCTTCTGGTGTATGTCTGAAGACAGCTACAGTGTACTCACATACATAAAATAAATAAATAAAATCTTTAAAAATCACAACAACAACAAACACTTCAAACATAACCAGGCATACACCTTTAATCTCAGCACTTGGGAGGCAGAGGCAGGAGGATCTCTGTGAGCTTGAGGCCAGCCTGGTCTACAGAGTGAGCTCCAGGCCAGCCAGGACTACACTGAGAAACCTTGATTTGAAAAAAAACAAAAACATTTCAAATATATAATTTCTTTAGAATGCCCACTTACTTCAAACCTAAGTTTTCTGAAAGGCTGCACATAAGACTAACGGAATCCTATAAATATCAACAAGTAACTAAAAGAGCCAGAAGAAGGGTTAAGGCTGGAAAGCGCTGCCCCCTAGGCTCAACACAGCCTTTGTGAACATGAGCTCACAGCACAGCTACCTGCACTGGGCCCCCACAAGACTGGCCCTGTTGACCATCAGTCATGGAAGGGGTGTGGCCTGTGGGCTGTACTCTTCACTGCTGGACTATAGCTTATTGATAGATATTGGGAAATCATCGTCTTCTGTTGTGTATCCACTGCTGAGCCACCAGAATCCAGTGGATAGCTCCAAACCCAGGGTCGCTCAGACAGCCCTGTTTAACCTGGTGGCTCACAAAACAACCAATAGGCATGTGCATGCGACAGAGATGCTTAGGAAGATAAGAGAGGCCTGGTCTATCAGGAAGATGGGAGAGCATGAGAGAAGAGTGGTCAGTATGCTTTATGTACATGTGTGGTACTGTCAATGAACAAATTTAATTAATAAAATAGAAAAAAAATAGATTTGAAGAGGCTCTTCATAATAGAGGAAATCTGAATAACTAATAAACATATAAAAGGGTGCGCAACCTAATTAGCAATCAGGAAAAATATGCAAATTAAAACCACCGGGAAATACCATTATGTGTCGGCCGAGTCTACAAAACAAAAATTAGAGTCCAATAAAAATCAAATGTTGGCAACAATGAAAAAAGACAAGCACTCTCGTGCACTTTTGGAGAGCGAGTAAATTGATACAGCCAGTTTCAGAAAACAGCATCACTTTAACTAGAGGAGTTAAAAGCACACAAGTTCATTTCCATTCTGGGAAGGCCACCCAAACAAATCTATGCACGTGAGATTCAAGAGCCATGCACACTGTGGTGGTTTGAATATGCTTGTCCCATGGAGGCGGCACCCTTAGGAGGTGTGGCCTTGTTGGAAGAAGTGTGTCACTGTGAGGGTGGGCTTTGAAGCTTACCTTTGTAAGAGTTGCCTTGGTCATGGCGCCTCTTCACAACAATGAAACCCTAACAAGACACGCATCATGACTTCTTATGAAGCCAGGCACAGTGGTACATGCCTGTCATCCCAGCACTACCAGAGCTGAGGCAGGAGGATCAGGAGTTCAAGGTCATCCTCACCTTTAGGGTTTAAGGACAGCCTGAGCTCTGTGAGATCTTGTCTCAAATACAAATAAGCTAGAGAGATGACTCAGCGGATAAGCCCATTGGCTGCTCTTTCAGAGGGCCTGGGTTTAATTCCCAGCACTTACATGGCAGCTCACAACTGTCTATAGCTCCAGGTTCACCCTCTCTGGCCTCTGTGACCAGGCACACATGTGGTACACAGATATACATGTTGGCAAAACACGCTATGTGTAAAAAAAAATTTAAAGTAAAACAAAAAATATTTCTTATGGATTTAATAGACCCAAATTAGAAATAATTCACTGTCTATCGGCAATAGAATAATTTAATAACTTGTGTCATTTTAAGAGTGTAATCTTATGCAGTAATAAAAAGACAATTGAGAAATAGCTCCCCACAAGTCTATAAATGAATCTTACAAGAGCAATATTGAATGAGAGAAGCCAGATACCAAACTATCCTATAGGACTCTAGGTGATTCTGGAACCGGCTGAATTAACACATACAGAAAAACAGAGATCAGTTATGAAAGCCAGAAATGAGTTCCTGCCAGGCAGAGGGGAGGCTGATGACCGCTGGCATCTGATTACACCTCTCTGGGAGCGCCTTCATGTCAAGCATGTTTGTCTAGTGAGTTTTCTGTATTTTTACTTCACAATTGCAAAAGAAGAAAGAAACTTCAAGCGTCTGAGCCTTAGCTTCTCCTCCTCCCTCATCACAGAAGTAATTAGCATCCACCTTCTCCATTGTGGCATTTACATCCCGGACTTAGGTCATCTGCGCCTGTGGGGTGAGTAGGAGTTCAGGAGTGGGTAATTAAAACAGGAAATTCTCGGGAAAGTGAATCAGAACTGCATTCAGCATGGGAGATGTGCCGGCAGCCCAGCCGACGCTGCTGTGAAGCAGGCATGGCAGAGGGAGGGAGGGAGAGAGAGAGACTGGGTAGAACACTCCTGGTGGGGATGAAGTTTGGTATCCCTGGGTTACTTCAAACAGCATGGCTGCCTCAGGGCTTCATTCTGAGAAGCCATCTACTAGCCAGGATGAGATCACAGGAGCACCTTACACAGCCTAGACATTCTACGATGGTTAGCTTCAGTTATCTGTTGACACAGTCCTGAATCACACAGAAGAACCTCAATAAGGGACTGTCTAGATCAAACTGGTCTGCCGGCATGTCTGTGTGGTGGGGCGGGTACTGATGTGGGAAGAGTCTACCTCGGAGCAGGTAGCACCGTTCACTGCGTTTAAGGTGCTAGACTGTGGAAATGTGAAGAGAACCTATCGAGCATGAGCAAGCTTGCACATTCTGCATTCTCTCTGTCGTTTTGACCGTGAGTGTGACTGGCTGCTTCAAGTTCCCGCCTTGACAGTGGTGGGCTGTAATCTGTAACCAAACAAAACTTTCTTCCTTGAAGTTAGTTTTGGCTCAGGGTATTTTATCCCAATAACAGAAACGACACTAAAGCACATTCTGACCAGATCTTAGCCTTCAGTGTAAGTGATAGGAATCAACACGCAGCTGCAGAGAGGGCTCTAAGACGACGAGCACTTGATGTTCTTGCAGAGGACGGGGGTGGGGGGGTGGGGGGGTGTCCTAGGACTCACCAACGCTGGGAGCTACAGTTCTAGCACATCTAATACCCTTTTCTGGCACGTGCACACACACACACACACCACCAAATAAAAAAATAAATCCCTAAAAGAAGAAATCCCAACCTAAAGTAGTTCATGGGGGAGAAAGAAAGGAAATATATTTTTTCTGACTAAATAAAAAAACCCCAAAAGGCAACTGATTCTATTGGGATCCAGTCTCTTCCTTCCTCTCCAGTGTACTGTATTCTACTTTCGCTCCATCCTCCGGTATCATGTCCGTGTGGTAGGAAAGATACTCCGTAAGTCATTTGTATCTGTGATCATTAAACGAAAATTTGACATTTTCCCAGTAACTCCAACCGAAACCCAGGGAGGTATTCATCATGCCCCACGAGTGAATATATCACAGTCCCCATCCAAAACAAATATTGTTCCCAGCACACCAGCTTTCTGGGATCATGACCTCATCCTGGGAATCCGGAGCTACTCTGAGAACAGTTCCCAACAGAAGAGTTCTGTGACCATTTGAAGAGAGAATGGATGCGGTATATGTTAAAAGAATACCTGCCAATCGACCCACCCATTGGCTGCCTGAGGTTGGTATACAGTCTCCTTACCAGACATGAAAATAACTTTCTAACATAACAAAGACAGCTATCTAAGTAAAACCACACTCACTCTCTCCTGGAGAGAGAGACTCCAGAGCCCTGTCCAATCGCTGTGTTTTCCTTCAAGACGGGCAACTCTGTCAACCAATCACGGTGTCTTTTTCTTTGAGACAGGCAACTGTGCCTTCCAATCACAGGCGGGAGACGCCAGATTCACAGCCTTTACAGAAAGGTTCAACACTATCCAAGTGGCCATCTACTTCCATGAGTAGTATTTTGACTTCTTTCCAACCGGTCCCATTACCACTCTTGTCTGCAACAGTCTATTTTCAAACAGTAGCCCCATTCAAACCTCACCGCGGCTTCCTTTGGTATTCTGAACAGCTGTCATTACGATGGCTTTACACATAGTCTGCCCCTCTCTCTTCTCAGACCTCACCCACATTCTTTCACCTTCCTCCTTCCTTGTTGGCTGTTCCGTAAACCAGACACGCTCTTGCCTCAGTGCGGAGGTCCTTGAAACCCACTACACCCTCAGCAGAAAATGCATGCCCCTTCTCCCACACTGTCTGTGGTTCCTTCATGACCAACCCCTCCAATTACAGGCATCTGCACTGCGCTTTTCATCTTCCCTTGAATAGCAGTATAGCAGTCTGTCTGTCTTTCCTGTTAGGACGTAAATTCTCAAGCACTCTGCCGTGCTCACAGATGTATCATTAGCAATAATGTCCAAGTACGTTCACAGACATATGTTAAATGAATGACAAATAGCTGGCACATAAATAGATCTTCACAACCCAGGCCCCAAAGGCTAACTATTCAATCAACATGCAAAAAAGTAGGATAAATGTTGGTCTTGCTGCATGGAAAAATGTCTCCTCTGTCATCGTTCTCGAGTGAGATGAGCACAGAGAAAGAGTGAAGAGGTTAGGGGTAGAACCAGAGGGAAGAGGAGAACAAAAAGAAAAGGAAGGGAAGGAGAGGGGAGGGGAGGGGAGGTGGAGAAGGACAGGGAAAAGAAATCTAACAAAAGAGAGACACTGGCTAGTCCCAGTTTCATAACATCACAGGTTACCAGCTGGATTCTTGCTTTATAAGAACCTGAATTCTGGCAACCATGACAAAGCCAAACAGATTGAACTCAGAGTGAGGGACACTGGGTAAGTGTTGTGCCTATGAAGACCGGAGCTGTGGCTTCTGTTTGGTTGGTTGTTTGGTTGGTTAGGGGATTTTTAGGATCTCAAGCAAATTGACTGAAAATAACGAAGCCTGCTCAGAGAGGATGTTCCTGGCATAACCCGAGGTGCCCACTCCTACATTCTTCTGTGCTGAGAGTCAAATCCTTTCCTTCCAGGTAAGGCTTCCCTGACCATCAGTCAGCAATGAACCCTGCACCACAAGATTATTCGTGCATCCCCTCAAGTGGAAATGCTCTAAAGTGTGCCCTCCTGAAGCACTCGAGATGAGTCAGCCCCAAGTGAGTCCAGGTAGAAAAGGCAGGGTTTGCCTGTACGCATCAAATAAGCAGCTCAGGCAGTCGCAGCTACTGTTGACCTTTAAACACTGTTCCAGTAGCACAACCAGCAACCAAAGTTGGCCACTGCCATTTGCTGGCAAAGATAACTGTGGAGGGCTGAAGATAGAGAAAGCTCATTTTCCAGAGTCAAGGCTCAGTTAATTGATGATTAGAAACTTGGCTGTTCTCTCTTCCTGCTTCCAGATGTAATTGTATTATAAAGTAAACTAGAGGGATGTGTGTGTATGTGTGTATGCATGCATGTGTGCATGCTGTGTGTGTATATGTGTGTATGCATGCATGTGTGTATGCATGCATGTGTGTATGCTGTGTGTGTGTATGTGTGTGTATGCATGCATGTGTGTATGCTCTGTGTGTGTGTGTGTGTGTGTGTGTGTGTGTGTGCGCGCGTGCGTGCGTGTGCTGGGTAGTGATGTTCCTTTGGAACAGGGAGCCTCAGAAACACTTGGCAGCTGAAGCTGTCTGAAGATGATACTACTTAGTTCATTGGCTGAGCACTGCAGTGCCCTGGACTCCCTCTGGGTGAGAAGGAAGAACGACACAGTTAGACTCTAGGCTTCAATCAGGACCTGGTCTTTCATTGGCTCTGTAATAGGAGTAAGAAGTCCTGCTCTGTCATCTTAGTCTGGTTTCTGTTTTAGTTTGCTTCTCTGTTGCTGTGAGACAACACTACTCAAAACCAATTCGGGGGAGGAAAGGGTTTGTTCCATCTTACAGATTAGAGTCCATCATCAAAGAAAGCAAGGACTGGAGCTCAAGCAGGAACCTGGAGGCAGGAACAAAAGCAAAAACCATGGAAGGGAACTGCTTGCTGGCTTGCTCAGCCTGCTCTCTTACAGAATCCAGGACTGCCTGCCCAGGGATGGCCCCACCCACAATGAGCCAGGCTCTCTTACCCTAATCATTAATCAAAAACTTCCTCCACACACACACTTACCTACAGGCCAATCTGACGGTGGCAATTCCTCAATTGAGGTTATCACTCTTCCAGTGACCCTAGTTTGTATCATTTCCATAAACCAAACAACATACCCATCAACGCACCAAAGAGATTCAAGGAAAATAAAACTGCTTTATAAGTCTAACAGGAGAAAGGAGGCCTGCAGATGGCTCCTCTGGTGAAGCAGTCACCATGTACACAGACCTGTGTAGAATATTTTAATGTCTTTCTTTGTCAGAATCAACTTAGCTATTTAAAAAAAAATTATTGATTCTTTGTGAATTTCACTTCATGTACCCTAATCCCACCCAGTTCCCTGCTCTTTCATATCCACCCTGTGCCCTTGCATCCACAGTCCCAAAAGAAAACAAAACAAAAGCTAAAAATTAAATTAAATTTAAAAAATAAAAGAAACAAAAAAATAAAACAAAACGAAAATTCTCGCTATTGAAGCTGCAGTGTGTCATGGTGCACCTTTTGCCCAAACATATACATATACATATACATATACATATACATATACATATACATATACATATACATATACATATACATATATGAGAGAGAGAGTTTATTCTTACTTTATGTGTCTGGTGTTTTGCCTGCATGTATGTTTATGTGAGGGTGTCAGATCTGGGAGTTACAGACAGTTGTGAGCTGCTGTGTGGGTGCTGGGAACTGAGCCCAGGTCCTCTGGAAGAGCAGGCAGTGCTCTTAACTGCTTGCAAACAGCTTTTCTTGCAAACATCCATTGCAATGAGTCATTGGTCTGATTCAAGACCTTTGGCTTCTGCTACCATCAATACTGGATGTTCACTGGGAGTCCTCTTGGATATTCTGTTCCTGACCTGTGTCATGGAGATCCTGCAGCTTTGGATCTGGGGGGCTGGCCTCTTCACACACTCCAGCAGTTCATAGATGGAGTAAATGTTGGGGTGGGCTAGCTCAAAGCCCTGGATCTGGGCCTGGGTGGTAGCTAAACTGGTCATCCCACCAGCTCTCCAGCACTGCCCCAGCTAGCTCACCCAGTACCACAGCCAGCAAGGCTGTGACTTAGCTATTATAAATCTGAGCCTTTCCATGTAATATGTAGGATAGGCTCAACCAAGTCTATGAAAACTTCCAGGATCTACAAGTACAATCTCTGTGTGAATGAATGAATGGGAGTGTGTGTGTGTGTGTGTGTGTGTGTGTGTGTGTTTAGTTGTGTGCAGATGCGCATAGGACCAGAAAAGGGCATCAGAATTACTGGAGGTAGAGTCGCAGATGGTTGCAAGCTGCCTGAGATAGGTATTGGGAACCAGAAAGAAAACTCCAGATCTGGTATAGTTGTTGCAATAAGCCTCTCATCTGTTTTCTAAAATGTGTCAGTTTCCCAGGCTGAGGTTTCTTTGGTTAGAAGGCATATGCTCTATTCCACTAGTCTTTCTCTTAAAAGCCTTGTAATCAGTTACTTTAGTAGCTGTGCACTACAGGAAGGGGAAGTACCGTTCAGTGATTAAAAGGCAAGGACTCTGCTTTTTGTTTGTGTCTTAGTCAGGGTTTCTATTCCTGCACAAACATCATGACCAAGAAGCAAGTTGGGGAGGAAAGGGTTTATTCGGCTTACACTTTCACATAGCTGTTCATCACCAAAGGAAGTCAGGACTGGAACTCAAGCAGGTCAGGAAGCAGGAGCTGATGCAGAAGCCATGGAGGGATGTTTCTTACTGGCTTGCTTTCCCTGGCTTGCTCAGCCTGCTTTCTTATAGAACCCAAGACTACCAGCCCAGGGATGGCACCACCCACAATGGACCCTCCCTCCTTGATCACTAATTGATAAAATGCCTTACAGCTGGGTCTCATGGAGGCATTTCCTCAACTGAAGCTCCTTTCTCTGTGATAACTCCAGCCTGTGTCAAGTTGACAAACAAAACCAGCCAGTATAGTCTTCCTGTTTGTTTGTGTGTTTGTGTGTTTGTTTGCTGTTTGGGGGACAGTTTCTCTGTGTAGCCCTGGTTGTCCTGGAACCAACTCCATAGACCAGGCTGGCCTCACACTTAGAGATCTGCCTGCCTCTGCCTCCTGTGTGCTGGGCTTACAGACGGGAACCACCGCGCACAGCTAACAGACACAGGACTCAGAGTGCTAGCACGGCCTAAGTGGGAGCCTGAGCACTTGTGGGGACAGGATGGAAAATGGAGCTATGCTCTAGCAAGTCACAGTGGAACACAGGTACAGTCAGCTTCCCCCACCACCTGGATCTAGATCTGCCACCAGCAACATATGATTATTTAAATTTAGGTTTCCATAACCACTGAATATTATACTTACTTATATTGTATTTGTTTAGGGGTTGGCAAACTATAGCATGGTAAATCTGGCCTATAACTTTTTTTGCACAGCCTGGTCTCAAGGACTCTACCTTCTAACAGAGTTAAAGAGAGGATGGGAGTGGAGGCGTACTTCAGTTATTTGAGTATTTGACAGGACGCTCAAAGCCCTGGATGGCTTCCAGCCCCAGCACCACACAAACTAGAAGTGGTTTGCCCACCTGAAATCCTGGCATTCAAGAAGTGCAGCAGAAGGATCAGAAGTTCAAGGTCTCGTGACACCTGGGATAGATACTTTTGGCAACAGGCAGAACCCCCATGTGGGATGCCAGGGCTGATGTTACAGAAAAGGCCAAGAGGAGGCCCCTGAGCAGCAGTGTTTTGCAATCTGAGCCGCACCCCATCTCGTGCAATAGCGAGGCCCATGCAGAAGGATCTCAGAATGTCTGTGGACTGCTGTGCCTGCCCAGGTAGTTTTCTAAATGCAGTATTTTGGAGGATGTAGCCTTGCTGATATAAACCAACATAGCCCCTGGCATCCAGACACAGGTGACTGAAAATTCCCTTCCTTCCAATCAAAAAGCGTCCTGCTTTTACCTGGTGTGACCAACATTATACCTGAGTAGCTTTGCTATCAAGCTCTTTAAGCCAACCTGTCTCTGCAAGGAAACAGTGTAAGAAATAATTACCTTACAGAATCTGTGACTACAAGGACACTCATCCACGTTGTGCTTTTCTTGATATTATGGTGATCGGATCTTATGATAAAGATGCAGTAGACTTTTGAGTTGCCTTGGGAATACAAATATGAACCAGAAAAGTGAATTATATGAATGATAGATGCCATGAATGCCAGGTGCCTGGCTCAGCAGTTTTAGGGGTTTGTTTATTTGAAGTATTTTAATGTATTATCTCCATGGTGAGATACTAGTAGAAATTTTCTTTAAAAGGTCCAAAAATGATCAGATACTTGGTGAATTTCATATATATATTGCTATGTATATGTACATATACATACATATATACACACATATACATACTGAACATATGTCTAAAGTACATGTCTAAGAACTGAAATTACTGCTGGGGAGATGGTTCAGTGGATAAAGCGCTTGCTACATAATAACAAGATCAGAACCCAGTAAACACCTGGTGGGCAAGGAGCCTGGCCTGCAACCCCAGCCTCAGAAGGCAGAGAGAGATAGGATCCCTGAAGCAAGCTAGCCAGGGAGACTAGTCAAGCCAGGTATCTCTGGGTTTAACTGAGAGACCTTATCTCAAAATGTAAGGTGGAAGAGAAAGAAAAACAGAGAACACACATGCATATGCACACACACACACACACACGTGACACACACACAGACAGGCACAGCACACACACACACACACACACACACACACACACACACACCAAAAGGAAAGACCTCAGTAAATGGAGACCTATAATCATGAACTAAAAGGCACAACACAGCTAAAAAGTCGATCCTTCTCTGAAATACTCTGCAGACTCAACAGCCAGAATAACAGCCAGCTCACGGTCAGAATCCCAGAACGGTGGTTTGGTTATTTATTTATTTATTTATTTATTTATTATAATTCATTGAGATCCACCTGAAAGAGACTATAGATGTCCTTAACTATAAAACCCAGAGTCACAAGCTTCATGGGACAGCACAGCTTTTAACCTTAAACTAGGCAAATCCTCTTAGATACACCATAAAAAACAAAGCCCATTAAAAAAAAAAAAAAAAAAAAAAGGACGGGGGGGGGGGGGCGTGGCTAAGTTGTTCGTTGTTCTTGCAGAGGACCTGGGTTCTATCCCCAGCACCCACATGACAGCCTACAACCATCAGTAACTCCAGTTCCAGGAAGTCCAACGCCCTCTTCTGGCCTCTGCGGGCACATACATACACACAGGCAGACGCTCATACACATAAAATAAAAATCTAAAAGAAATAGTTTAAAAATACTTGATACATTGACATTCATTAAAAATTTAAAATAAAAATTTAAGTGCTAGGCAAGGTGACACAGGACTCTAAACCCAAGTGCTTAAAGGAGCTGGGGCAGGGAGGTGACAACTTCAATTCCAGCCATGGGTACGCCTGCCTTAGAAATGACTAAATAAGAAAGTTTCTGCAAAACATACTGTTAAGAAAATGAAAAAAAAATAGAATTAAATGTAATGGTGCACACCTGTAACTCTAGCGCTTGGGAGGCTGGGGGCTGGGTCAGGAGTATAGCCTGGGTAAGGTCAAGACCAGTTTGGCCAAGGCCAGCCTTTGACTCTATCAAACAACAAGCGTGGACAAGTAGAAACAGAGAAGGAGGAAGGAAGAAGGGAGAGAGAAGGGGGAAGGAGAGGGGAAGTAGAAAGGAAGACACACAGAAAGAAAGCGCATTAACAAAGGTCTCAGAAAACACAAAGGATTCCCAAGGCTCTCCTTAGGTCTCTGGATGAGTAATACAAATGACACAATGTGGATATGAAATATGATAAATATAAAATCTATAAAGATAAATATAAAAAGCTAACAGAATTAGTGGGCAAAGAATCTGAACATTCCATACACTGAAAGTAAAAGCTAATGGCTGCATATTAGCCAGCCTGCTGGACTATTATATATATATATATATATATATATATATATATATATGTTAATATAATTCAAATCTTTAATTACTGACCTGGAACTCACAGAGATCCACCTGCCTCTGACTCCCAAACACTGAGACTAAAAGTATACATTGCCACATCCACATTTTTTTTTTCTGAAACAGGGTCTCACTTTAGCCCTGGCTTCTCTGGAACTCACTATGCAAGCTAAGCAGGCTGGTCTTGAACTCAAGGAAATCTTCCTGCCCGCATATTTCAAATGCTGGGATTGAAGGAAGGCATGAGCCATCACACCCTACTACGTAGGACCACGGTATTACAGACCAGACAGACATTTCTCTCCAGATCAGCCACTCAGCCAAGAGGAAAGCAAATACTTGTTCATTCAGAGACCTAAGGAGAGCTTGCTGTGAACAGAAAGGGGCCGCCTACTGGGGAGGGACATCACAGATGGGACGACTGCTTTGGAGCGGTGGTTCTCAACCTGTGGGTCGCGACCCCCATGGGAATGAATAATCGATACCCTGTGTATCCGATATTTACATTATTATTCATAACAATAGCAAAATTAAAGCTATGAAATGTCAATAAAATAATCTTATGGTTGAGGGTCACTACAACTTGAAGAACTGTATTAAAGGATCTTAATATTAGGAAGGTTGGGAATCTCTGCTCCAGAGGGAAAAAATTAAACCTTGAAGATGAAATAGAGCTATTCAGTAGGCGCTTCTGAAACAGCGAAAGCCATGAGCAGGGCTTCACAGAGTCCTTGGAAAGGCATATGCATAAGGTGTAGCCCTGTAGAGGGAAATGTAGCTAAGCTGGACCCCAACACTGCTTTATCAGGAAGGGACCCATAGCTGGTCCATTTCTGCTGCTTCGCTGCTGCCAAAAGTATTTGGCTAGGCTGACTGCACTCAATGGAGAGCTCCAAGGAGCTCCATATTCTGACGTGTCAAGTCAACTGCCCCCTCCAGGCCCTTCCCTGGGGTTCCCACCACAGCGCTGCCACTGATAGGCCCTGGGCGGTCCTCGCATCAGGGTGGTGACTGCAGTGTCAGCATATCTGAGCCCAGACGGGGCGGGCGTTGCGCGGGGAGAGTGGGAGGTAGTGCGTCTGTTCCTATCAGTGCTCACTTGAGGAGCCTCCTCTCCAGCCTCTGCTCTCATCTCCCTCACAGCCCGGTGCGCTCAAGACAAGAGGTAGCTTTTGTCATCCGATGCCAGTTTTGAGTGTTTTCTGGCTCCGAGCATTGATTTCCGGGGGCGGGGGGCAAAGTCGTCAGGCCTGGCAGCTGGCTTCATTCACTTCTTTAAGCATGCCGGCCCTGGGGTGGGAGGAGACACTCGGGACTCTTGACAGCACTAGACTGCAGAGATGAAGGAAGTGGTCCAGGAGCAGGGAGGACGCAGCGGAGAGGCCAGCGAGCCTCCTTCCAGTGTTAAGGTGACACTCTTCCTCAGCACTAGCTGCGAACAGCCCACTAGAGGATTTCAGAATCGATCGGCTTTTCCCTTAGGCACTGGGCCACAGAGGCCCAGAGCAGCCTTCCAGTGCTGCTGAGAGTTGATGGAAGTTGAAGGCTACGCCATGCACATTTGTCCTTCAGTGCCTGCCATGCTGGCTGTGTTTTAGGGAACTTTGGGTTCTGTGCTCCTGTGAGGAGCGGACACCTCACCAGCTTCCATCAGGGCGTGCCCTGGAAGGCAGGGACTCTGACACCCACCCTGGTCACCCATACACCCACACACTCTGACCAGAAGTGCCACTCCCATCCAAAAAGGCAAAAGTGCTCCCTGCTTACATGTTTTCACTGTTATTTATTTCTATTTTAACCGACATTCAGGCAATTTATGTATTTATGTATTTATTTTGGGATGTACATACGTCTGTGAGTTTTGAGAGATGCTCAGTAGCTTGCTCAGCATCCAGCCCCCCTAGTCGCTCCCCCAACCCCACGCCCAAGCCAGCGGTCCTGCTTCCTTCCACCCCAATCCCTGGCAACCGCAGAACGACTTCCTGCTCCACAGCTCCTGAGTGCGCAGGACCGAAGTCACATGCACAATCTTTCCGTGCTGGCTTCTTTCACCTAGACTTACACCTTTAAAGCCTCCTGTGTGTTCTGCAAAGACAGAAAATGTTTCTCTGTGTGTGCACATGTGTGCATTTGTGCTTGGACAGATACACATGGGTGTGTGAATGTGTATATATGTGCCTGTGTGGGCCTCTATTTGTGTGTCTCTCTAGCCATCTGTTTGTGTGTGTGTGTGTGTGTGTGTGTGTGTGTGTGTGTAGAACAGAAGTCAGTCTCTTTCGTCTTCTTCCTTCTTTTACCTTGAGACGCTATCTCTAGCTTGGAGCTTGCGGGACAGATTATGCTGTGGAGCCAGCAAGCTTCCAGGACCTGCCTCTCTCTACCTCATTAGCGCTGAGAGTCACCAGGTTAGACTTTTCTAGGTGGTTCTGGGGTCAAACTTAAGTACTTTACTGGCTGAACTATCTCCCCAGCCTCCCACCCCTTTAAAAAAAATGTTTCTTAAAGGTACAAAATAAAAAAAAAAAAAAAAAAAAAAAAGAAAACCTCTTCTTGGAACTCAGTGCCCACCCAGAATTTGCAGTCTCTGGCTTCTCCCTAATTTCTTCCCCCTTCTAGTTATCCTCAGCCCGGCCCCATTCCTGACCCTCTTGCTCTAATTGCACATAGCCTACCCAGAGCCCCAAATCCTCCCTCCCAGGACCTACCTGCTCTGAGTCTGAGTCTACTTCACATGGCCATACCAGGTACTCCAGAGTCCCCACAGGCAGCTGACCCCAATCCAGGAATAAGGGCCTGCATGGCCATTATGAGGTCCTACTAATAAGCAAATGCAATCTGAAGAATGCTCGTTGCAGGCAAAGCCAGTCACATGACCGTGCAATGTACCTGACACACACACCCTAGTACATCTGTGGGCTGAGTCCCGGCGCCAGCGCTCCATCTACAGTCTGACCTCTCACCCTGACCTCTTACTCCATGAAATGCAGCATTAAAGTGAAACAACACAGCGGGGCCACAAGGTGACAGAACTCCATGTGAGTGGCAGAGCTCATGATGGCTGTATGTCCCCACTGGAATGTGGGGGACCATGGGAACACAGGTGCCTAGCATGGGCTTCTGTGGGCTGTGATTGCGGGGAGGAGGGAGCCCTGGGAGAAACCAGCAATCTGTCCCAGCATCCCAGTGCGTCTCACCCGCAAAGCCAGGCCTGAGAGGCATTGCTCGATGCAGAACCATTTTCTGGTTAACCTTGTTCTTTCAGACTGTCGCCAGCAACGGCAGCTCAGCCTAACCCAGACAAGGGCAGAGGATAGGCTGTTGAGGGATGCTCAGAACCCTTGTTAGCATCCAAGTGCTGTGGGTCCTCCAGTCTTTAGCTGCCGGCTTCCAGATGAACCTCTTTCTTCACACTGCCCTTGCCTGAAACAAGCCATCCACCCAAAGTGACGGGCCTCATCAAGAGCATTGCATTGTGGTGGCACACGCCTTTAATCCCAGCACTTGGGAAGCAAAGGCAGGCGGATTTCTGAGTTCAAGGCCAGCCTGGTCTACAGAGTGAGTTCCAGGACAGCCGGGGGGCGGGGGGGGGGGGGGCAAGCATTGCACTGCCTGTCGGCAGGCTGCCGGAGAAGCAGAAAGCCTGCCCTGTCCCTCTTTGGCTTCTGTTGCACTGAGGGCTCAGCTTGACTCAGGCAGGGTCTTTCTGGAGTCTTGGCTGTTGGACCCGCTGGTATACTGAAGTGTTTGTTGACCTCTGCATCTTCCCAGCCCTGCTACCTTCTCGGCCTTGGGGATATTGCTTCCGAGTGTGCTCAGGAGAAGTCTCTGTATAATGGGCTGGGGATGTTGCTCAGTTGGTAGAGTGCTTGCCTAAAGCAGGTATAAAGCTCTGGGCTTCATTCTTATCATATCATAAAGCAGCCACGGTTGTACATACCTGTAATCCCAGGACTTAAAAGGAGGAGGCAGGAAAACCAGAAACTCAAGGTCACTCTCCCTTACATAGGAAGTTCAAGGCCTGTCAAGGCAACATGAGATCCTGACAGAAGAAAGGAAGGGAGAAAAAAAATAAAAATAAAAAGGTGGGGGGAGAAAGCTTACAAGCAAATCTCTCCCTGGGAGTCTGGGGTTCATTTGTTGGTTTGTTTATTGAGTGAACAGGCTTTAGGTACCAGGATGGTCAAATTTGACCTGTAAAACATGTATTCCAATATTTCACTGTCTTACTTCATTTTCTCTCACTGACTTGTGAGGCAGATAGACAATTACCCTGTCTCGTAAGTGAATAGAAGACACAGAAAGACCACGAGCCTGACATAAACTCACAGACCCTGCATAAGATAAACTGATCTAAGCCCCTGCCCTTCCCTGCCCCCGCCCCAAGCTCTGCGCTCTGCTTACTGCAGTAGACCAGCTAGTGGGCGAAGGACAGCACACGAGGCAGGTAAACTGAGGCAAAAGTTGGAGCCAGCTACACTAGTCGGTGCACTTCTGAAGTCAGAGCTTGTCTGTTTTCTCTGGTGTTCCCAGTGGGTCACTATGAAATCATGAAGAAGAGACATTCTCAGAGACAAATGGGCACCTCTAGACATGTGTACCTGACTTGGGGGTCTATAGGAAGTGGTTGCATGTTTCCTGCTTGACAATGGTCCCTCAGATAAAAGCAGACTTGTGTCTGTGAACCAGGATTAAAGGGGGGCGGTCAAACCAGCATTCCTCTTTGGCAGGGAGACATATTCCTGTCCTTGACTGTGAATCCCTGTTTCTTTCCCCCTTTCCCTCTCCTGACTGGGAATAAAGCAGAAGTTCGTTAGCCTGGGTGGGCAGCATCTGTTGACTATGTAATCTGGACTAGAAACTGAGAAGAGAGAGCAGCCTGCAAAATCAGTGGCATCCAGAAACCTCTCTAAGATGACAATGAAGTACGTTAACAACACACAAACTCTACATGGGCAAAACAAATCTGGGGACTGGAGAAATGGCTCAGCACGTACTGGCTGCTCTTCTGGAATACCCAGGTTCCATTCCCAGCTCCTGGATGGCAACTCACAACTGTCTGTAACTCCAGTTCCCGGAGATCCGATCTCCTTACACAGACATAGATACAGGCAAAAAGACCAATGTACATCAAATAAAAGTAAATAAATGACTTTTTAGAAACTAACGGATGAGAGGGCCAGTGAGATGGTTCAGAGCATAAAGCAATCGCTGCACAAATCTGATCACCTGAGTTCTCTCCCAGGAAACCCGGGAGAAGCAGGATGTAGAGAACCAACTCCACGAAGCTGTCCTCTGACCTCCACACATGCACTGTAGCACGGTGGCACCCACGCACGTCACATACACACCCACACACACTAGGAATAAATAAATTTAGAATTCTTTTGTGTATATGTACCACGTTGAATAAGAATGGAAAAATGGAAGCAGAACCAAGAGCAGAGGCAAAGAGAACTTTTTGGATGCTGGAGTGGGAGTCGATTTCCCCGAAGAGGGAGAAACGCTGGACTCCAGAATGAAGCTTCACAGTTCACTGTCAACGGATCAAGGTCTTTCCCCATCTCCTGGCAGGACCTTCATGTTAGAGAGGCGTTGTCAGCTCTAACCAGGAAGGACCTGCAGAGGGAGGGCACTGGCTCCACAGCTGAAGAGCTCTTCTGAGGAAAGCTTCCTTCCTGGCCATCCTCATGTTCCACGCCTGAGCTGAGTCCAGGGGAATCGGAGGGTCGAACTCCAGACGTTGCAGCCTTCATGAGAGGCATGGGGAGAGAAAGCAGGGTGGGTTCTGCTGAGGGAGGGGTCACCAGCATTTCGAGGTCTTTCCCCTCCGCTGAGTTCTCAGCGTGAGTGTGAAGTGCATGTTAAGAACCAGAGTTCTGGGGCTGGGGAGGTGGCTCAGCGGTTAAGAGCACTGGCTGCTTTTCCAGGGGTTCTGAGTTCAAATCCCAGCACCCACATGGTGGCTCACAACCATCTGTAATGGAATCAGATGCCCTCTTCCGGTGTGTCAGCAACAGCATACTCATATACATAAAATTAATTAGCTAATTAACTGAAAGAACCAGGCTTCTAGGGCTGGGGAGATAGCAAAGAGGGTTCTGTGCAAGTGTGGGGTTCTGGGTTCAATTCCTAGAAACCAGGTTAAAAAACATAATAAAGCAAATGCAGTGGTGTATATTTGTAAGCCCAAGGCTGGGCAGGCAGAGACTCACTAAGCAACCAGTTCCAGGCCAGTCAGACATTTGTCTCAAAACAACAGCAACAATTCTGAAAGGCAGATGGCTCATGAGGAACAACATCTGAGATTGTTCTGTAGCGCACACACACACACACACACACACACACACACACACACACACACAGAGAGAGAGAGGGGGGGGGTTCTGGCACCCAAAAGAATTATGGCATTCGGAGGTCTTACTAAAATCCCTCCCTTCCGGGATGGCTCCTGCCTCTAAGCTACAGATAGCCTATCCAGAGCTCAGATCCAGCAAGCTTCACCTAGAGAGCCAATACCGGACATCAGGGTGGTGCAGCCAGTGCCTTGTGTGGACTCTGTCCTGGCCCCACCTCGCACTCCATCTTCCAAAGCACCTGCTAGGGCAGTGTTTGGGGTTCTCAGAGCCAGAATCCTCACTTCTTAGCCCTTCTTATACCTCTTGAGTTAGCAAGGTGAAAGAAACAGAGACCCAAGACTGTTGCTATTCTCTCATCCTCGAGACGGCCCGAGCCAAGCAGAGCCGAGCCTCCACGGGAATGGAGAGAGAAAAGGACATAGAGGATTCACATAGGGCACACTGCAACGAATGAGGCAAGGAGCTAGCTGCCCACACAATGCCACGATTGAGCTCAAAAGCAGAACACACTAAAGAGTAGGGGTGGCTAAGAAAAGAATGGAATCTTGAACAATGCCCATTTATATAAATGAAAAGTTCAAACACACAAATGGCCAATAAACCATGAAAAAGTGCTCAGTTTCATTAGTCACCAGGGAAATGTCAATTAAACCACCATGTGAAACCTCTGCACACCCACTCAAGAGACTAAAGCAAAAAAAAAAAAAAAAAAAAAAAAAAAAAAAAAATTACAAGAATGCCCAGTGCTAGAGAACATAGATGAACCAGAGGCGTCACTGTAGTGGCGTGGATGCCAGCAGAACCAGTTTGGAAAACCAGCAACGTCTACAGAAGGTGGACACACTCTACCAAAGACCCGGCAACTCTCGTCGGGTTCAAGGGCACATGCGCTCACCTCAGTTCATGTCCCAGAATGTTCATAGCACGCTATTTATGCTAACCCTAAACTAGCAACCACTCAAACATCCATTAGCGGTACAATAGAGAAGAGCCAATGGGCTAGAACAAAGACAAAACAGCCACGTGGACGGACTGACAGATACATACTGAAAAATGAAACATAAAAGAGTTTGCAGTTTCTGATTCCTTTTTAAATACAAAGTCAAAGCAAGCAAACTCAAGGCCAGTGCGGTGGGTCCTCAGGGGAAAGGCATCAGCCAGCAACCTGAGTTTGTCCCTGGAATCCACATGAAGGTGGAAGGTGAGAGCCAGCCAACTCTAAAGTGTGCCACTGACCTGTGCAAGTGGGTCATGGCGTGGGCACCCACAGGCACACTCCATCTTCATCAATAAACATATTTAGAGCAAGCAGAACCAACAAGATGTTTGGGTAGGTAAAGACTCCTGCCTGCCACCAAGAATGGGAACCCGAGTTTAGGCCCCAGAACTCACATAGTGGAAAGGCAGAACTGACTCTTGCAAGTTATCCTCCGGCTTACAAACACAGACATTGACATATGCTCACGTGCGTGCACGCGCACACACACACACACACCACAAATGAAATGAGTAAATATGTAAAGAGGGAAAAAAACCAAACAAACAGGCAAATCAAATCTAGCCAAGAGAATTTGATGTCGTTAACCCTGGGGCTGGAAGTGGTGACATTAGAGCTGTTAAGGGAATTCTGGACTGTGGTATTGTTTAGTCTCCACGTGCTGGTTATAAAGATTTGTTTGAGGGAGCCCTAATATTAAACATTTAAGACACGTGTACTTTCCTATGTGCAGGTTTGATAGAAGGGAGGGGACACAAAAAAACAAGAGCCTAGAGCAGTCAGAGATAAACCAGATGCCCGGAGCATGCGCCCTAGGGTGTGGACACCTCTTTACAGCATGTACTTCCCTGGGAACTCCCCTTTCTATCAGGAAGGATGCTTGGTGAATAGGGACAGCAGTGGGCTGGTGGAAACAGGGGAAAGAAGGGAAGCCCTTAGTTGGTTACTATTCTTATTAATCTGACACCCAGAGGACGTACTTCTGGGCATGTCTGACAGAATTCCTAGAAAGATCTACCCTAGATGTAGACAGCATTCTTGCATGGGGGTTGGGGGAGGGTCCTGCAGTGAATAAAAAGAAGAGAGCAAGCTGAACACCAGCCTCACCCGTCTCTGCTTCCTGACTGTGGGTGCAATGTGATCAGCCACCTTACGCCCCTGCCTGGGCCTTCCTTCCGCCATGGCCAGAATAAACCCCCTTCCTGAAGTTGCTTCTGTCTGGTGTTTTGTGTTTGGCTTTGGCAATGAGACAAGAAATCGACACAGTCATAGGAGAGAGCAGTCTCAGAGCCGGGAAAGACAATGTGTCTAATTCAACTTTGAACCTGGGGAGGGGGGGAGGACGGAATAAGAATGAAAAGAAAAACCTTCCCTGCCTCTAGCTGCTCTGTGCATATTCCTCGTTTACAAAATAGAGCCTGACAAAGAGGTACCCTGGATCTGGCAGGATTTCATAGTGATGATGGTACCGAATACTCTAGATGCCTGCTGCCCTTTCTCGCACTGTGCATCCTGTCTCAGAGTCCCAGTTGTGTGTTCATGATTGAATCTCCAGTGGGTATGGGTTTTCATTTCTCCTTTCACAAGCTTTACACACACACACACACACATACACACACACACACACACACACACACACACACACACACACACGGGGGGGTGGGGGGAGGAAAGGAGCTTAAGCCTAGTGTATTGATGCTCTGTGTAGCCCACCGCTCTGGTCAACATCCCCCGGCAGAGCACTGAGGAGAAAGGATTAGAACTGCTCAGAATAAAGAGTAAGGAGGACTTTCCCTCTAAGTCCCAGTACCTTTACTTTCAGCCTCTCTCCATTCAGAAAGGCCATTTACAGGTCTGAATCTGAATTCTGAATCCGGAGGCTGGTGGTTAAAGATTCAGGGGAGGGTGGGTCCTCTGGTCTTTGATTTGCCTCCTGCCTGATGGGTGTGGGCTTCAGCTGGGCTAAGGTGAGTCCCACAGGGGGAGATCTGCAACGGGATCGTTGGATGCACTTCTCATGTTGACCACTAGTGGGAGCTGCTGGCCAACCTCAGGCCTGACAGGAGCTAGAGGCCAGCCGCTGAGTGGTAATGTGGTTCCTCTGTCAGACCCTCCCGAGTTCATCCCATTCAGAGTCTGGAACAACACTGTATACTGACTTTTTATATATCCTCCAAGGCGTCAGAAATTCCTGGAGCCCCACACTCAAGTCTCAAATGGACAACACCACTGGCCCACAGCCACCTCTTCAAAATCCCAATAAAGAAGTTGCTGGGCAGACCATGATGGTACATACCGTTTCAGGACTTGTGAGGCAAAGACAGGCAGGTCGCTGTAAACTTAAGACCAGCCTGATCCATACAGCAAATTCCAGGTGACCCAGAGATACATGGTGAGACTCTGTCTCAAAACAAAACAAGTCTGCCTCTGGTATGTGTGTGCTCACATGCGTGTGTGCGTGAGCATGCGTGTGTGCATGCTTGCGAGTGTATGTGTGCACATGAGTGTGGGTATGTGTGAGTGTGTGTGCGCTCTGTGTGTGCGTGCGCGCGCTCTGTGTGTGTGTGTGTGTATGTACGCGCGCGCGCATGTGTGTGTGTAAGCACGCGTGCAAGTACATGTATGACCCATGCATATCCTGGCTCCCAAACCCAGAACCCCAGCACCCTTTGAAAGCCAGCACCAGCTTTACCTTCCCAGAGTGTGTGTTTCTAGCAGCCTGACAACGCTGCCGAGAAGGATAACTCCCGGGGAAAAGGACAAAGTGTGTGTGTGTGTGTGTGTGTGTGTGTGTGTGTGTGTGTGTACTTCTGTGTTCCTGCGATAGCCCTAGACTCTGAGGCGCTGTCCTTCACAATAGCCAATGGAAGTAGCCTCTCGTGTTTAACTATGGGAGATGTACTCCCACTGGCCCCGTGCCTTTCCCTTGTGGGTCTGGCTGTCGGTATGCGAATGTATGAATCTGTACCTACATGTACACGGCTGTCTGTCCAAGTGTATGAGTGTTCCGGACAGTATCCTTGTTGGACAGTCCTGTCAGTGTAGGACTTGGTATCCCTCTGTGGTTCAACTAAAAGGCTGAACACAGCTCACAAGGTGAGTGTACGGAGATGCTCGTGTCTATGGGTTTGCTGCTTGTGTTTAATACAGAGTCTGGCGGTGTGTTTGATTTCAGTCTGCTCTCATGTGTCAGCATGTCCACATAAAAATCTGCAATGCATGGGTTTCTGTACTGTCATTGTGTCTCTAGAAATGTGGTTCTAAGTGTCCCGGTGTCAGTGTGTCAATGGATGTGTCTCTAAGTCACGTGGTATCATTAGGTTTATCAGTATGTGTTCCTCAATGCCAGCGTATGTCAATGGTGGCTAATGTTCATGTGCATATCTGTGCGTCGGTGTCTGTATCCCTGTGTGCATGTGTGTCAGTGTGTCTCAGCATGGATGTCAGGTCATGCCCATGTCCATGCACGTGGATAAATGAGGTGTCTGGGGTAGGGTCCCCAGATCATCGAGGAGGGGTGTGTCTGTATACTCTGGTTTGGGCAGTGTGTGTGCCAACGTTTGTCCGTGTGTGCCGGTCCAGGTCTGCGTGGGTGGCTCTCTGTAGCGAGGCGTCCGCAGGTCGGCGTGCGTCCGCTTGTCTGTCTGTCCGTGTCCGCGTGGGCGGCCGTCTCCAGCAGGGCGCGCCCGGGGTCAGAGTGGTGGGCGTGCGCCCCGCCGGGCAGGGTGGCTCTCCTCGCGAGCCAGGCGGGCGCAGCGCCACGTGCGGAGCCCCGGGCGCGTCGCTCTGGGGCGGAGCCAGCCCGGGGCCCCGGAGCCCCAGGCCGAGCCCAGGCGGGGCCCGCCCCCGACCCCGCCCCCAGCCCGAGCCCGCGCCGCCCGCCGAGCCCGGGAGCCCGAGCGGAGCGGCGGAGCCGAGACGGCGGCGGCGCCCGTGGGATGTGGGGATCGCGCCCCCGGGGCCGCTGAGCCTGCGCCCGCTGCCCCAAGCCCTACGCCGAACCGAGCCCGCGCCGCGCTGCAGCCGCCCACCCCTAGGCGCGGGCCGGGGACTAGCAGGTGAGCGATCATCCCCCGTGTCCCGCAGTCCCCCGCTCCCCTCTGTCCGCCGCCGCCGCCCAACTTTCCTCCCCGATGGCCCGGAGCCCCCCGGCCGGGTCCCCAGCCCCCGCAGCCACTATCCCCGAGGGGGGAGGGGCGGGAGAGGCGCAGGTGGCCCGGGCCGGGGTTCCCCTGGTCCTCTCTGATCGCCGCGGGTCTCCTCCCGTCCCCTCTCCTTCCGGGTTCCCCGTGCGCTGTCGAGGGCCGGGGGATGGGGAGATTCGGCCCCGGCTCCGGGACCATCGCTGGCGCAGGCTCGCCGAGGGGCTGAGATTGGGACCCGGATTCCCGAGGCCGGAGACCCCAAGGTCAGAGCAGCGACAAGGCGCGCGGAGAATGTAGCTCTTGAGAGCTGGGGGTGAAAGGGCTGAGCGGGCACTGACCAGGGCTAGGGAGCAGGCCGAGCGCTTCTTTTCCCTGGGCCCCGGGGGTGGAGGAACCAGGCACCTGGGCTATGCCCTGGGTTAGACGAGATCTCTGCACCCTAGGAAGGAATCTGTGCGCTCTATTGGGGGTCAGATCTGCGAGTGTGCCTTGTCTTTGGGAGCTCCCACCACGCCAAGATCTTGGTGCCCTGTTGTCGCCTTGAAGCGGTCGCATCTCCTCCTGTGTCTATGCGCTCTGAGAGGGGAGAGGTCTCTGGACATGGAAATTCGGGAGAATTCTCTGCCCTCCTTGCTTTGACCTGTACAGACTCGCGCACCCGGACAGGAGAGAGAGGAGGTCCCGGACCTCTGCGGTATTTGATCGTCTTTGGAGGTGCCCTGAGAGGAAGTGAAGGTGCCTAGCTTTGTCTGAGTATTGGTGGGGACAGTGACATGGTGGGGACTAGCAGCCTTGGTGCTCATGATGGGAGGAAATGCTCAGGATGCGGCCTGGCTGTAGGCAGGCCTTCCAAACACCTGTTGGAGGGCAGCTTACAAAGATCAGCCATGGAACTCACTCTTGTCTCCGTAGCGACTTCAGTCTAGTGGGACCGTGGGATCAGTGTGCCCTTGGGACCCTGAGCTGCCCCTTACAGCTGTGACCCCCATGCACCATCTAGAGAGGCACAGAACAGGACCTCCATGAACCCCAGACCTTCTGTAGATTCACTGTCTTTCAGAACTAAGGCCCCGGCGCAGCCCAGCCCTCGACCACCCCTCCACTTCTCTACCTGTCCCTTCCCACTTAGAGTTGGCTGTGTGCACAGAAAAGATGGTAATACAGAGGAGAGTGAACTAAAGGCGGGACAGGCTGCTGCCGCAGAAGCAAGAGACAGCTGGGACATGGGACACTAACTAGGTCTTTGCTAGAATGTTGAAGGTTCTGAAACTTTCACTACCACCACATGTAATGAGGCCCATGGGGGGTCAAGAACTTATCCAAGGTCACACAGAATCATTGGACTGGGGAGAACTCTCAGGGTAAAAGTCCCTTGGAATCTATTTCTTGGGGGCCAAATTGGCCCAGAACTGACCAAAGAAGGTCTAAATAGAGAGAGAAGAGTGGCCTCAGGTGCTAAGAACCCATTTTCAAAGCCTGGTGTAGCATAGACAGCTGTCATCCTCTAGAGAGCCTAGTCCCTGTGTGTGGTGGCCATCAGAGCTCCTCTGGAAGAATTCCAGGGTTGACTCACTTGGCATGAAGAGCAAGCATGGAAGAACAGTGGGAAGTACCAGAGACAGCTGGGGATGGGGGAGTGGAGGAGGCTGGTGCCCAGGCAATCCACAAAGAAGAGACTCCTAGGGGCAACCTGCAGCAGTGAAAAAACCACAGTTCCTTTCACAGGAGACGCGTTCCTGTCCTTGAGAAAGCTTTTGGAAGAGTGCAATGGCAGAGGTGTCTCCCCAGAAACACAGAAGAGGTCGCAGTTTTGATTAAGAGAGTCAAGAGTATTGTTCTAGCCAGATATCCTTCCGTCTGGGTTTTGAAGCATGAACAGGAGTTTTCCTGGTGAGGATAGTGTAGTTCAGTCATCAACCAATCAGTACAAAATACAGAGGGATAAACCAACAGTTAGTTGAGCGATCCATTGGGTCCCATGTTGTGAGGAGAAGCGGAGGCCACAGTCACGGGGGGGGGGGGTGGGGACGACGTTTGCAAGCTCTTCTTGTGAATTGGGAATTTATCCTCAGTAATGGTTCTAAAAATAACTAAAAGGCACTGAGTGCTTTCCATAGACCAGACCTCACCAGGCACTTCGTAGGGTTCATCTCCCAGAGCGTCCCGCATCAGCCCACAGTGGGGACCTCAGTCACAACCATTCTGCAGATGATGAAGCTAAGGGCCGGGAAGGGAGAGCAGCTGGGTCATAGCACGCGTCTCCCAAGTAGCTGGACTCTGCTGTAGATAGGGCCTGTGCAGACTTAGAAAGCCCTTCAGCTGAGGGGGTGCACCAGGCAGGCCACTGGTGACACCCTGTGGTGTCCTCTGCTGAGAAACCTGCCAGTATGCCACCTATGCCTTTCAGGGCACCCAAAGCTACCCATGCTTTACCCTGTGTATACAGTGAGGGGCATGGGTGGGTGAAGTCTGGTGGTCAAGTTTGGTGTGAGCAATTTGACTTCAATTGGGCATTAGAGGGAAGGATCTGGGAAGGAAGCTTCCCGAAGGAGATGGGGCTGAGGTAGATGCTGCAGAAGGGCAGCCTGGGCTGTTCATTGGAACCAGGGCTGCCTGGCCACCGGAACATCACTCACCCGGGAAGCTTTACATAAAAACATCTGCTTGAAGCTCCGCCCCCAGGCATGCTAATTCTCTCTCGGTTCTGGGGCGGAGCAGGCAGTGTCCTTCTGAAAACAGAAGACAGGTGGTTCTGATGGTGTTAGAGGCTGGAGCCAGATGCTCAGAGACACTGGACAGCCTGGTCAACAGGGAAGCCAGGAGGGTAGGTGGTACTGACCAGAGGCAGAAAGGGCCCCTCCCCCAGGAAGGGGAAATCCCCCATTTCTGCTGAGAGATTTTTAGAAGGTACCGTCTGCGCTGTTCATGGACAGATGAACAAGAATGAATAATTTAGAGAGAAGTGCCCATTAGATTGAGCCGCAGTGAGGGCACCGGTGACCTCTTCAAGAGAAACGGCACTCTCTGAGCCCACGGGATGTGGTGCCCCGCGTGGATGGGTTCTGGTGAATGAACACACTTGGGCAGGCGAGCTGGTTTGGAGTGGGTTAAGGCACGAGCAGGAGATGACTTGGGGGAGCATGGGTGGACAGCCTTCTCGGGGGTCTGACGGCTGGAGAGGGAGAGGGGGCCTGTGAGGGATGGGTCCATTCTGGCTTTAGGTAGAACCTGAGTAGATGCTGTCAACTAGGCAGTCCTGCGGTGCATCATGGGCAAGGGCTTAGGAAAAACATCTCGAGTGAAGGACCAGAAGCCTGTGGCTCAAAACTGCACCTGAGAGGTACACACATCACAGTTTGCCCATTGGGCCGGTCAGGGAGGCCAGGGTGAGGTGACCTCTGCAAGGAAGGTCATGGCGGGAACTGATTCCCGCCTCTGCGTGCCGAGTGGGTCCTTCCTCTGGGGAGAAAAGGGAATCCCCAAAGCTGTATTTAGAGACAAGAGGCAGGATGGGCTTGCCTAGAGCAGGTGTCCATGGTGACAGAATTTGGACAAGAGAGGCTGGAACCAAAGTGCCACAGCTAAAAGCAGGTGGGGTGGATGGGGGCAGAGAAAGAAGAGAAGAGAAGACACAGAAGGAGGCTGGACATTTGGGGAGCAGGGCAGCTGTAGGAATGCCTGGGTCTGATAACCACCCTGTCTGCCAGGCCAGGCTAATCACACACCGAGTTCAGAAGCAGTAGAGCCCAGCCTGGAAGGTGGGGTGGGCAGCATAGAGTGAGTGTTCAGCATCTACTCTGTGCTGTGGAGGGTTCTAAGTATCCAAGAGAGGCACAGCGGCTGTGAAGTTTGCATAGTCGTGGGGAGAGAGACTGTATACCACGGAACAGGGAGAGTATAATTTTAGGTAGTGGCAAATGCAGTGGAAGGGTGAACGGGGATTCCTGGTGAGGGACAGTGAGTCCCGCGTAGCCTGGCTGAACCGGGAGCTTCTGAAGGAGGCAGCTAGCTGATCGGGACTTGAATAGCAAGAAACATGTAGGGAGAGACTACTAAAGAGAAAGCTGTCTGTGCAAAGGCCCTGCGGCAGAAACTAGCTCAAGGATGTCTACTGTGGCCAGAGCAGAGGGCTAGGGATGGGAATGGAGAGAAGGCAGGTCTCTGTTCTAGCCCCGCCCCCTCAGTGGACTGCCCCTTCTGTGTGCCTACACCACTCTCCTTGGGCTGGCGCTGGCAGCAGTTCTTGGGAATGAAGCTATTTTTAGATACGACTCTCCTCTCCTGTGGGCCCAGAACATACCGTGTCTTTTAAAGATGATCAATATGTGCTGGCACTATTTATAGAGACCCTATGTCAACTCCTGGGGCCTGGGACCCCCCAGACGTTGGGGATAGGCATCACAATACAACCTTAAGGATATTGACATAGATTCTTTAATCCAGTCCTCAGTCTATCTTCTACTCTTGAAGGGTACTGAGGACCTTGGAGCCTGCCTATTACCCCTGGGCCAGAAAGACCTGTCCAGGACAGATAGAAGACAAGCTTAGAATGGAGGTCCACACTCCCCTATGGAGAGTTGGTCAATGTGCAACAGCGGGAAGCCTGCCTGGTGGAGACAGGCCTGGAGGCTACTGGGGGGGAGGCTGCAAGGGAGGGCTGGGCTTGGTTCTCCTGGCCTGTAGTTGGCATTGCTCGGTAAGGAGAGGTGTTTATGCTCTGAGTCCTTTTTCTCTTCTCTTCAGTCTCATTAAGTCTCCCAGGGAGTCAGTGGAAAGTGGAGTCCCTCAAGGGGTGTTTGCTGATGGCAGGGGTGGAGCTGTTCTTACAGCGTCTGCGTGGCCCTGTGTTTCTCTTGCCCACTCAGAGAGCCCTGTGTACTGAGTACCAATGACTGCTCTTACACCCCTGGAGCCAGGGACAGCTCTGGCTACCCTGGGGTCTTAGAGCCACCCAGGCAGGCTTTAGCTGGTCAGGACTTTGGGCCTGGATGTCACTTTGTGAACAGTGGAGGCTCATCTTGGATAGGGAAGGTAGAAAACACCTCTCCAGCAGGGATGGAGTCTTGAAAGGCCCTGGCTTTGGAGGTGGTTTTCAAAGAGATTATAAGGCAGGCAGAGGCAGCCTGATAGCTTAGGCACCAGAGCAGTGTGTAGACTGCACCTGAAGCAGACTGGGTGGAGAGGGCTGATCTCAGAGCAAGGGTACCCTGCCAAGGGAGAAACTAGTCTCAACAGGGAGTCCCTCTGCCTGGCATTAGAACCCAGTCTTGTTGATCCAAGCAAGGGACTAAGACCAACCTCTTGGGCTACCCAGCTAAGCTAGGAAGCCCAGCTTATTTCTTCCTTGGCCAAGGCCCCACCCAGGGGTCATCAGTTGACACAGAAGTGCAGGGAAGTCGAAGGACTGAGGCCTGCCCACACAGCCAGAGACCCGAACGGAAGGCGGCCCAGGCACCCAGCGCCCACCCCACAGAGCGCTTGGGTCGGATGCAGCACAGACTGCCAGTTAAATAAAGAGACAGCTAGTTGCCAACAGCACTGGAAACCCAGGGAAAGCCCCCACTCGCTCACTGAGCCCGAGTGCCGATTAGATGTATAATTGCTGAGCTTCCGTTTCAGAATCTGTCCAAGGCAAGGAGACGAGAAAGAAAAGAAAAAAAAAAAAAAAAAAACCTTCCAAAGGAGCTACCACCGCCTACCATTCCCAGAGAGAGCAGATGTGGGGCACATTCTTGTCCTCGCCTTTATCTGTGCCCACTTGGGTCACTTCTAGCCTTAGTGCATAGGTAGTTTACTGTGTACTCACCACAGCTTGCCTAAAACAGCCCTCATGTTTTTGTGATGCTCTCCAAGAGGCCCCACGACTGTGCTAGGCATTAAGCAGCTGACTGAAAGGGTCAGAGAATGTCTTAGTTGGGTGGCAGTACATGCCTAACTGTACACACTTGAAGAGTGTGTTTCTTGAGTTTAAATTGTCCTTCAGTTGAGAAGTGCACTGAGTGCAGTATACGGTTGTAGTATGGCCTGGATGCCTTTGTGGCACAGATTCCTTGTCTCTGTGAGTTAGTCCCTCTCCCTCTGGGCAGTAAGACACCCCAGAGGGAGAGACTCTTGGGTTTCCCTGGGGGTATGAATAGCTCCTCCGATGTACACAGTAGGTGCCCCATAAATTCCTCGGTTGCCATAGCATCCATACACAGTTCCCCTGTGAAGGCTTTTTCAGCTCAGGTATCAGAAAGATGAGTTGGAAGACACTGGACTGGGCAGAGTCAGGATGCTGGTGGCTGTCTTCTCGCAGTGTGCACTTTGAGGGTCTGCAGGAGCTCATGCAGGGCACTGTGTGTGTGTGTGTGTGTGTCGGGGGGGTGGGTATTGTTCAGAGTCTGGGATAGATGGCCCCTTTGTGACTAAGCCAGTCCTCTAACCCTGTCCCTTTGTGGTCACAGGGTGTTAGGTTTTCCAATTACCTGCCCTGGAGATCCGGGGCTGGACAGTGTTGGGCCCTTGGAGAATAGCAAGCACACCAACACCTGTCTTAGAGATTCTGTGTGCATGGGCCTATGAGAAGGCTGACAGGGAAGGCTGGGCACGGCGGTAGGGTGCTGGGTTCACAGGGTGCTGCACAGAGTGTGTGTGTGTGTGTGTGTGTGTGTGTGTGTGTGTTTAGGGGGATCCTGCAGATTCTGTGTTTCCACATACCTAGCATCTAGATACAAGCCAGTACTAGAGAGTGGAGGAACCATTGCTCCGTGCTTTCTGTGGGGGAGGAGGGAAAGAAAAGGACAAGGTTTAGAAGAGGAACTCCTGGTTTGTCTTTGTGGGTGAATCCAAGGTAGGACCAGATGAGCCAGACCCCAACGCAGCCCAGTTCTATCCCTGACTGGGAATTCACTTCTGTGGAACTAACGCGGATGGGGTTTTCCTGTCAACAGAATTAGCTGGGTGTTGGAATAAATGAGATGCAAATGTGTGCAAATTAGGGCCTCCCCAGAAGCTGGGGTGGGCGTGTTCTCCTCGGGAGGGATGGGGGTGATTGGGCAGGCCTTCCCCGAGATTTCAGGAGGTGAGGGGAAGCGGTTCCGACCTGCCCCGCTCCTCCTCGGGGTTGGACTAGACAGGGTTAAAGCCTCTGCTGCAGCCTCAAAGGAGCGACCCAGCAGGGAGCAGGTTAGCTGAGGCTCGGGTGCAAGGACGTGTCAATGTGCCTTTGATCTGGGAACAGGGACCTCTGAATGCAGAGGCCGGGGCACCAGCTGGCACCCCCGTGGAGCCTTTGTCCGAACAGTTATCCTAGAGAGCTGGGATTGTACAGATAATTGCCTGGGCAGGAGGGATGGTGTGAACACTCTGTGGGCCCCACCCCCTCCCCCATTACCCCCACCTGTGGCTTTAGCTTCCGTGGCCACCCATAACCACCGCCAGAAACCAGGTGGCTACTTTCTGGTCTACCAATACAAGTCTGTTTTCAATCGCTTCTGTAGCTCCGGCCCTACCTCCAGAGGCCTGATGCCAGGGCAGGTGGGGCCATAGTAGATTCACTTTGCTAAGTATCGATCTCCAACCAAACTGGACAGGATCCCTGGATGCCAGCCACAGATCTCAGGGGTCTCTGGTAGTTACATTTTTTTGTGTAAAGTAAAAAGAAACGAGAAGTTATTTTAACATGTTTCTTTTGACCCAGTATTTTATCAAATTAAATATGCATTTAACGGTAATCAACATTAGAAAGGATCAACAGAAGGGTCAGCATTCTTTACCTCCTAAGCCTGCGCCATGGGTCACACACAGGGTCTGTCCGCTGTAGCCCTGTCCTCAGCCCTTAGAGCCACACACAGCGAGTGAGTGACTGTTGGGCAGCGCCAGAACCAAGAGGAAAACTGCCAGAGAGTCACTTCTGTCAGAGGAAGTGCCAACGCTGGGCACAGGCAGAAACCGGCCAAGTTTCCTTAGGCACATCCACCCAGCCTCCTGGGGTGAATCGGCCCTCTTTACACACACTCAGTCCCACTGATGTCCTTTCTCTTAGTCCTGCCCAAAGGTGAAAGAGACGGGTAGTGCAGTGGTTAGGAGCTTCCTAATGTCCGAGTATCAGATTTCTCACCTGGGAAGAAAGGATAATGCCCTCCCCGCTTCGTGGGATTGTAGCAAGGATAAAACACCATGCTCCAAAACTGCAGACACTGCTGAACATGTGCACGCAACACACACACACACACACACACACACACACACACACACACATGCACAATGACAGGCTCATAAAGAACATGAGACAACTCTGGCATGGCACCCCCATGACCCCATGACACCACCCCTGCCCCGAAGGAGCCAGAGTCAAGGTGTGGCTTCTTGACTAGACAGCATTTGTCCCTTCACCCATCCAGCTCATTCTGCTCTGCTCCGAGAGCTCGAGAGATGCTGGGGTGGGAGGTGTATGTAGAAACGAGTTCTCTGCCAGGTGATGTAAGTACTCAGGTACCAGGGACTGGACAGGAGAGAGACAGGCAGGGTGGTCTGGTGTGGAAGGATCTGAGCCGGGTCTCTGTGTGAACAATAACTTGTTGTGTAACTGTACACAATGATGGTGGGCCACACAGGGGACCATGGTCTCTGGAGATTCTGAGAGAGATGCAAAATACCTACCACCTAGTGATGCTGTAGCTATTGTAACATCTCAGTGCAGGGCTGTCCTTGTGTGTGTGTGTGTGTGTGTGTGTATGCATCACAGAGCTGTCCTTGTGTGTGATCATGCACGTGTTGATACATGTGTGCTGCTGTGGAAATGAACCTATATTGTGAGCATAGAGTATATGTGCAACTATGAGTAGTCTGTGATACTTGGCAACAATCAGCAACTATGTTATTAGCTTGTGTGTTGTTCCCTTTTTTATCATTTATTTGTATGGGTATGAGCCTATGTGAGATTGTGTTCATGCATGCAGGAGCCCATGGAGACCAGAAGAGGGTGTCATCAAATCTTCTAAAGTTGGAGTTAGAGGTGGTTGTGAACCACCCAACATGGGTGCCGGGAACCAAACCTGGGTCTGATGTAAGAACAGAGCATGCCACTGAACCAGCTCTGCGGCCCTGCTTTGTGCACTCCCTGTGCTGTGTCTTATTGTAATTTTAGAGTACGGTCCTGCTCAGGTGATACCGGTCTGTGTGTACAAGCTCACCACACTACACTAAGGCTACACTGAGTTCAGGGGTGTTCTGCGCAGGGAACTGTTGTGGAGTAAGTAACCATAGTGACTAATTGATAGTGACTAATTTGCATCCTATAGGTTTGTGTAACTGCACCCTCATGTTCACAGGACAAATGGCCTAGTGATGTAATTCTTATGGCTCTTCGGGATTAAACGACACATGGTAGTGACAGCAAAGACCACAAGGACAACAGCAGCTAGTGACCACTGCATTTGTATTGTGGCTAAGACCTGGGACAGGAAGAGCAGCATACTTACACACTACAGAACAACCCTCCAAATAGGAGTGTTCTCTCGCCTCCTCCCCACCCCTTTCCCTCTAGTTCCCTCTCTCCCTCCTCCACCTCCTCTTGATTTTTTGGGGATATGGTCTTACTAATTCACTATGTAGCTCTGGCTGTCCTAGAACTCCACATGTAAACCAGGCTGGCCTCAAACTCACAGACATCTGCTTGCCTCTGCTCCCAAGAGACCACACCTAGTCTCCAGGAAAAGTTTCTCCCCTCCACTTGACGCATAGAGAAACAGAGATTAATTCACCCTAGGAAATGTGGCAAGCAAGTACCAGGGCCCAGGTTCGCCTGCACGGGCTGGCTTCCAACCCACAGCCCTAACCACTTCCTCATCCCATATAAGAACAGGAAATCTCTAAGAAGGAAGTGTGGGGAGAGGAGCCATGGAAGAGGAGGCCGAGATGGATATGCGGGAGGCTCTCTGGACAGGGTCATTTCCTCATTAACAGTCTCAGCAAGTCCGGAGAGAAAAATGTCCTTTTGGGTTAGCGTGGAGTCTGTGCTGACGGGGCCCTTTTACCATGTGATCAGCAGCAGTTGATCTGAGAACCATGATCTGGGGAAGAAACATTCCCTTTGAAGCCATTGTAAGATCATGCATACACTGGGTGCCAAATGTGTGCTCACTGAGTCAATTCTCGAAATGAGTGAGTGGAGGTATTCATTGGTATGTTCTGCTGAAGGGAGAAACTGAGTTGCCTGATGCAGGCAGGGGCCACAAGTCTTGGGTGGCGGCTGTCACATCCCGCTTGGCCTGCACCACCAACCCGATGGAAGGTTGATGACAACCCGTGGAAGACAAAGGTCTGGATGGTGACATGTCATTGAGCCACGGTGTCCTGGCCTCCCTGTCTGGGGTGTAAGTTCCTGCTCTTACAGGCACCTTTCCATAGACCTCTTCCTTAGCATTTAGGGAAAGGCAGCAGGGGAGTGCCAGGGCTAGGAAAGGTGAACCTGGGTAGGTAAGATGGCCGCCAGGGTGGTGGGTCACCCAGCCAGAGGTCATGGCACCGGGAAGCAGGAGAAAGAAAGTGCCAAACAGAGGAAGCAGGCAGAGATTTCCTGGGAAGCCCGGGAGCCACTTCCACAGAGGGCTGCACATAAATTTACATGGCAAAGAATATTCTTTGCATGCTGGGTTCCAGAGACTCAGATTCCACAACGACCAAAATGCCAGACATGACTCAGGCAGGAGGCTGGAGTGAGCCTGCCTTCAGGCTCTGGGCTTGAAGTCTGCAGGGAGGGGCCGCACAGAGCTGGAACCCAGAGCTGTCTCCCCCTCCCCTCTCTGTGGTCAGGCATCCTGAGAGTTCACTGGTAAAGCCAGCCAAGTCCCACGCAAACCAGGACCCATGAAGCAACCTGACATTGGTCTCCTACCCTGAGGACAGGGGACATTAGCTGCAGCTGCATTCTAGGTTGCTAGGATGAGTGTTCATTTCAGTTGTCTTTGGCCGCTGGTGTGAGCCGCATCTATTCAGGAAGGCTCAGGAAGACCAGTGCACAGTGGGAGCAAGCACAGTATCTCCATCTTAAAGTCAGTTAGGGTTAGGGTTAGGGGGACATTTAGGGCAGAAGCCCTGACTTGCCCTAAGCTAGACATCTGGGCCAAGTGGGCAAGGCAAATTTATCCCCAGAGACTGAGTGACCAACAAAGTCTAGAAGGGGAAAGGGCCAGGTTGGAAGTGTGAAGGAGGAAGGGATGTAACACTGAACACAGGCCGTGCTCCTAATGTCTGTTACAGACTGGGGTAGAAAGAGTGGTCTGTGGCCGTGCGGGGGCGTGGTCATTGTCGTGGTTAATGTGTTTGCTGTTGTGATGATGGGTAGAGAAGCAATGGAAGGAAGGAAGGGGGTATTTTGGCTCACAGTTCACGGGATACAGCTCATTTCAGAGGGAAAGGAATGATTACAGAAGCAAGAGGTCACTGGTCACATTGCATCCGCAGTCAGGAAGCAGAGAGGGGCGGGCCCAGGGGCGGGCCCGGGGGTGGGGCTCCGGGTGTTCCCCGCCGGTGTTCAGTTTGCCTTTCTCCTTTTTATCTAGTCTAGAACTTTATCCCCTGGGGTGATGCCACCAGCTTTCAGGGTGGGTCTCCCCGCCTCAGTTAACTCAGTGTAGAAAATCCCTCACGAGTGTGCTCAGAGGCTCTAAACGCTGTCAGGTTGACAATATTAACCCATCACAGCAGCGATTCCAAGCAGGGGTTAGGAGCATGCCCAGGGCTGTGATATTGAGAAAGGAAGTAGAAACACTGGGTGAAGGTGCAGGGCACATGGCCAGAACAGGTACCAGGATGAACACACTAGTTGGGAGGAGGCCAAACCATTTGCTCCCGCTAACGCCAGAGTCAGTGGGACTTAGGAAGACATATTCCTGTGACCTGAGGTAGAGGGATGTAGTTTGGATGGAGTAGACTCCTGGTGGTGGTGGTGGGTTTGCCAGGACGGGGGGAGACTGCACCAGGCAGAAGGGGCAGCTAGGAGAACCTGCCCCAGTTTCCAGAGCAGATGGAGTACTAGTGTTGAGATGCCAACAGAGGGGAAGCTGTGTTGGAGCAAGGCAGTGGCATGCACACCTGTCCTGCTGTGCAATGGGGACTGCCATCTTGAAACCAAATCGACCATAACCTCCCAGCCTCAGGAGTTGAACAATGGAGGCTCAACTGTGTCTTCTTCCTGCCTTCCCCAGCCATGGATGTCCCCACACCCTCAGCACATTCAGACCACTCTGGGGCTCACCTCGTCCTGGCAGCCTGTAATCCTGCAGCTGGGCTATACCAGGCATAGCAGGGTGTGGGCTCTGAGCTACCGAAGGAAGGGCGGGGCCAGAGCCAGGTGCAGGCAGAAGAACAAGAGAGAAAGCTGATCCTGCCCGCCTACCGCGAGTAGCCCAGAACACAAAGGCCACTCTTGGCCAGTTTACTTTGGAACCTGAGGCTGCGGTGGCTGGGAGGCAGCGAAGCTTCATCTGGAATCCAGTTTCAGGCAGGCCTCTGATGCCAGGGGCTCCCGGGGTGTGAGTGCTAACCCGCCTTTGGGACCCACAACCCTTTGCCAGATTGGGGTGGAGGGGCAAGAGGGTGTGGCAATGCTTAGAGTCGGTCCTTTCACCTTAGGCGATTCCTGGGGTTGCTCCCCTAACGTACTGTCTCTCACTCTGGGACCCAGCAGGACTCAGAATCTGCCAAGGTCAAGGGTGGGGGCGGCTGGGCTCCCCAGGCTATGCTTCTCTCTTTAAGACTCAGCAGAGCTGATCTCCAACCCTGCCCAGGGATGTCCCCAAAGACCAGTGAGCCAGAGAGAGGCTGGCACCCACCACAGTGGATCCCAGGATGAATTGGAGGACCCTCCTACCCACAGCAAAGGAAGATGGACCCCAGGCTCAGTGACTGAGCAGCGGCTGAGCCAGAATCTTGGGGTCCTCCACCCACTGAGATCTCAGTGTCCGTTTTTAAGACATAGCATTAAAATGGAAATCAATTGTATTGAATAAAGCTGTTGGTAGACTTAAAAAACCAAATTTCAATAGTGTGTGGGCCTCTCTAATAGGATCACGCAGGAACTGGAAGCGTTACGACCTTGAAGTTGGGGGCAGCAGTAGTGCTGAGGTGAGCACCGTCGACATATGGAGCAGCGATGTGGAGACCGAGTCCCTGAGTCACTGAGTTACAGCAGTTCACGACACCTTTACAGATGAAGGAAATACTGCCATCCCTTCTCCCCTAAATCATTTCTCTGTCTCTCCAAGAACCTCCAAACTCTATAAACAGGCCTAACTCACCAGGGAGTGAGAGGCTCCCTCGATGTTGTCTTCTGGAGGGGCACATGGGGGTGAAGGTGTGTTTCTTAGCACAGATGCTCAGTGGGCGAGACTTCACCCACCTGTGCCTGCCCTGGCATCCATTTGCACGAATTCCCCCATTTCAATAGAAATTATAAACACATCTTTCCTGAGGCAGATGCATATGCGGGTGCACGCCTGTACACACACACTCCACCATTGTGTGCGTCCCTGGGCTTCCACGTGTCTCCAGAACCCTTGCAGGCGTATGGTCACAGATGGATACCCTGATCCAGAGAACACTATTTTTAGCAAATCATCCTGAGCTAAAGGGTGGCTTCCCCGTTTACAGAGGAGCAATTGCTCACCATGGAGAGGGCTGCCCCGCTGTCCTCAGGCTGGGCTCTTTGTTTCTTACATGAAGTGAGTAATGGCTGTATTGCTTTGCAAGCTCATCATAGCAGATTCAAGCAATGAGGGGAGGTGCGAAGAAAGTTTAAAAATGGCCCAAATTCTCCTCAGCTAGGGGAAGAAAAATCACCATTCATGTTTGCTGATAAGCGCTGCGGATAGACGCCTTCTGCTCAGTCAGAGGTGGAGGCTAGACAGGGAAAGGCTCTCATGAAGTGGGGACCTACTCTCACCTGCTATTTTTAACAAAGATGGTCCTTTAACTTTGTGTGACTCAAATAAGAAGCTGCAAAAGGACGGGGAGGTTGGAAAGGGAATCTCTGTCTTTCTCGTTCTACGGCATTCATTTCGTACTGTACTGGCCCAGGGATACACACGCACATGCAAACCACAGACACACACACACACACCATACATATAGACACATATACACCATACACATGAGCACACACACAATATACACACACATAGACCCCATACACACACCACACACACACACCACACATACCATACACACATACTAACCACACCAGCTTGCACACCCATCATATACACACAACATACACAGTCACACACCATATACACACACATCGTACAGAGTCACACATCATGTACACACACACATCATATACACACCATATACACTCATATACCATATACACACACATATACACCATACCCACATACCACACACACATCATACACACTCATATACCATGTACACACGCATACCACACGTGCACATACAAACCACACACACACACCACCATGCACACTCATATACATGCACACACATCATACATATACCATATATACACATATGCACCATACACACATACCACACACACACACACCGTACAACTATATGCTCATGTCTGTGTGTGTGTCTCAGTGCAGAGACACATATGTGCCAGCCATATGGAGGCCAAAGGTCAGCTTGCAGCAGCGTCATTCCTTGGGAGCTGTCCAACTTGTTTTCTGAGACAGGAATTCTCACTAGGACCTTTATCTGCCATCGGTGGTGCTCAGGCACCCTGAGTTGGGGTCCTTGTTGGCCGTGTGCTGGCATGGGTGTCACAGAAGCTTATAGGGGTCACTAATGACATGCCCCATGGAGTGAGCTCAGGGCAAAGCCCTTGGCTGACAGGAAGAGAGTGTGTCCCTGGCAGACATCTTCAGCAGGTGTCCAGTCTGCCCTCTTGAGCCGGTGCCCAGCCATTCCCGGTTTTGATGTGGTAATTAGCGGTGCAGCCTCCTGGCTTGGTGTCATAGTCAGGAGCCCTCTGGCCACATCCTGTTTTGGTGAGCCTGACAGAAATGCATTCTTCTGCCTTGCTGTCATAGACAGAGTGTGTTCGCACCAGGTTCTGAATCTTTTGAGGCCACCAGGGGCCACATTCTCCCTGTTTGACGTCACACACATATGCCTGTTGGAAGTCCTCTTCACCAGTGGTCACCGCCTTCCGGTGCTGGGGGGGAAAGAAAAAACAACCCTTGGGGTTTGCGCTTGTATGTCCCCTTTTATGGGAGAAGAGGGGACGGTGTGATGAGCCAGAGACCCACCTGTCACATTTCCCGTCTTTAGAATCAGTCTAGCTAGGGACGGTGCTGCACTCAGGGGATCCCTATGAGATCCTCAGATGGAGGTCTACACAGTTGGGCACACCAGATGCCAACATCTGGATGCTAGTTCTTGTGTTCCTGTCCGGCCGGCCGTTGCTGAAAACCCTGGATCCCTTGGGGGGCAAATGCTGCCTCCAGTTGCTGCCTCTATGCCTCAGGTTTGATTTGCACCTCTTGTGTGAGGGCATGGGGATTGTGGGGGCACTGGACACCACTCAGGCTGGGAATGTTCCCTGGAGAGGGGGGGTGGGACCCTGTCCCGTGCAGGGCCAAATCCTGACGTATGCATGCTTCACCTTTTAATTGGAGAAAAGCCCTTCTGTTTGAGTCTGGGATAAAATGAACGGCATCTCTTCCCATCCCTGCCCTGTGGAGGCCAGGGAGCCGGTTGTGGTGGAAATGTCTTAAAGGGGGTCAGTTGAAGTGTTTTTACTTTTGTGTGTGGTGGACAGGGTAACCCCTTCATGAGGACACACCGTCTCTTGATCACTGATATTTATGCATACACGTACACACTGGGGCAAGAGTGGGGGGGGTCACTTCATGGACCCTCCCCACACACACACACCTCAGTGGAGGCGAGCATCAGCGTTTACCCGAGCCGCTGTCAATCGTATGCGCCTGTGCAGTGGTTGGCAGTGGGGGTCGGGAATGGGGTGGGCTGTACACTTTTGCAGATTGTGTCTTTCCCCGCCATCGGCCTAGCTGGCTGACTACCCTGCCCTCCGGCCGTGGCACCCCATCACACCCTGTGTTTGTCTCCCAGCTTCCTTCCAGGCAGCCTGAGGAGAGCCTGTGCCCCCAGAAGCAGGATGAGAAGATGGCAAACTTCCTGTTACCTCGGGGCACCAGCAGCTTCCGTAGGTTCACCCGGGAGTCACTGGCGGCCATCGAGAAGCGCATGGCTGAAAAACAAGCCCGTGGTTCGGCCACCTCACAGGAGAGCCGTGAGGGCCTGCCAGAGGAGGAGGCTCCCCGGCCCCAGCTGGACCTACAGGCCTCCAAAAAGCTGCCAGATCTCTATGGCAACCCACCCCGAGAGCTCATTGGGGAGCCCCTGGAAGACCTGGACCCTTTCTATAGTACCCAGAAGGTGACTGCCGCCCCCTCAGCACCCTCCTCACCCTTTGGGTAGCTCCTGGGAAGGCAGCAGACAGATGGAGCTTTGCTCCTGTGGAGTTCTGTGTGGGGCCGGCTCCCCTGGGCTTTGGGGGAGTGATTCACCATTAATCTGTATTCCAATCACCTTAATTTTGGAGTTCTGGGATACAGACATAAATCACGCCGTTTGAGCCCCTAACATAGGGGTGGGAGGACCACTGAAATGTTACCTTCTTTTGTCTTTCTCCGGCATATACCTCTAGGGGATTCCTTCCTGTCCCCAGACGCGTGGGCGCTTGGAATGAAGCCCTGAGCGGTCCCCCTCCTAACTCCTGCATGCGTTCCTCCTGTCCCTCTGGCAGCTCAGAGAATTAGCCAGGCATCCTCCTCTGAGCCAGCTGGCTCAGGCTGAGCCACAGTAGAAGTCTCCTGGGCCTCGTGGCCTTCCCTGAACCACAGAGGTCATGGGAAGGCTGAGGGGTGAAGAGGGCGTGGCTGCTAAGGCATGGAGTGTGGGGAAGCCTTGTGCTGCCCTTGTTGCCTGGAGAGAGGGAAGGGAGTGTTGTGCTGTTTCTCCAAGAGGCCCTTCCCTGCACTAATGATGTGACAGGCACACAGGTCCCCTACAGAGGGACAGGCTGCTCACACAACTGTCCACTTCTGGACCTGACTGTGGGGGTCATGGCAGGAGAACAGGCTGGGATCTAGAGGAAGGCCTTTCCAGGAAGGCTAGGCAACAGAGACCAGGGTGGCCACGGGAGTCCCTGTGGCCAGCTTCAAGCTGAGCGCAGAGCAACACCAGCGGGACTGGAAAGATAAGTACAGTCAGTGTGGGGGTCTGGGTAGCATGTGTCTGTCGGTCTGTCTGTCATGGTGGTTGAAGACAATGTTTAAGAGACTAAGAGCCTGAGTGTGCACGTCTGTGTGTATGTGCATATGCATAGGTGCATGTGTGATCAGCTGTGGGTGCGAAGGGACACACACACACACACACACACACACACACACACACACTCACTCCATCTATACAGACAGTTAGCAGGAGAGACGACCTGGGCCCTGCTTCTAGGCTGAGGCTCCAGGACCTCTCCCTGGCTCAGGTGACTGGAGCAGGGTCCGAGTGGGATGTGAGCCTGAGCTGTGAGTGAGTGAGTGGGTAGGCTCGGGTCGTGCTTGCTCCGAGCTGACAGAATTGGGATTAGGGTTAGGGACACAGCTGAGGGTGAGTCTAGGTCATGGAGGGGAACAGAAAGGACTAGGCAGGACTCAGACGAGACCAGTAGTGAGCACGGCAGGTGAACCTAAGATGGAGTCCAGGCTGGCTGGGCTTAGGAGACCCCCCCCCCAACAGGTCACCAAGGACGCCATCTCTTTTCTTAGTCTCTATATATCTGGGGATGCTTGATGTTTTCCGGGTACCCTGGGTTCCATCCTGTTTCTCTTGCCGTCCCTGGCTACACCGCCTGAGGTCTCGCAGGCTGGCACCCCGTGGAACTCCTAGTTCTGACCTCTCTGCTCACCGTGTCCCAGCAGCCAAGGTTAAATAGGACTTTGTCCCATCCCCTCAGCCCGTGAAGATGGGTGACCTCATAGCCTGTGGCTGCCATGCTCTGGTGTGCTGGCTCCCTTTGCCTCCGGCTTCTGCTCTGCAGCCTTGAGATCTCACAGCTCCCCTGCCCCATGATGCCAGACAGGCATATCTTCTAGAAACGAAGGGAGGTCCTCAAAGCCCAGACCGTGTGTGCTATTCGGAGGCTGACCTTTGACCTCAGGCAGGGAAGGTCCCAGGGAAAGCCGTGGATAGCTCTTTAGCATTCCTTCCTCACCCATAAGTCTCTGCTGCCCCAGCTGTGAGCAGGGCTCTCTGTTGCAGCTCTATGCAGGGTGGGAGAGGGGGAGGAAACTGCTTGAGGGCTCCTAGATGACAGCCGTCTCCAGACCTAACAGTTCCCTCTGTCCACAGACCTTCATCGTGCTGAATAAGGGCAAAACCATCTTCCGGTTCAGTGCCACCAATGCCTTGTACGTCCTCAGCCCCTTCCACCCGGTGCGCAGAGCGGCTGTGAAGATTTTGGTACATTCATATCCTTTGCTCTTAATCCTTTATGTCTGCATCTGTCCTGGGGTACGCACAGGTGCTGTGCTCAGGCCAGGGTGGTGCGGGGTCCCCTCACTCCTTCTAGGACAAGCAGCATAGTGAGAAATCACTAGTGGCCGGTAGTGACCTCCACCCTCAACACGCTGAGTCAGCGCCTGCATTTTTCACACGATCCCTAAGGGTTCTTCCTGTGTAGGGAAGTTTGAGAAGCCCTCACATCTCTGCTTCTTCAGGAGGAAAAATAGCCTTGGAGTCAAGGAGCGGGGCTTCAGAAGAAATGATTTCCCCAGCATTCCCCTGTCTCTGGTGGCTCCACCCGCCACCACCCCTGAGCCCTCTACCCGCTGCTGCCTTGAGACTCAGCCTAGGAAAAGCCATTTCTTGGGATTTTTTTTTTAAGTCTCTAGTTTTTTCTCATGTGGGCCTCTTTCGAAGGAGGCAGCGCTTGCTTCTGAACTAGGTGTTGACAAATGTTTGCAGTTTGAGAGCTTCTCAAAGAACTCTGGTTAGCGTCCAATTACATAAACCGCGGCCTAAAAAATGCTTCCTGCCTGCTGACAGAGCTGTTGGAGTGGAGCAGCAGGAAAAGCAGCGCCAAGCCAGCTTTGGGGTCCTGGTTCAGGCAGCACCTGAAGGGCACCGCCTTCTCTGGGTTGCATTTTAAAGATCTATTATGTGCTTATTGGGTTTTTATGTGCATGGAGAGTGTGGAGGTCAGAGGGCAAGCTGCAGGACTCAGTTGTCGCCTTTTGCCTTGTGGGTTCCAGGGTGAGCATGCTTGACAGCATGTACCTTTGACACTGAGCCAACTCACTGGCTCAGTCACCTCTGGATATCACCTAAGGGACCAGAAGATGGAGTCCCAGAGAGGGGTGGTGCAGTCCACCAAGGCAGAGGCACGTGCACCTTACTGTGGAGACCTGGAAGGCCCCTTTCATGGTCACTGGTGACCTAGATGAGGGTGTGCTTGTAGGCCGTGTCCATTGTCCTTTGGTTAGTTGGTTTTGGCTTTCTGTTGTGGTTTAAAATTTTGCATTATTTTATGTATTTATTTATTGATTTGTGTATTCAGTTATTTATTTACTTGTGTTGTTGGGGGAAGCACGTACAGATCATGGTGGGTACGTGGAGGTCAGAAGGCAGAAATTAGTCTTCTTTCCATCATGTGGATTGGGGGATTAAACTCAGGTCATCAGACTTGGCAGCAAGCACCCTAACCCACTGAGCCAACCCCAAGGGCCAGAAGTGCCATCTTTAATCTCTGTCATGTTGCTGAGCTCCAAACGATGCTTGGTACTAGTTATGGGTATAGTGGATGGGTTGGACAGAGCTCCGGAAGCCCTTCTCAACCACCCCCACCCCCTCTCTGAATGGGCACGTCCCCTGCAGAGAGCCCCCTAAGAGTGATAAGTCGGATATGAAGTTGTCATTGCCTCCAGAGTGTGGTCACATCTTTGTAGAAGGAACAGAGCTGAAGCAGAAGGGAACCGGTTTCCTTAGTGCTGCGAGCTGGTCTCCAGCCTGCCACAGGGGTGTGGCCACCCTGAAAGCATGCTCCACCCTCATTCTGGGCTGCTTCTCCAGGTATCTAACCAACCCAGTGCTGTTTGCCAGCTACAGAAATCTCCAGAGATGCAGCCCAGGTCCCTTGGCTCTCTGTAGGCACCGCCTGTGACTTGCTAGGCAGATGAGAGGCTGGGAAGCAGGCGGATGAGGAAGACAGTGGGACACTGGGGTCCTCAGCTCAGCCTGAGGTGCACTGAGGGGTAGCTCTGAGGCTGTAAGTTTCTGGCTTTGTCTGGTAAGACCAGCTGTGAGGGCCCTAAGCTGCCTGCCTGCCTCCCCCAGGGCAGCCGCCCCAGGGAAGTGATCAGCTCTGTGAGGCCCTACCCTAGGCTCCCTGGCTGCCACAGCACTCCTTTACCTGGCGATGGGCTGATCGCCCCCGAAAGCGCCACCTAGTGGACGAGGGGGCTGAGATTTTTGTGGCCTTTGGAAGCCCAGCTCCCAGTTCTCCCAGCCCCTTGGTGTGATGGAGCACCAGGCCTTCCAGTATCATTAGGATTTTGTAGAAACTGCAGAACCTTAGGCCTACCTGGGAACCTGCATTTCGTTTTTCCACCTGTCAGGATGTAAGGGTCACCTCTGTGGCACCCAGGAAGTTTATTTAAAAGTAAGATGCTCAGGGCTTCCTAGAGCAGCATCACCAGCTGAAAACCCAGGGATCTGCAAGCAGTCCGCTGACTCCTGGGAGGATGCTGTCTGCCTCACATGCCACACGACACTGAGCATTTGCTTTTGTTATTTCTTAAATTCTCTGTTTCTATCTCCGTCTCTCAGTTCCTCGTTCTCTTCCATGTGTGTGTGTGTGTGTGTGTGTGTATAAGTGTGATTTGTATGTGTATGTGTGTATATGTAAGAGTGTGTATGTGAGTGTGTTGTGAGTGTATGTTGTGAGTATGTGTGTGAGAGAGAGTGTGTGTGATTGTATGTATGCATGTGTGAGTGTGTGTGAATGTCAGTATGTATGTGTATGAGTATGTGTGTGTGAGTGTGTGTATGTGTATATGTATGTGTGAGTGTATATGACGGTGAGTGTGCATATGTGTGTGACTTGTGTTGTATGTGTGTGAGAGACTTGTGATTGTGTGTATGTATGTGTGAGTGTGCATATGTGTGTGTATATGTGTGTGATTGTGCGTGTGAGAGTATGTGTGTGTGAGAGTGCGTGTGTGTCTGCTCTATGGGGGTAAGTGCTTGTGGATGTCAGGTCCGCGTGGAGCTCCCCAGTGTGAACGCAGGTTCTTTGCAAGGACACTATTCACTCTTAATTGCTGAGCCATCTCTCCAGCCCATACAACTTATTTTAAAGTATGTGATTCAGTGATTTTTTTAAGTGTATTTCTAAGGCTGCACAATCATTACTGCTACCTATTTCTATAAGATTCCATCAGCCCCCCCCCCCCCCGCCCAAATTGGGCTGAGCCTGTGCCCATTAGCAACCACAGTAAAGTTCTTTTTGAGACAGGGACTCATTAGGTAGACTAGGCTGGCCTCGAATTCATAGACATCCACCTGCCTTCCAGATGCTGGGATTAAAGGTGTGAGTGCCACTCCCTGCGACACAGAGCAGCTCTGCTAGGCTTTTAGCTTTCTGCTGAGGGTTTTACTCTCTATCTCAGCTTGACCCAGGACTCAGAGCATCCTTCAGCCTCTCTCATCTGTAGTATCAGGAGGTCGTGGGTCAATGTGCCTGGCTCAGCGTGAAGTCAGGACTCATGGACTCATGTTTTCAATTTCAGTAAAATTTCACTGTGTTTAAATTTCCACATCCATTCAAATACCCACTAGGTCTCTCCATGTGCAGCGTTGTATGTGACAGTCTTTGGAGGCTGAGCAAAGAAACTTAAAGAGGAACAAGAATGCATCCTGGTCTCCTGTGACAATTTAGGGCTCCTGGTGTGGCATGCAAGTGCCACCACTGTTTGGCTCTGGTCTTGGACCTGAGCTCGTAGTGTGTCCCTGGGAAATGGCTGGGAAAGTAAATACGGGCACGCAGAATTGATTCGTTCCTATGTACTTTTGTCATAATTCTGCAGAATGTGTTCCTGCCACGATTAAATAAAAGAAACTAATGGAACTCCAAATTCCTGTGCAGTCACATTCAGAGACCTGGTGTTCATGCCAAGAATCAGTTTGTGTTCTTTGGTGCCCAAGAGCTGCTCACAAAACCCTCCCACGTTTCTCTACCAGATTCAAATGGGCAATCAAATTAAGTGTGTGTGTGTGTGTGTGTGTGTGTGTGTGTGTGTGTGTGTGTGTGTACATGTTCATTGAACAGCATGAAACCGTGACAGTACCCACCCATGTTTAATTCCCTTCTCTTTGGGAGACTTAGTAGCTCAAGTGTTAGGCAGTCTCCATGTTTGCACAGGCAGTATCCTTGGTTGCACAGGCAGTATCCTTGGTTGCACACGCAGTCTCTGTGGTTGCACACATAGTCTCCATGGTTGCACATGCAGTCTCCGTGGTTGCACAGGCAGTCTCCATGGTTGTACACTCAGTCTCTGGTGGCATTTTAATTGTGAGGCTGGGAGTGGGTGTTTGAGACAATGACATGGCAGGGTTGAAGACATTCTGCTGTGCACAGGGCTATAGAGCTGGCCTTAGCCTCTGCCTGGAACCAACAAAGGACCAGCCTGATGTTGGCCTGAAACTAGCAAGCAGCACAAACAGATGTGTCCTGGCTGGGAGTTTAGGTGACCCGTAAGTCTGCTATTGGCCCATGCTGGGCTCCTTGGGAGTCTTGGAGTGCTTAGGGAGGGGGCCTGAAGGCCAGAGGCTTCGGCTAGGTGGGGAGAGATGTCTCGTCACACACAAAGGCTAGTGTTGGAGCGATCCCTAAAGCCAAGGAAGCAAGGTGAAGCTTCTGAGGTGCCAGACGGAAGAAGGACATGAGCCTGGTTCACCCCAGCTCATCTCCAGACCTGGGGAACCTAGACAGTGTTCCAGAACTCCCGCGTCTTAACGTTCAGGTTTGTGCTCATCTCTCTAGCCACATCCTGATGTGGATGGGTGTCCACATCAGCTGCCCATACAGCCACTCTCTGGAGAGAAGCCCTTTTCCTACTCTGAGGAGTTGTCAGTGGTCCACCCAGAGTAGAAAAATCCTGGCTTTAACATAGAAGTCTGTGTCATTGGGACTTACATGCCTCCTCCAGGAAGCCCTCCTGCTCCGCCCCACTAGAGGTGTAATGTCCCATTTTTGTTGTGTGTCAAGGACAGGGCTCTGCTGTCATGCATTCGTGGCCTGGTGATGTTTGCTCTTTAAAAGACACATAAAGGCTGCAGAGGTGCCTCAGTCAAGTACTTGCCTTGCAAGCACGGGGACCAGTGCTTATCTCCAGAATCCATGTAAATAGGCCAGGCCTGGTGGCACACAGTTGCAGTCTCAGCACTAGGGAGGCAGAGACAGGCTGGATCCCTGGAGCTCTCTGGTCAGCCAGCCTAATCTGCTTGGCAAGCTCCAGGCCAGTGAGATTCCTTCTCCGAAAGAAAAGGTAGAAGTTCCCAAGGAATGGCACCCAAGATTGTCCTGTGGTCTACATGTATCATGCATACATGCACATGTATACCTTCACACATATGTGCACACACAAGATGACAAAACTTCCTTGCCCTTCCTGTGTGACAACTCTCCTGGAACTTAACAGGGCCCGCCTGGTTTGATTTCCATCCGGTACCATGGGTGGTAAGCAACAGCATGCTTGTTGTCAAGGGAGGGTCAAGTGCTGTAGCTAACAGGAAGTCCTCCATTCCAGAGGCAGGAGAGTGGACCAGAGTACAGCTGAGTTCCTCCTGCTGAGAGACTGCTGCAGAGGGGTTCCTGAACCTGGGAGGGGTACCCATGGGGCTCAGGCCAGCTCTGTCCTCCATCAATGCTGTCCCTTGGGTAACTCCAAGTGCCACCGAGATTCACGGCCAGGGGCACACTAGCTTTGCGGAATGCACATCTATCATTTTACAGCTTGGGAGGCTCCCACTGAGCAGAAATCAAGGTATCTGCAGGGCTTCACTCCTTTCTGGAGGCTCTAGGGGTGAGACGGGTTTCTAGGTTTTTTTCCTCTCTCTGCAGTACTGTCTCACACTTCTGAGCTCGTGCGCTGTCTGTCAGGGAGCAGTGACCAGTCAGGAGCCTCAGACCCTCCCACCCGTATTTGTCGTAAAGACCCCGTGATGACTGCAACTAGTGCTTACCACCTAAAGTATTTAAGCAGGTCACATCTGCAGTGCTGTATCATGTTTGCGATTCAAATGCACAGTGGTGGCAACCAGGGGTTCAACAGCCGGCATCTCTGGGGCAGCATCCTGCCAGATGCGTGACCTTCAACTTGACTCACTTGTGCATCCATTTTCTTATCTTTTCAGATGGAGGCAAAGCTCACACCTCTTAGGGTTATTAAGAAAGTAAGGCTGGCTCATGCGCAGAGCCTGGCTCCTAGGAGGGGCTCAGCAGGTATCTGCTATGGGCACCATCTCATACATACTTCAAACATCTTCTGAGATCTTCTATAGTTCAGCAGTGGGTCCATGCACGTGGAGGAAGCTAGCTGAGGGGTTGGTAACCGGTTCACCCAGTGAGAAAAGTTTCATCCCAGAGCCTGGCGATGGAGAGGCATCGGGGAAAGGGATGGAATCCTTCGATGAGTGTCTGAGCCCTGGAAGACACGCAGGATGGTAGGCTTGACATGGTGACTGGTCTAGTTTGACTTCTGTTGTTGCGATAAAACACTGACCAAACACAGCATAGAGGGGAAAAGGGTTTATTTCAGGTGATGCCTTACGGGTTCGTCGATGAGGGAAGTCAGGGCAGGAACTTAAAAGCCTGGAGGATGTCGCTTGCTGGTTTGCACACAGGCTCTCACTTAGCGAGCTTTCTTACACAATTCAGGACCATCGCCTGCCATGGGGATGGTGCTGCCCACAGTGGGCTGGGCCCTCCTACATTACTGATCCATCAAGACAGTCCTCCACAGGCCCATAGGCCAGTCTGGTCTTGCTAGTCCCTCAGTTGAGGCATTCCTTTTATGGCTTGGCTGTGTTAAGTTGGCTAATCAGGACCCTGCTGCATGGCATACTGAAGTAAGGACCCTAGGGCCTGGAGCGATGCCCTCTCTGGCTGGGCAGTCCTGTAGGCCAGTCCTGAGTTGATGAAACAGCCTGACCTCCCCCGTCTCTTATGAGAAACTAGGGAAATAATTATAAAAGAGGCTGCTTTTCTAATTAACTGGGTTATCTAGGAGCCTGGAGGTAGGACAGATAGTCACCTGGCTAGACTCTACTCATACACATCCCAGAGCAGGCACCAGTAAGGGCCAGCCTGGGGTCAGGAGAATGAAACTGTATACGGAGGAAAGGGGAGGTCCTGAGAGCTGGGACTGCCCTTGGGAGTCACCTTTGGCAGCCACATGCTCAGGGCTGAGGCTGGGCTGTGGTGTCCCACAGCCTGGAGACAGACACAGGGAGTGGTCAGTGCAGCATCTCTGGAGTAGGGAGGGGAATCTGTGAATTCAGCCAGGTTCCTGGGGCACCCCAGTCTCTAGGAGGCCCAGGGTCTGATCCCTCCTCCTTCATCTTACAGACGCCAAGGGAAGAGCGAAGGGAGTCAGTCAGAGCTTTGTCCAGCCTGGAGCAACAGTTAAGACGCAGCCAGCGTTGGGGATGGTGGTTTAGGTAGTACCTGGGTTCCCACAAAGATACCAGGACACAATGGTGGTGTTTGCCCCTTTCTGGCAAGCAGGCAGATGGGCTGACACTCATTGAGGATCCACAGGCTAAAAGGGGGATGGCTGGCCTCTGGGGGTGTGGTGCTACAACAGCCAATGAGCTGAGGTGGTCCTTCCTGATGAGAGATTTTAAAAAGCAAGGAGCCCAGGGTGTGGGACTGGGGTGAGAGACGGGTGTAGAGGCCGGAAGCATACTGGAAATGCCCCCCTCCAACATGGCAGCTCACCTCCAGGTGTGCTTTGAAGCTAAAGCCTGGGTAAGGGAACTTCGGACCCTGCCGATCTTCCTGGCCGGCTCCAAACTGAAGCTTGACTCCCTCCCATGTGACTGTGAGCAGGAGTCAACCCTAAGGACCGGGGTGTCTCTCCACTCCACACTGTGGAAGATGTGGTCTCCAGTTTGTCTGGTGCCTGCTAAGCTATGGAACAGGCCAGGCTCCGGCAGCAAGTGCCTGGAGGACAAAGAGAGCAGACCCCTGGGTAGGGAGGCCTTGGCGCTAAGGCCTTGCAGCACCGGGAGTGTCTTCACTGATCTTGCAACATTTGCCTGGCAGTGACATCAGGCCCAGCCCCTCGGCAGCTATGGTGGCTTAGCTAACCTCCTCCCGTGGATTTGTGTGGCCCCTTACGCAGCTTTCTTTGGCCTCTCTGTGGATTTGTAGATGGGACCTCTATGGCTTCCTGCAGCCCCTTCTGTGGCTTTCTGATGGGGAGGCGTCTTCTGTGGCTTTATGGATAGAATTTTCTCGTGGTTTCTTGTGGCTCCTACCATAGCTTTCTGAGGGATTTGTGGGTAAGCCCCCCCCCCCAACGGCTTCCTCTGTGGATCCTCTATGTAGATTTGTCACCAGCTCCTCCAATGTCTTCCTTAACTCCAGCATCACGCTCTTCAGCATGCTCATCATGTGCACCATCCTAACCAACTGTGTGTTCATGGCACAACACGACCCTCCGCCTTGGACCAAATATGTTGAGTGAGTATCTCCGGGGGCCTTTCCTCCTACCCCATCCCTCCCTTTCTATCCCATGCCAGGGGCCTAGAGTTGACCAAGATGGAGGCTCTGCCCACGCCTGGAGTCCCGCCCAGGAGGCTGGCCTTTGCTCAGCCTCTGCCTGCCTACCATTCTCACGCCATATGCCTGTTGTAACTTTGTGGCCTTAGAGGTGGAAGCTCTACAAACTAGTAATGTGGGGTATCTTCCCAGCCACTAAAGAGAGACATGCCAGACACTGTTACAAGATCAGTAAGCATTCTCTCTGCTAACCCAGGGTCAGCAGGGTCAGCAGAGCCCTGTCCCAGATGGGAAGACTGAAAATTAGAGCCCGACTGACTTGACAGGCAGCTGGGGAAACAGCAGCAGGAAGGCAGTGGGGGTCACCTCTCTGCTCTGGTGCTACACTGTTGCCTTGGCCCCCACCAGAGTCCTGCCTCCTACCACTCTTTGAGGCTTTAGAACTCTGCCTCTTGATTCTTCCCTTCCTGAAGACATGCCTACTTCCTCCAGGTTCTAAGCAGACTCGGTGGGCCCTTACCACACTCAGCTCCCGGTTTGTGGAAACCTCTGGAAGGTACAGCTGTCTCTAAGAGTGGCTTGCAAAGAGGGCCAGGGCTGATGTTGCAGTGGCTGTGCCTGGCTGCTCTGAAGCCTGGGTCACTGCCTTTCCCGTGGGCCAGCCCCCAGGAATAGAGGCATTTTGGATTCCTCGGGCTGCTGTAGGCAGAAAGGACCTACCAGCCTTACACACTAGAAGATCTGCATTCCCTCTAGGCCAGGGTAGGCAGCTAAAGCCCGCCCTAAATACTTGTCAGTGTCCCTGTTCCCCATTGCTAGTGGCTGAGAGCCCACAAACATGACTAATGGTCAGTGAGTCTCCCTACCCATGGTGTCCCACTCTGTAGACTTGGTAGTCACCATATGCGTGTGGACACGCCCCACCCCCAACCTCCAAGCTGGAAGGAGGGATACATAGGGCTCTTCCAGCAAGGGTGAAAGTGGAGAGTTCCCCAGACACTTAACAGTCTCTCTGTAAAGCAAAGGGACAGGTAGAGTTGTTTGGCACAGACCTGCAGGGCCTATTAAAGCTTTATCACAGGGCACAGGCCACTGCGATTGATGACTCTGGTGTGAGGAGCTGCCCAGGGCTCACACCAGGTGGGAAAGCTCATGAACTGAGTCTGTAGGCTCCAGCCATCCTGACAGCCCCTGATGGCCTCTCCTCCTCAGGTACACCTTCACCGCCATCTACACCTTTGAGTCTCTGGTCAAGATTCTAGCTCGAGGCTTCTGCCTGCATGCGTTCACCTTCCTCCGGGACCCGTGGAACTGGCTAGACTTCAGTGTGATCGTCATGGCGTAAGTACACAGCTCTTCTCACCGGGACGCATCACACTAGCTATGCAGGGTCGGTTCGGGGCAGGGTTTTTGTGCCCCATGTCCCAGGCTGTCTGGGTTTCCCAGCTGTGGCTCACATAAGCCACAGTATGCCACAGAGGAGTGTCTGTCTTGCTCTGTGTGTGGCAAGGTGAGGACAGGATAGACTTACAGCTCATTCTAGCAAGGTGAGGCGGCCCATCAGGGACACAAAGTGTCTGAGCACCCTGGCTCATCTGGGGACCACGACAGCCCTGTGTTAAAGGAACATCTTTAATATCAATCGTCTTTATCATAGTGTTTGGGCTAAGGTCAAACGAAGAGTCTGCTTCAGGCATTTGGGAGACTAAGACCGAATGAAAGTTTGCTGTGAGTTTGAGGCCAACCTAGGCTTCATAGTGAGCACACGTGAGGTGAGCCTGATTTATCAAGCTCTGACCTCAGAAGACGGAGTGGGCTGAGGTGGATGGATTCTGCTTTAGCAGCCTCTGTGCTCACCAAGAAATCCAGCCCCAGGTCCCACTGAGACCAATGGCCTGGCATCCAAGGCCATTAATAGTGAGACTCCAGTAGAGAAGCCTGGGGAAACAGCCAGCTTCCCCTCGAACCTGTGCCAGGAGAGTTCCTGTCTAGCATTTCTTAAAAGCCACTGACCCAGCTCACAGGATGCTGGCCCCAGCAGAAGAGGTATGCTAGAGGCAAGCCAGCCAAGCCCGGTCTTTTGACATTGCAAGATGACACAATCATCTGTAAAGTACATGCCCCAATCCACACAGTCTTGATATTTTCAGCAAGCTCACAATTTTCTGTTGCGCCTGGGCCATGTGCCTCCTCATGCAGCCTCTGGGCTGCAGGTTAGATGTGTCCCTTAGTCATGTTTTACCAGCAAGAAAGACAGAGCTGGAAACTCGGGAGCCCACCACAAGGTGATCATGCCCCGAGGCCTGCCGTAGCCCCAGCTACAGCTTTAATTCCGTTCCTAGGGGACACGTGCAGAGTGTTAGGGGTTGAGGTGCTCCCCACACAGGGTGTCAGGAGCTAGGCACCTGTCTCTATTGAGACAGCTGACTAAGGCAGGGCTGCTGTACTGAAGTCCTGGTCAAGAATTGACCTAGTATACCCCTTCTTCCAGCGAGGACCCAATATGTGCTGGGCTGAGTTTTGCACCTCAGCAAAAAGCATTCTGGGAGTTGTAGTCCATTCCTGTGCAAGTCCTGACCTCCCCTGGTGGGATACAGGCTTAGTTCGGTTCCTACTTTCTTGGATTCTTGTATGTACCTGAGCTATGTTGTAGAGGAGAGGAGCTGGGAGAGGAGCCGGGCTCTCAGGGTGCCCTCAGAACACCTTCAGACTGAATGGAGAGCATGGTGGATGGACAGTCTACCCAAAACTGTTTCTAGGTATTTGCAAACCGACTCCAGGTCTCCCATTTTCCAGATGGAGAAGCAGGCTCAGAGACAATACCACCTACCTGAAGTGCAGACACACACCAGGGTGGAGCTGAGTGAGCAAAGGAAATGATGACAGGACATGAAGTTAAAGAGCAATAGCCAGGGGTAGACCTTGCTGTCTGGCCACAGAGATCATGTCAGAGCCAGGCAGGACGAGAACTACTAGGGGAGGGGAGCTGGCCAAACTTCGAGATGATTGAGCCACTTGTGGACCACGGGCTGGAGATAAGATGTGTAGAGATAGACAGGAGCTAATGGTCTACTGTCAAAGCCGAGAGAGAGAGAGAGAGAGAGAGAGAGAGAGAGAGAGAGAGAGAGAGAGAGAGAGAGATATGCAGCGTCTGAGCAGAGCGGAGGAGCCCTGGTCAGTGCTGGATGTTTTGAGGGTGACTGCCGGGTTTTGCTTGTGGTGGATGGCAGTACCATTTGTGGAGAGGGAGGCTCAGAGGAGGAAGGGAGTCAGAAGTACCGGGGATATCCTAAGTATGGAAGGGTAAGATACAGCAGGATCTTCCAGTCTGGAGTGTGGGCAAGTGACCCAAGATGGCCAAGCTGGAGGCACTGAAGTGAAGACGTGGAAAGCCAGATAAGAAAAGCCAAGAATGAGCATGGCGGAACACTCTGTGGGACACACCATTATCCTGAGGTCAAAAGATAATGGATGGGGGTGCTCAGTTGTTAAAAGAGCACTTTCTGCTCTTCAAAAGAACCCGCGTTCAATTCCCGGCACCCCTTTTGAGTGGCTTGTAACCACCTGCAGCTCTAGTTCCAGGGGACCCGATGCCCTCTCCTGATGTCCACACACGTGGCTCACATTCACACACCCAGGCACACACATATACATGAAATAAGCACTCTCTTTTAAGGAGTAGAGGATTGGTGAGATGGCTTAGTGGCTAAGAGCACTGACTGTTCTTGCAGAAGCCCTAGGTTCAGTTGCCAAAACTCGGATAGTAGCTCAAAGCTGTCTGTAGCTCCAGTCCCAGGGACTCTGACATCTTCTGGCCTTTGTGGGCACCAGGCACAAAAGTGGTGCACAGATACATTTATAAACAAAATACCCACATACATAAAATAAGAAAGGAGGGGACTGGTCCACAAAAAACAGAGGGAACTTGCCAGAAAGCAGGGTACACACCCAGGAGAGTGGTACCCAGAAGCCAGCAAGAAAGACTATTCAATGTAGAACATGCCAGGAGGAAGCCGGCAAGAGCGATGACAGCCGATGGCCTGTTAGAGTTTGGGTGGTTGCTGGTGCTCCCACTAAGGGGTCACAGTGGAGTGGGAGGCTCTGCATCCGAGTAGAAAGGGTCTGAGTTGGAGGAGGAGTTGCGAAATACAGACATCTCATTCTTGGAGTTCCTGTGAAACCATGCAGAAAATGGCAAGGTAGCCGGAGGGAAATGAGGGTCAAGGAAGGCCTTTCAAAGAAGAGAGACTAATGGAAATGATCCTAAGGAGAGGGGACCTCCAAGGAAGGCAGGAGGGGGCTGAGGGATCGCAGGAACAAAGCCCTCGAACGTCCCGACTGAGTGCGGCTCCGGGCACTGAGGTGAAGAACTGACCTTCAGCTCAGGGAAGGCAGAGTTCTGGCTGGAGGCGGAGGTAGGCTGACAGGCTGATGAAGAGCGAAGGGGGAATTTCTCCTCTGATTGCCTCTATTTTCTCAGTGAAATAAGAAGCAGAATCATCAGGGAGAATGGAGCAGGGAGGTGAGCCTGGGCCTTGAGAGGGAGAACTTGTCAGAGACTGCAGGCCGCACTGGCTGGGCGTTTGAGTGCGGTGGCAGGCCGGGCTCTGGCTCTGGGGTCTCTGTAGGCTGCAGGGGTAAGCAGTGATCTACCAACCGTGAAGAGGAGCGTCAGGCAAGAGAGCGGCCAGCATCTGTCTGGGCCTCACCTGACTTCTGCATCCTAGACCTACAGAAAGTTGCCATGGAGATACTCCTGCTCTCAGGAGGAAGCCATCACCTGGACCAGCACAGCCCTGGTGCATAGAGAGAGCACCCTCTGTGGCCTCCAGCAAGCATTACAGGGTCCTGTCCCCTTCCTCCAGGGGCCACCATTCCTACTCTGAACCACAAAGAAAGTGTGATGTGCCTCTTCCTAATGAGTCCAGCCACACCTGTGCTGAGAACAGGCATGGTATAGTGTCTTAGTCAGGGTTTCCATTCCTGCACAAAACATCATGACCAAGAAGCAAGTTGGGGAGGAAAGGGTTTATTCAGCTTACACTTCCACATTGCTGTTCATCACCAAAGGAAGTCAGGACTGGAACTCAAGCAGGTCAGGAAGCAGGAGCTGATGCAGAGGCCATGGAGGGATGTTCTTTACTGGCTTGCTTCCTTGGCTTGCTCAGCCTGCTCTCTTATAGAACCCAAGACTACCAGCCCAGAGATGGTCCCACCCACAAGGGGCCCTTCCCCCTTGATCACTAATTGAGAAAATGCCTTACAGCTGGATCTCATGGAGGCACTTCCCCAACTGAAGCTCCTTTCTCTGGGATAACTCAAGCCTGTGTCAAGTTGACACAAAACAAGGCAGTACACAGAGGGGCCTGACTCTTACCACAGCCACACCTCTGCCGAGAACAGGCATGACAGAGGGGCCTGACTCCATTCTTGGATAGTCACTGCATTTTGGAGCAGCTACAGAAATGGCCTGTCCACCTCTGCCAGGACAGAATGGACTGCTGGAATGGCAGCTTTCTGCCACTAGTCAGACCTGCCCCCACAGCATTGATTGATGTCCACTCTGCCGGGTGAAAACCAGTTAGCTCCCCACCTCAGAGAAATATTCTGTTAGAGAGAAATGGGTCCTCAGGATGATCCGGAGAGTCTTGGGCAGGGCAAAGTCGAATGAAGTGAAACTCACCATCCAACCTTCCCTTTTACCTTTGGGGAAACTGAGGCTCAGAGAGAAGCGACGTGCCCATGATAACAGACAGCATCAGCAGCGATGCTTGGACTGAAAGCCAGTGTCCTCGCTCCTCCTCAGCTGCACTTCTAGACAGATTTCCCTCTCACACCCCACTCAGTTTAGAAGCTGCTACAAGGGGTGCTGGGAACTTTGCCAGGCTTAGATCACAGCCCAGCATCCAGAGATTCTCCGCACCCTAAACTGGGCATTACCTGCCAGTCAACACAGCCTCCCACCTTCTGGGGTTGTTATGGAAACCAAGCCCAGAGGGAAAGGAGTGAGGACACAGAGGAAGGGACCAGCCACCAAAGGTGCTAACAGCATGGGTTCCACTGTCTCAGGATAAGGGTGGGGCAGAGAGAAGCCAGCAGGCCATTCCTTGGAGTTCCATAGCTGCCAGAAAGCCTCGTGTGTGCTGGAGCTGATACTCGGTGTAGGTCTCTCACCCACCACCCTCTGCTCTTTCTTGGCAGGCCTATGATCTTACCCATTTGCCTACCACCAGCCAGCTCCTTGGCCAGATGAGAGGTTGATTGGCTTGTGAGAGAGTTTTGCCCACCCCTTACCCTGTCTATCCATGTCACTCTGAAGACAGCTCTCTACCATGAAAGGGTCTACATTGTTCTGCCACATTCACTACCCTCTCCCCCAAGAAAGGCCTCAGTGGAGGCCTGGTGTTCCCTGGTAGGAATAGCCAAGTTCTATCTAGGTAGCCACCTTGTCTTGTCTCACCGTGGTCCCAGGCTACCTGTCATTCAGATCTGGCTCCTCCTTCCAGACTTCCTCCAACCCCCAGCTGGATGTCCAGCCAATTCCCACCAGGACCTAAGTTTCATTTCCAGCCACATGGTGGTGGCAAGCCTACCAGGGGCATAGCTGTGTGTCCCCTATGCTGTCACCAGCCTGTCCTCATCTCCTGGGGTCCTGGCTCCTTTGCGTTCAGCACTTGCAGCTGAAGAGGCAGCACCATCTCCTAGGAGCCTTGAAGGCAGGACAGGGTAGGCAGGTCGTGCAGGTCTTCCCTGAGACACCATCTGATAAACCAGGCTTTTAGGGGTAAGAGGGGGAAAGCAAGGTTCCCTGTACCTTGTGCTGCTGGAGCCATATTGAGAGCACTGAGGGGAGGGAGAGGAGCAGGCATCACAGGCCCCACCCGGAGACCAGCAATGCGGATCGGTTCCTCGGACATCTGAGCCGTGTCTTCCGTGGGTCGGCCATGTCAGCAACATCTCAGGTTCAACTGCACAGTCTTGAGGCACTCTAGACAGAGGCTGGGAACAGGATGGGGACAGAGGTCTGGAGTATCTGGGCCACCCAGGAGAAAAGAGGAACTCTAACACTGGAAGAGCCTACATCAAATTAACCATCATCTGTGAGCTGGGACAAGGTAGCGATTTCTGCCCCTCGGTGGATGATGGAATGGATCCAACGGCTGCACTGGAATTTGTAAACTGAGACAAGTCTCGAGGGTGGAAAGGAAGCCACGGAGAGGCCTTGGCGGGCCAGAGAAAGAAGACGTTGGGAATAATGCGTGCCTAAGAAGGGAGCAGACATATCCACAGGACCCTGTGATGGTGGATAGACCTCAAGAGTGAACAGAGCCAGGCCAGGCTGGCCCTGCTGGTCTCAGGATATGGCGTCCTTTGACAACCTTACCTGTAGACATCAGCAGACCATGGAGAAATTCAGAAATCCTGAGCAGTGTGAACAGAGAGACCCATGATGCTCTCTATGGGTCTGGACTGTTGGGTGGACTAAGCTAATGCAGGACTGATGACCTGGCCTGACACCCACCCAGACACCTGAGCCAGACACACTTGGTTAAACATCAGACACCCCGAGTTCTACATCCTTTGTTAAACATCAGATCCCTTCAGCTAAATGTCAGATGTCCTGCATGTGAGGCCTCTGGTTAAATATCACAGGTCACCTGCCACTGTCCCGATGGCCTCGGTCACGTACTGTGCATTCGCCTCTCCGATACTCTGTGGTCATGTGGCCTGCCCAGTGCATGCGTGGCCTCACGTTATGCTGGGCAGATCCCTGCTCCTTCTCCGGACAGCTGCCTCCTATGCCCATGGACGTCAGAGATGGACTGCGTCTAAGTTCAAGATGGGAGACTCATAGCCATTCGGCCCTGCAAAGCGTCCCTCAGACCAACGCGAGACAGAGCCGGTAGAACAACCTCCCTACTCTCTTCTAAGACCTCCTCCACCTCAGGACTGATTCTCCTTACGAATTCTCATGCTGTCTCTTGTGAGATCATAGCCCGTGATCATTCCCTGCATAGAAAGAGCTGTGGTAAGGAAGAGCAGGTGGGCAGTCTCCAGAGATCCAGTGGCCTCAGCCAAGGCTTCAGAGTCAGTCAAGTACACAGTGGTGACACACGTTGGAAGACGCAGAGAAGCCCTAGGAAGACCAGAAACCCACATACTTCCATCATTGACTCCTGGAGCCATTTCCCTCTCCACACTAATGTGTCCCCAGCCTCAGACCTAGTCTTGAAGTGTTATGTTCCGTCCCTAGAGTAGTTGCCTCCTAGCACCTGTTGATCTCGGGATCATCACGGAACAAGCCACCTGGGAGCTTGCTGTGGGCATCCTTAAGACGGCTAGGCTGAGATCTTGTGTTGAGAGGATGGGTCAGGAGGAAGGCCAGGGGAGGGCCCAAGTCTACCACCTCACCCCACAATGGGACCATAGAAGGGAGAGGGTAGAGGCAGGCACACTGCCGGGAAAGGGAGACGGGTGGGGCGGGCACCCCCCGCTTTGTAACTTGCGGTAACTGTGGTTTGGTCCCACAGGTATGTATCAGAGAATATAAAGCTAGGCAATTTGTCGGCTCTTCGAACTTTCAGAGTCCTGAGAGCTCTGAAAACGATTTCAGTTATTCCAGGTAAGGCCAGGTTTGCCTTCCGACCTCAGCCACAAGTGACTCTCTCTCTGTTTCCCCGCCCTCTCCTCCTCTGACCGTGTGTCTCCTGTTGGTGTGCTGTCACTGTGTCGTGTGTGAATCTCCCTTGTTACAGATACACAACTGAATTTGTGGACCTGGGCAATGTCTCAGCCTTACGCACCTTCCGAGTCCTCCGGGCCCTGAAAACTATATCGGTCATTTCAGGTGAAAAAATCAGGTTAAACGCCAAGGCTGGAGGGACACGCCTGAGCCCTTCCAGCCACCTGGGAGCCAAAGCTATCTCCCAGAAGGCCCTTTCGATATGCCTGTCACCAGAATACCTTTGCCAGAGCCGGGAGGCAGTGAAAGAATCTCCCTGGAACCTCAGAGTGGGCTCTGGGCTGTCCACCCCAGCCAAGCCCACTCTCAGACACCAGGAGTTCAGGGCAACCCACAGCAAGACGGAACTGGTCCCCAGTGCTTCCCCAAAATGCTCAGTTCTTTCTCCAACCTGAACTCAGCAGCTTTCCTAGTGAGAAGCTGAGGCTCCAATGACAGGAAGCGACAAACTCTGCTCTGGAAAACGAAAAGGTGGAGTTTGAGGAAACCACGGCACACCCCTAGCAGTCTTTCGCGACAGTGCCAGAGCCCAGCCTTGTGTCCCATGTGACTCGTGCAAAGCCTCAGCCCCCATCCCGAGACACAAAGCGTAGTCTGCTGACAGGCATCATCGGGCCTTGGCGTCTACCAGCCCTCGCTGCATGGCGCAGTAGAGGTTTAGCAAACCATGCATGGTAGCCTCGGGAAGAAATCCTCCGTGACAGATGTTGGCAACTGTACCAGGGAAACCTTAGCCTCAGCAGGAACCATTTCACTGGTCCACGCAGGAAAACACCCAGCAGCCCATTGGTACTAAAGGGGACACCACTCGCCCTGGCCCCTAGAGCTACTCACTCCCACCGTTTATCTCAAACTCCCCAGGTTAGCATGGGCTCAGACTCCTCCTATTTTATGGATTTGTTCTGGAGAAGCAGTGACCAGAACCCAGGAGCCCCCTGTGAGTCCACAGTCCTCAGAATGGGCAAGGCACTGAAGGTGGCGAGAGAGCTGGGGGCAGGGTGTGGCTCGGTGAAGAGTATGCTTACAATGCAACCTTGAGGACCTGACTTTGGATCCCCAGAAGCCACAGTGGAAAAGCTGGTCATGGCAGCATGTGCCTGTGAGCTCATGCTGGCGAGGCAGAGCTAGGAGGATCTTGGGGGATTCACTAGATAGCCTGTCTAGCAGAAAAATGGTGAGCATCAGGTTCCATGTGAGACCCTGGGTCAGAGCATAAGGTGACAGCAATAGAGGAAGACACCAGATTGCCTCTCTACATGTGTAGCTGCAGCGGAGCTGAGGAGCTCCCAATGATAGCCTCTACTCCTAGAGGGAAATGCTGGTGACTTCCAGGCCTGCTGCTGCCCTCAGGGAGTCAGGAGCCAGAGACCCCTGGCCATAGGCTAATTTATAAGTATAACTCCTCCTGGCCATTTTGTATTTAGACTAAATCTCAAAATGTCTCTTCTCACCTCGGAACCCACTTAGTATGTCCACAGCGAGACCATGTCTTCCCAGCGTGCCACACTAGCGTCCCAGATTCCTGCCACGACTGGAGCAACCCTCCAGTAACTCCCATGAAACAGATGTCACCGGCTGAGGGGAGTCGGCAGTTTCCGCTGCCTGGGAGGCTGACAGAGGAGACGGAGCCCGCCTGAGCTACCGAATGGTTCGAGGCCAGGCAAGAACCTTGTGTCACATTCTTTAAATACATAAAACAACTGAGATGTAGACAGGTATAAAAGGTTTGCTTAGGGTGTCCAAGACCCCTGAGTCCAATTCCCAAATCTTCAGAAGACACAAGACATTAACAAGCCTTTTGAGGTTACCGGCAGCTAAGAGAGGCCACGGAAAGCAGCCCCCAGGGTGGGCATAGAAAGCGGTGTTTGCATCTAATGGGGTGCTGCCTGCAGGAGTCCCCAGCGTGAAGTCAGGGGGCAGACTCCACACACCTGCAGCTTATCTGAACCCATTCTAGACATAAGTAAACTAACGCTCTCTCTTTGTTATAAGGGAAGGTTTTAAGGGGTAGGTGACCTTTGCTGCTGTCTCCACAGGCCCGAGCAGGATTGCTTTGCCAGCCCTGACTAGAGTATTTTGGGGCAAAGATCCTTAAGCCTGGCTGTTGGGGTACAGTCCAATGTGGGCATCCAAGCTTCAGTCATATCCCTGTCATGTACCCCCAAGATACATCGTCCTGCAAGCCTAGAGGCCTGCCACCACACACGTCTCTCAGTACGTGCTCAGAGTTCTGAACTGTAAGGGACACATGGCTCCCTACCCGACTCCCACCCACTGGGCAGTTGCCAACATGTGCCAGGATGATTTCCATGGAGTCCCAAGTGCCAGAGCCCTGGGCAGGCAGCAGTGATGGTCTCGTTGTGAGAAGGCCGTGCGCTTTTCTCTTATCTGTCCGTCACTGCTTCTCTGTCTCTGGGCCGAAGACACAGTAGTCACAGGTGCTCCTAACACACTAATGGGCTGGACAATGGATGGATGGAGCTTAACCTGAGATCTGGCCGCTTGGGGGGTGGGGCTGGGGCCCTGCTGCTGGCAGCGAGCCCCTCGCCTCTCATGCGCTGCTCGCACTTGCCCTAGGACAGTAGCTGAGGGTCAGATGGGATGTGTGCACACATGCTTCTCTGTCACTCTGCTGTATGGTGCTGGCTTCTGCAAGGAGTTGAACCGTGCAACTAACAGATCACGGCCACTCCGCTTTGGGAAAATGGGAGGGGTGGGGAGGGCTCCAAGGGTCAGCAAATGAGGAAGAGGGGTACAGCTCAACCTGGTGGTCCCTGCCTGTAACCTTCCCCAGAGATGGTTCTACGCTCTTAGGACATCACCCAACCCTGCCAAACCTTCCCCCAGAGCCCCATATCTGCCCTTTACACTAGCCCCCCACAACCCAAGCCCAGACCCTGACTTCCTTAGTTTCGTTCAAATGATTGAAACCCACTGTGTCTCCAAGACAGCTGGCCCCAGCGGTAGAGCAGCAGGAAGACCCCCCACCAGGAGCAGCTGTGTCTCTCCCATTTCCAGATCAAATGGAGGCTCTTGCGTTGACTTAGAGTGAGGCTGGACCTCAGCTTCCTCTGCCATGGCCTGTGTTACAAAGGCCAGACTGGTACACTTTGGAACGTAGCAGCCATGGTGGGACCTTAAGACATTTTTCATCCACTCTATGTCTTCCTGTGCTGGGCTGGTGGAGAATAAAGTGTTCTGACCTCCTCTGAAAACACAAAGCTGGGTGGACTCTTTGCCCTTGTCAGTCAGGAGAGATTCTGCTGGTCTTAAAGGCCCAGGAAGCCTCCTTCACTTTATCCATGTGTTGTGGTTACCATCCCTATCCTCAGCCCGTTTAATACAGGACTTGGGGAGGCCCAGTGCCCTTCCCCAGGCCCAGCCTCCATCCAGAAGACCATAGAGCAGACTATCTGTGGGTCACCCCATGTTCCGTCTCACTTTCCCAGGCCTGAAGACAATCGTGGGAGCCCTAATCCAGTCTGTGAAGAAGCTAGCCGATGTGATGGTCCTTACTGTCTTCTGCCTCAGTGTCTTTGCCCTCATTGGCCTGCAGCTCTTCATGGGCAACCTGAGGCACAAGTGCGTGCGTAACTTTACTGAGCTCAATGGCACCAATGGTTCCGTGGAGGCCGATGGCATAGTCTGGAACTCTCTGGACGTCTACCTCAATGACCCAGGTATGGGCTCACTATGCCTCTGGAGAGAGTGTTGGGAGACCATCAAAGCTGGGTGTCTCCCACCTAGGCTTCACTAATGGGTAGCAGGCAGGTCTCCAGGACCATCCAATTGTGGCTGGGACTCAAGGCAGGCTAAGGGTCTACCCCAGGCTAGCTGGAGAGATGGCATTCAAAGGATGGGGTTGGGGGTAGGGAGATGGTTCAGTCAGCAAAGTGCTTGCTATAAGCATGAAGACCTGAGTTCAACTCCCAGTGCCCGCATCATAAAGCAGCATGTGATAGATGATAAATAGATAGATAGATAGATAGATAGATAGATAGATAGATGATAGGTAGTTAGGTAGATAGATAGATAGATAGATAAATAGATGATAGGTAGTTAGATAGATAGATAGATAGATGGTAGACAGATGGTAGATAAATAGATGAGAGAGAGAAAGAAAGAGAGAGGTAGACCCACCACGGGGGTGGGGGGTTCGGGAAAGTCATGGAGGCTAACTTGTCAAGCAGACTATGCAAATCAGCAAGATCCAGGTTCAGGGAAAGACCATACCTCAAAAAAATAAGGTGGAAAATGATTTGAGGAAGATACCCGGCATTGACTTCTGACCCTTCCATGAGTTCTCGCAAACACATGTAAACACACACACACACACACACACACACACTTACTTTACAGATTCACAGTTTGGGGATGGGCTGAGTCCAGACAGCTGGTAATGCTGAGGAGACCAGCTTCCCTGGAACCTGTGAGGCTTGAGTGACACCATGTCTGAAGTAAGAACTTTCACCTCAGTGTCCGTGCTGAGTGCCCAGGCTGCTACTCCGATGTGCACACATGCCCTAGAACGCTTGGAGAAGGGTGAGGTGACCTGGCTTGTATGGGTGTGTGCACCCTCCATTCTGTCACCTCTTCAGACTGCTGGTCACCTCCTCCTTCAGTAAGTACCATCCATCCAGATCAAAGGAAGATCCTGGGGCAAGGCCAGATAGCATGCCCCAAGGATTCAGAGAGCTCCCCTGAAGTCAGGGCCTCTCACATACATGAACTAGCACCCACTGGAAAACAAGCCGACAAGAGATCATGGGTGGATATGGGTACGGGTCTGTTGTGACCTCATAGGAATGAATGACTCCAAACTTCAGGAGTCATCAGAGTCGCCTGAAAGGTTCCAGAAAACAGTCTACAGGCCCTGGCTGCTTCTGAATCAAGTGTAGCTTGCATCTGGGAAGCTATAGGCCAACCGCTCCCCAGACACTAACATTACCCACCAGGACCACACTTAGAGAAATGCTTCCCAAGACAGAGGTGGGTCATGGTGACTGATGGAGAGATGGTGAGGCAGGTGGGCCGTGCCTCACCTGGTCTGGACCCAGCCCCATGGGAACAGACCACAGTGTTGCCATGGTGACCGGCAGGCATCTCTTCCACCAGTTTATGTCATGGCAGTGGGCCACACAGTGACACAGCAGCGAAGTTGGAGCTCTGCCCAGACCCTTGCCTCCTGGCTCAGGGCTCTCTTGGCCCTGGCTGGCCCCCTGAGTGGTTTGGAGCTGGATGCAGAAGCTGCCTATAGGGACAGAGGGACAGCTGAGTCCTACCCAGGGCTTCCTGCATCTCCAAGAGTGTGTGAGACGCTGGCAGAGGAGTGGCAGTGAAAAGGATGGATGAGTGACAGAAGCATCCAGGGCCACCAAGTCCTGGCCAGGCGTAGGTGAGGATCGGGACAGTGGCCAAGGAAAGTGAACAGTAACGATGTCTTTTCCAGAACTCAGTGTGGAGCAGGCACCCCGAACTGGGCCACCCAAGCCACTCACACCCAGGCTTTTTCTTGCAGCCAATTACCTACTCAAGAATGGCACCACGGATGTGTTGCTGTGTGGGAACAGCTCTGATGCCGGGTAGGTGGGACAGTCCTCCCAGTGGCTTTTGGTACTTCTCTGATGCTGTGTCTAAGACTTTCCTGGCCAGAACCCTGAAAGTTTCCATACCCCCCTCCCCTGTCACATAAGAGAGAAGTGGTAAAGACAGACCAGGGACAGGTCTGGAGGGACAGGGGAGGCCTAAAGATGGGCTGGGGTAAGGAAGACATCCAGGATACCCCTTGGCTCCATCTCTACTGATCTGCCCTTCCAGGGTGAGTGTGGCCTCAGTCTTAGCTGGATTTTGTTCATGGCCAAGCAGGACATGAGCCTGCAGCCTCACGTGCCCTGTTTCCAGGGGCAGTTTCCAAGCCTCTGTGCATGGTAGTCTGGGACAGGATGAGGGGTCCCAGGCTCACCATGTGGCAGTTGGTTCTGGTGTGAGGTTCCCAGCTTACACTTTGCTGGCTCCTTCCACCATGGGAGAGATGTCTGCAGTGCCTTGGGTTTGAGGCACCCTTAGGAATATTCTGGCACTTGCCCAGTTTCTCCAAACAGATTTCTCTCTCCTCTCATCTTCTCTCCCCCTCCTCCCACATATACACATACACGCCCTGTCAAGGAGAGAGACTGAACAAGGTGTGTGTGTCTCTGTGTGTGCAAGTGCATGTGTGATAAATAGACACTTTTCCAGATGCAACCCAGTCCAGCCCTTCACCTGACTCTGCTCACACTTAGCCAAGACGTGCCCTCTGGAGCTCTGGTGTGTTCACTTCCCAGGGGATGGACAAGCCAAGAAAGGAACATGGGCTTCCTGGGGGGGGGGCAACAGTGAAACAGCCACAGCCACCAGGAAGGGTGTGTCGTGTGGACAGAGGGGAACTGGGCGTGGGCCTTCAAAATTCCAAGCAGGTCTAGGAGAGAGGAAGATGGAGACCTGGTCAGTCATGAATGTGGCAAGGACAAGATCACGGATGTAGGACCCAAAAGCCGTTGAGCATAGGCTGGGCTGCTCAGGGAAACGAACCAGGATCTTTCACAGCATGGGACAGAGTGTGTATGTGTGTGTCTGGCTATAGGACATGTCCTGAAGGCTACCGGTGCCTGAAGGCAGGTGAGAACCCTGACCACGGTTACACCAGCTTCGACTCCTTCGCCTGGGCTTTCCTTGCGCTCTTCCGCCTGATGACACAGGACTGCTGGGAACGTCTATACCAGCAGGTGCATGGGTTCCGGGGCCAGCAGAGGGGTGCAAGGCATGGACCCCCAGGGCAGGCTGCACAAATAGCTAGCCGGAAATGTCCCCAGTAGCTTTCCACTGGTGAGGGTTATGGAGGGGGCAGGGGAAAGGGCTGGTGACTGAGTTCCAGTCCCTTAGAGAGGACACTCTATTCTGTGGATGAGCTCGTCCGTCACCCTGTAGAACAGAACATCCTTGGTTGATGCAACAGTCTCCCCGTTAGGTGAGATACCTGCCTCCTTCTAAGTGGGACGCTCTCCCACGGGTTGACACATGGTGGGACATACTTTTCTCCACCCCACCCCCCAAGCTTTAGGACACTGAGCCTTTGGCATAGCCAGACCGGTGACTTAGAAAGACCCTAACCTGGAACGTCAGTGAGGGTGACCTCTGGCCCCTTGCTCCTCCAGACCCTGAGGTCCGCAGGAAAGATCTACATGATCTTCTTCATGCTTGTCATATTCCTGGGCTCCTTCTACCTTGTGAACTTGATCCTGGCTGTGGTGGCCATGGCTTACGAGGAGCAAAACCAAGCCACCATCGCCGAGACGGAAGAGAAGGAGAAGCGTTTCCAGGAGGCCATGGAGATGCTCAAGAAGGAACACGAGGTGAGCAAGCAGTGGCTGGAGGTGCAGTGCATGCTGGGAAAGGCTGGTAGGTGGTGCATGCTGGGTAAGGCTGGTAGGTGGTACATGCTGAGTGGCAGGCAGTGCCTACTGAGCAAGGTGGGCCTGTTGGTGTGGTGTGCAGTGGGTAAAACTGGTTCCTTTGCCACTCTGTTTTTGAGGCAAAGGTAATGCAGAATGGGTGGGGTGCAGGTGATATTGGCTCAGTAAGTGTGGCCTCTGTGGGCACAGCCCATGCCTGGTACAAGATCCCTGTCTGTGCATGTGACCTACTCTGATCGAGGGATAATTCCTAATGGGGTCGTGAGGAAAGTCCAAGGCTGGAAACTTGTGCACTGGCCCTTCTGCCCTGGCTCCCCACATCTGACAGCTTCCCTTGTGGTAGCTGTCAGAAACCGAAGGGGCTGGGGAACTGGATCAGTTATTAAAGCGTCTGCCACACAAGCATGAGAATCTGAGTTCAGGCCCCAGAAGCCCCACTAAAAAGCACCGTGTGACTTGTAATCCTACCACTGGGGAGGTAGAAACGGGGAGACTCCTGGGGCTCCTGGCCAGCCAGCCCAGACTAAATCAGTAAGTCCTGGGTCATACTGAGCTATGTCTTTAAAACCAAGGTAGGGTGTCCCTGAGGAATGCCACCCGGGGCTCACCTCTGACCTACACACACAAGCTCACTCACATGGAAAAGAGTAAGAACAAAGAAACCCATCTGGAGACATCTGTGTACGCTTTCTGCCTCCATGACACACACACACACACACACACACACACACACAGCCCTCCTTGCCAGGTGAACCTTCTAGAAGACCCCTGACCTCCATTCTGCTGTTTCTTCTGTTCACCAACACCCCTCTCTCACCCATCCCACACCCCGACTTGGCTACTTGCTCTCCCTTCCAGGTTCTTTGTCTTTCTCAAAGCATTGTGGGTCTGCCTGGGATCAACTCCATGAAGGCAGCACTCTGAGTCAAGCGTGAAGACTAATGGGGCAGCTTACCTAGGCCTGAGGCTAGCCAGGGTTTCTCTGTGACCCAAACACCCTTCCCCTACCCTTTTCCAGGCTCTCACCATCAGGGGCGTGGATACTGTGTCCCGTAGCTCTCTGGAGATGTCTCCTTTGGCCCCAGTAACCAACCATGAGAGAAGGAGCAAGAGGAGGAAACGACTGTCTTCAGGGACAGAGGATGGCGGAGATGACAGGCTCCCCAAGTCGGACTCAGAAGACGGTCCCAGAGCATTGGTAATCCTGACGTGGTTCTGGCCTCTGCAAAACCCATCATGATGGCCCCCACCCCACCCCCAGTGTGGTCACAGCCTTAAGCTTAGTCTCCAAGAAAGGCATGCTTGGACCCCTCTCATCCCTTCCAGTTTCCCTTAGTCATTCTTAAATTGGGGGAGAGCTAGGGCAGGTTTGTGTGTTAATGCTGCCTCCTACCTGGAAATAGTCCTCAAGTACAGGGACCAGCACTGGGAGTGGGGGCCTGTGGTGTGGGGTGATAGGGGCCCAAGTACTGGTCCTAGCTCTTCTGCCCAGCCTAGCCCCACCCCCAGGCCCAGAGCAGCATCAGAGTCAAACCCAGAGATGCAGGGGCGAAGTGAATAGAGGACCCAGAAGATGCAGGGGACACCCCATCTCTTCCTAAGCACCCACCCACCCCCGCTGTGGCCAGCAGAAGTGCTCTCAGAAGTGAGCTGAGCTGATACTTTGGCTGAAGCAGAGACCAAGCCCTGTGGGTCACGCACCCTCCCTGTGCCCTCAGAATCAGCTCAGCCTCACCCATGGGCTCAGCCGGACATCCATGAGGCCCCGCTCCAGCCGAGGGAGCATTTTCACATTCCGGCGACGGGACCAAGGCTCCGAGGCAGATTTTGCAGATGACGAGAACAGTACAGCAGGAGAGAGCGAGAGCCACCGCACATCGCTGCTGGTGCCCTGGCCCCTGCGCCGTCCCAGCACCCAAGGGCAGCCCGGCTTTGGAACCTCAGCTCCTGGTCATGTCCTCAATGGCAAAAGAAACAGCACCGTGGACTGCAATGGGGTGGTTTCCTTGCTGGGGGCAGGGGACGCAGAGGCCACCTCTCCAGGGAGCCACCTTCTCCGCCCTATAGTGCTGGACAGACCCCCAGACACGGTGAGCCACCCCCACCTGATGAGCACCAGTCCAGATCTATCTCCCAAACTGGTGATAGGTACCAGGCTCAAAACTACTTGCTAAATGTTGATCAAGCACCTACTGTGTGCCCCACTCCCAGAACATCTCTCCCCTTATAGTTTCCATGCCAACTGGGCAGGCAGTCAAGTCAAGAGAAAAAAAGAGAAGATGGAAAGAAAAGTGTCTGTGTAAACACATTTGGTGTAGTGATGAGAGAGTCAGATTTCATACCTGGTGCATTGTCCATGCTGAAGTGCCACAGCAGACCAGTGTCCCGGAGGCCACGTGCTGTATCAAGTGCCTTCTGCATCAGCCAGACAGGAACAAGCCATCCCGGCAAGCCTGGGACAAGGGCTAGGTGGCAAAGGGGCCCTCAGAGGATTCCAGACAGCACTCACTAAGTGAGTCAGAGATAGTCCAGTACTTTACTCACTTGTGATGGACACAGTGCCAGCCAGGGTCGTAAGTGTTGGGAGTGGGGAGCAGGATGAGTGGAGAGGAACCCCTAAAAACATATGTTAGGAAGCATTTAAGCAGCAACCACAAGAAGAGGAGCCAGGCTGCTTTCTACATCTGGAGGGCTAGTGTGCAGAGTGGTTAGTGCCCAAGCTCTCGACATTAGCCTAGGTTTGGATTCTAGATCGCAGCTTACCAGCTTAGACAGC